>NW_003345197.1:432904-541089 GCF_000150975.2 Nannizzia gypsea CBS 118893
CAGGAGAGATGAATGCAAGTCGAGGAAGAGGCAGACAGGCAGACAACAGGCAGACAGAGAGACAGACAGGCAGCCACAGAAGAAGAGGAGAAGGAGGAAGAGAGAGAGGGAGCAGCGAGGGAACCAACCGGACCTCCGAGCAGGGGACGTACAGGCTGACAGTCAGGCCATCACAGTCGAGGTGGCAGGAGTCGGGGGCAGGCAGGCAGGCAGGCAGCAGAGTCGACAGACAGGGATGGAGACAGTCAAGAGACAAACGCCATAGACTTGTGAAGTAATGAAGGTGAAGATGAAGATGAAGACGAAAAGATGGTGAAGACGAAGAAGACGAAGATGAGGCTGTGGTTGTTGGTGGATCGGCGGCGGGAAGAAGAACGGAAACCCAGCCGGAAAAAGGCTAGCAGAGCCACAAGGCCACAGAGCCGCAAGACGAGAAAGACGTGAAGACAAGAAGATGATGGTGATGGAGCAGTAGAGTAAAGAAAGAGAGAGAGAGAGAGAGGCTTACCAGCAGACTCAGTCAAGGCAGAGCAAGAGTAGAAGAGTAGAAGGAGAAGTAGACGAGAGCAAAGACGAAAGACGAAGACGCAGAGAAGAAGACGAGGAAGAGGCCGAGAGTAGCAGCCGCATCCGCCGAGTTATTTAAGGCGAAGACAAGACAAGCAAAAAGGGAGTCAGACCGCGACTCAGCGGGCGAGACGAGCGAGTCAGGGAGAGACGAAGACTAAGAGTAAAAGAAGGAGAAGAAGAGCAGAAGAAGCAGGAGAGTAAAAGAAGAGGAAGAGGAAGGCCCATCCCCATCTCCAGTCTGCATCCCCATCTGCATCCCTAGTTATCCCCATCCCTGACGTGAAACGGCCTTGGGGTGTGGGTGGTGGGAGTCTCTTACTCTTCAGCCCCTTCGTCTCTTCTTCTTACTCAACTCTTACTCTTACTACTGACTCTTGCTACTGGTGGAGCCCTTGGCCTGACTTGACTCTCTTACCTGCTGTTATTACTGTTATTACTATTGTTACTGTGATGAAGTGGTGTTGGTGATGGTGATGAAGATGGAGATGAATGTGATAGCTTCAGCCCCTGAGCCTCTTCTTCAGCCGTCGCTCTCTTCTTCCTGCTTCATGCCTGCTTCGACTCTTCTATGGCTTCTTCCTCGCCTGCTACTCGCCACCTGCTCAGCCACGCCCAGCTGAAGTTTCTTAGCCAGATGGCTGATGGCTGCTTGTCGTCTGCTTGTTTTTGGTGTCATTGAGTAATTACCAAGAGACATGCTCAAAGACACGCCGCAGGACGCCTGTTCAGCCCTGCCGGAGAGACCTTCTTACTTCAACTCGCTGCTCCGAAGTCCCCAAGTCTTAACAGGCGGACATAAGAGAGAAGAAGACGAAGAAGAAGCAGAAAGAAGAAGAAAAAGAAGAAAAAGAAGAGAAACTCCTCAGGAGAGACACGTGGCATGGGACAAGGGTCAAAGTCGCAGTTGGCTAGTCGAGTTAGCAGGCGGACTATATACAGGGTTGCTGGCATGTAATAATATCAGAGACAGTCATAAAGGAGAAGAGCCTCGGAGAAGAGCCTCGGGAGAAGAGAAGAAGAATTACAGCTTGCTGCTGCTGTTGCTAGTATTACTGTCGGCCAGCTGCAGGACCTTCTCCCACGCCTTCCGGGCAAAGGGGTCCCTTAGACTCGCATACTCCCTCGCCCGCGCACTGCTCGCCTGCCTCAACGCATACCTCGCCGCGATCCCTTGCATGATAATCGAGCCCCGGAAGGCATGGAACGCATCTCCCCATCCCAGCTCCCGCTCCGTGACTTCCCACCCGCTCACCTCCCCATACCACCTCACACACTCATCTCTCGTCGGCAGGCCCTCGACCTCGTCGCTGCGGAACCTCGTCTCGGCCGGGCCGCCCTCGATGTTGGCATAGGGGCCCGTAAGATTACACAGGTCAGACAGCGGATGGCCGACCGTCGCCATCTCCCAGTCCAGCACCCCGATCACCCTGCTCTCCGTGCGGTGGAAGACCATGTTGTCGATCTTGTAGTCGCCGTGCACCAGGCTGGACCGGTCCAGGGGCTGGCTGCTCTTGCTCGAGAAGAAGCCCACCAGCTCGTGGAAGTGAGGCAGCTCGTTGACGGGCTGGCCTGTCTCGACGTCCCGGGTGCGAGCCTGGGCGGCCTGGATGGTCTTGAAGGTAGCCAGCTGGCGGTCGTAGAAGTTGCCGGACCGCCCGAACTTGTCTAGCCCGATGCTCTGGGGGTTGACGGCGTGGAATCTAGCCAGTGTCTGCACCGCTGCTTTCCACCTACAAAGCTGTCAGTAGGACTCTATTTTAAGACAGAAGATCTAGGTAGGTGGCTTACAGCTCTCGTCGCTCGGCTGGGGTGACGCCCGGCATGGATGGGTCGACGAAGATTCGCCCGTCCAGAAACTCCATGATGTAGAAGGCCGTCCCGATCACGCTCTCGTCCTCGCACAGGCATATCGTCCGTGGCACTGGCACGTCTGTCTTCTCCAGCGCATGGATGATCTGGTACTCGCGCTCGACCCGGTGCGCCGTCTTGGACAGCAGCTTGCCCGGCGGTTTCTTGCGAAGCACGTACTTGGCCCCGTCTGCCGCGATGAGCTGGTACGTCGGGTTGCTCTGCCCGAATCCGAACTACAATACACCAATTAGTATATAAGTATATAAGTAAAGAGTAAAAGAATAAGAGAGTAAGAGTACCTGCTTGATGGTCAATGGAGTCTTGATGGACGGGACGTGGGCGTCGATGAACCGCTCAAACGACGCCTGGTCGATGGGCTGTCGCACTTCTCCCGCCATTATTCGCTCTTCTCGCACAAATATAAGTATATTAATCTGCTTTAATCAGGTAACGAGTGTCTCCTGCTTCTTCTTCGTCTTCATCTTCTTCCTCTTCCTCACCATCTCGGCTATTCGACTCTCGTCCTTCTTCTTTCTTCTTCCGCTTCTTCTTCTTCGCTTGAGCCGAGGCTTCTTTGTCTGCTTATGTAAGAGCTTACTCATCCGTTGTCCCGGTTATGAGTTGTCAGCGCTAAACTGAAAGAGGAAAACCGTTGTTGTCGCTTTTTTCCGTCTTGGAAGCTGAAGACGAAGAAGACGAAGACGAAGGCGAAATTGATACCTCTTGATCATTCTTGATCATTCTCCATGTTTTGATATCTTGGTCTCTGTTGACGGCGTCTAGCCACCTTGTGTTACTTTACTTGCTTTTCCTCTTCCGACAAGCTCGTCCACCGCCGGCCTCCCTCTGCCTCCTACACCTTCCGCTGCTACTTCCACCAACCCATTGATATATACAACGCCCCTTACGGTCACCACGGGTAGACGGCTTGGATAGTTCACTGGCCGCAGGAGGGAGGTGAATGGTCCTCTAAGTCGGAGCGAGGGATCTTGCAAGATCTCCTCCGCTGTCGCCGACAAAACAGCATACCTAGCTAGCCGCCTGGCCTGGCTCGTTCACGGCGCGAGGAAACATTAGCCTATCCGTCGTCTCTGCTCTGCTTCGTCTGCGAAAGGACTCGCCATGTCGAACTCGGGCTTGGGTCCGCCGGGGACAGGCACCTATGCCTCCAATGTGCTCAACGTCGGCGATGGGACATGGGACTCGCAGCGCAATACCTTCCTCTTGCCCAATCTCATGGGCATCAACTTTGAAGCCATGCAGTATAACGGTACGCACCCCATCCTATCTTATAATCTACTATAACTAAAACCTTCTAGGGATGGGAAATAGGTTCAAGAACTTGCCCGGATACCATTCTCTTATACGTGCTCACGGCGCCCTTGCAGCAATCACTTTCCTCGGCCTCGTACCCATATCCATCTTGCTCGCTCGCTTCTACTCGAGAAGCCCCTACTGGGCTCTGAGACTACATATATGGATGCAGATTCTCACCTTGTTCCTCACCACCGTCGTGTTCACGCTGGGATGGTTCGCAGTTGGCCCAAAGAGAAGCCTGACCAACCCTCACCATGGAATCGGCCTCGCTATATACGTCATGGTCATTGCGCAGACCTTCTGGGGGTGGTTCATCCATGGTCGTCTCAAGGGGAAACATAGACCGCATCTTTCTCTGAAGATAATGGTACGTCTATCAATTATCTGTTATCAGTTTATCAGTTATCTAACTACTACTTCTTCTACCCACTGCAGATCCACCACTGGCTTGGTCGCGCTCTAGCCCTACTCGGTATTGCTCAGATCCCACTAGGCTTAACTCTATATGGCTCTCCGCTTTCACTGTTTATCCTCTTCGCATTGGCTGCTTTCGCTTTGTTCGTCACCTATTTCATCCTCACTTACCTGCACGAACGCCGTGTTGGTGCAGGATACGATCCCCGAGGCCACTACCACGGCCCAGAGGTCATTGACGACGATGACCGCAGTCATGGAAATCTTGGCCGTTTGGCGGCTGCGGGTGCTGCGGGTGCTGGACTAGCTATGCTAGGCAATCGGATGCGTGGTCGGGGAAGGAGTCGAAGTCGGAGTAGAAGTAGAAGCAGAAGCAGGAGTCGGAGCAGGAGTCGCAGTCGATCACCCGACACGGCCCTAACGCCCTACATTAATGAAAAGGAGTCCCATCATGGAGGCTGGGGGAAGAAGCTGTTGGGCATAGGTGCTTTGGCAGGCGTGTTTGGCTTGGGGAAGAAAGCCTTTGACAAGCGCCGCGAGGATGATTACTCCGAGTCGGGCTACCATCCCGCACAAACCGTCACCGATAGCTACGATGACTCTATCAGCCGTGTGGAAGAAGGTCGACCACCGCCACCGCCATCACATCGTCGCCATGGCCAATATCACGGTGCTCCCAGTGAAGATCATACCGCTACCTACACAGACACCGATTATTACACACACACCGAGGATTCCAGGCATGATGGTGGTGGTGGGCATCCCGTACGCAATGCCCTCCTGGGAGCAGGCGCCTTTGCTGCTGTGAAGAGCTTCTTCGGCCGGAAATCAAAGGAAGACCGTCGAGTCGAGCAGCTAAGGCAAGAAGACCTTGAACATGAACGAATTGCCCGGGCAAACAGCAAACGCAAACACCAGGGAGACAGGCGTCATGCCAGGCCGCATTCCCCTTCCAGTGAGCTTGTGGCCTCCGAAGCTGCTGCTGGACCGTCAGGCACCGCTGGACGACCACCTCCGCCGGCTGCCTCCTCGGTAACCGACAGACCATCCAGCCCCGGACGCGCCCGCCGCAGTCACCACAGATACCCATCCACTCTCGGTGTAGGGACCGCCGTAGCAGGTGCTGCTGAAACTGCCGGATCAGGCCACAGGCGACGAAGCGGAAACCGGGAAGACGCATACGACTCTCCCCAAGTTGCCATAACAGTCAAGCCCGAAGGACGCCATGTAACATTACGGCAGCTTACAAAGGAAGAAAAGCGAGCAGAGCGTGAAGCTCGTCGTCGTGAACACCGGCGTCAGGGCCGAGAGGGCTCGTTCTCAGAAGACGACCACTGGCGCCGTGTCGAAGAACGTGAACGCCAGCAGGCGCAGGAAGAGCTACACGCGCCATCTCAGTCTCATGCACCCTCGCATTCACCAGCACCAGCGCCATCTCACTCACACGTACCTTCCCACTCCCAGGCACCAGCTCACTCTCAAGCACCGGGATCCCAACTTAACCCTCCACTCTCCCCAATGCCCCAAGGCTCGACTCTGCATCCCCCAGGATCCATAGCCGCTCCATCATCGATTCCCGTTCCTCCACCCCCATTGCCCATAAGCCATGCCGGCCTCCACTCCCCAGGTACAGTCAGCACCGAGCTAAGTGGTAGCTACGCCAGTAGAAGCGGTCGACGCCGTGCAGAACGACGCATTGCCAGATCTCAACGCCAACACAGCGTTGACTGGACATAACCTGCTAACGAACCAATTAAACTACTGATAAAAAAAAAAAAAAACTGATACCCCCCAAATTAATGTCAACGGATATAACGATACCTTTCTTCTTCTTGTATCCATGTACATGAATTTTTTCCCCCTGGATCAATAAACGATGTCGTGTGTTTATGTCAGGCTGATATTCACGATTTATTACGTCCTGCTACCTTTTTGCCCTTTTGCCTGGCTGATTTGCTTCCATGTTTTCCGCTCATGTCCGTTTTTTTGATTTTTTGAAAGATGAATATATGGTATATATTTACGTTTTTCCTTTGTTATGGCTTGTTATGGTAGGTAGCGCGCGTGGGTGGTGGCCGGCTCTTTGGTTTATTCCCTACCCGCTTTGCTTTTGCTCTTCCCATGGATATGAAATGTGTATAGCCAGCCATATTCTCTCGTCTGGGAAGTAATGAATTAAGGAAAACTCGACTGTTCTAATTTTTACGCAATAGATATGGATTATGTATTTTTACTTCTTGCAATGAAATTTTATTTGATATAGAAACAGCTCAGCATAAGCTAGTCAGTCTATTTAAAAGAAACAAGTCATAAATGTATACAGAAATTCTTCAAGGTTTAGAGAAAACAGCTACTGTTTATTATTCTACAGATTCAACAGTTGAGAAACGGGTTTTCGTCGGCCGGGATGAAATGGAATATATACATCCTACAACTCTATCATTTCAAAGAAGCCTGGAGACTCTCGAGGACCTAGAACAAACGAAACAATGTGTTAGTACATACCTATCAGTAACGGGGCTTGGATTGTAACGTACCTCTACCTGGACCTTGGCCTCGGCAATTTCCTTCTCGCTTCCAGTACCGGTGGCGAGTCTCTGGGCCTCAGCCAGCTGGGACTTGACGGCCTATTATCGGTTGATTAGCTAGTCGTTCCATTATACATATGCATTTCCCCCGTTTTCTTCCCCATATTCATTCCCGAGCAAAACTTACATCGGCGCTGAAGTCCTCGAGAGGGAAACCCTCGACGGCGTTGATGTTGAGGTTAGAGTCTGGCTGCATGACGGCGAATCCACCAGCAACTAAAACGGAAGAATACCATGTCAGTACATGCGGAATATACCCGATATAAAAAAATTGATATTGATGCCAAGCCTCGGGTCGGCTTGATAGAAAAATGTAGAATTTGATTGAGAATTTGATGGAAAGGGTATATCATACGGAAGAACTTCTTGGTCTGGCCACCCTCCTCGATGATCTCGATGAGACCGGGTCTCAATTGTTCGATGCTGGGAACGTGGCTGGAGAGGATACCCATGTCACCGGACTCAGCGGCAATGTTGACCTGAACGCTAAAATTGTGAAAATGCCACATTAATCGATGCTGTTTTTCTTGGTTTCGTAATGGTTATAGGGTAGGAATGAAGAATTGGGTGGTTGGCGAGTTGATTGTTGGATGGGTTTGAGATATTCAAAACGTACACATCAGCGGACTTGTAGATGGTCTATTCCGAGTCAATTCGTCAGTATATCACGTCTCAAAACATATATAACACTCATTACGCCAACACAGCGTCTCAATAGGTAGAAATGAGGGATTCATAGACGTTGTTTAACGCACCTCCTTGGGCAGGACGAGAGAAAGCTTTAGCTTGTCTGCAACAGCCGTGGCGTAGGTTCTCTGGGACAGAGGAGCGCGGAGAGCGGTGGCTCCGGCCCTGAAGGCTGGTCTGGCGAAGCGGAGAGAGAACATGGCTGCAATTGGCCTTGAGATGGGCTGCGAGTGGGATGTTGAAGATCGTGCTGGCGTGAGATGTTGCGATGCTTGAAGTCGCTGAACTTTCGGGACGTCTCGGGCCTAAGCCGCTTTGGGAGCGCGAGTCACGTGAATGGATATGGTGCTGCTTTAGCCGCTGTTCAACCGCTACGAAGCCATCTATAGAAACATAAGCCACTGTTACATGAAATATTTTTGTATAGGCAGCAAAGATCAATTCCAGGTGGCCTATAATTTGCAGTAAATTTACTGTATTCTCTTATTAATGCTATTAATATTAGTGTAGTTGAGATTTTGATAGAGGACGGCTGTGAACATACGACCTAATCGGGACTAGCGCCTCCAGAGCCAACGTAAGCGAGCCCATCCACACAAACAAGTCGAAGGTCGCAGCTTTCTTGAAAAAGTTCATCTCGACAACGACGACATTCATACATCAACCGTTGAAGTTGCTGCCAGACCGTCAAGATGGCCAGTACGTTTGCTCTCCCGCTGAGGCTGCGATTCTTCAAGAAATCAACCTCCTGGAACCGTGCTTTCCCGAAGCGCCTATATTGAAGTTCGACCACTAACAACCTATCTCAAACGAACAGAATCCAAGAACTCGTCGCAACACACCCTGAACCGAAAGGCCCACAGGAACGGGTACGTCGATATTTGAATCCCAACTCCAGAGTGCCATGATATCGTTTGCGCCGCGATAAAATGCAAAAGAGCCTTGCCATACGCTCGGCTCTTATCGGCGAAGATTTGGACGTACAAAATAGAGGAATCAGAGCGGAACAAAGCTGACCAGACGATTTTTGGATAATGCAGTATCAAGAAGCCAAAGACTCACCGTTACCCATCCCTCAAGGGCACAGACCCCAAGTTCCGAAGAAACCACAGACATGCTCTTCACGGAACCATGAAGGCATTGGTACGGACACCCTTCAACCATATGTCAGATGAATTTCAGGCTAATACTCTTTTACAGAAGGAGGTTAAGGAGGGCAAGCGGGACTCCGCATAAACGGGACATGCATTATATCGGCCTTTTTTTAATCAACAAAAGAAAACGGGAACTGTTTTTTGACATCCACCGTGCTATCTATTCGTCATGTGTCTTATGTCGATATAGAGCTCTTTTCAACTTCCTCCCGTTACAAGGATAATAGGGAGGAAATGTAATGAAAAAGAAACGTTCAAACTTCATCTCTCACCTTTCGCATTTTCACAATCTCTTCTAGGTCCGCAGCTTGAGGTGGGTGGTTGGTTACTGTGGGGTGCCCAGTGTACGTTCAGCTCGCGGTTCAAAATCAAGGAGGAAGGTAGGTTACTTTCTACGTCCTTATTTTGGTTATCTTAAACCAGGCATATGTGTGTACAGCAGCGGAGTCAATTATGTGTCCGATTGCTGAAGGATTTATTCTTACGTGCCAAGATTGAACCGCCATCTAATTACCAAACACCCTGTCTACCTTCCCCATGGTGCAGAGGTGCATGGAACGATGGCTACATATTGTTTCTAGTGGGATACTTCATTACTTTAACATTTAGATGTAGTTATCAGAGATCGGAGGGTATAGCTTAGTTTGATCCTGGATATCAAACAGGAAGCACATGATTCATATTTCGATTAGATCTAATCCAGATCAATGCAAATTAGATTTCCGAGCCAGACGCCATTGCTAGATTATATATTATTTGTATAGGTGCAATTTCGTTTCACCTTCATTACAATTAGTAAATCAAAAGCCTGCTTCAGGATATCAAGATTGTGTCCAATGCAACAGTGGAACAGCAACGAATGTGATTGAGCGCCAGCCCCAATCAACCGAACATATCTTCAGCACGTCTTCTCCTCCCGCCTCTCCCTTCGAGTGTATCAGAAAAGAGCTCTTTCCCTTCATTGCCAGTGTATTTCGAGGGGAAGAGTTCTCTGACGTTTGCGGCCCCTTTTATAGAGATACCACCTGTGGCAGCCCCTCGAATAGACACTCCGCTATCCTCTGAGGATAGGCCACGGATGTTCAAGTCCTGAGAACGTCCCTTTGACGAATCCGGAAACAGTTCCACGTTACGCTTATTGGAGCGTTTAGAATCATCGTTAGCACCGTCCACAAATGGAACAGTCATCCGCTGGGCAAACAGATCAGTTGTTTCGTCAGCAGCGTCAAAAGCATCGGACCGGCGATGGACCGTATTAGCCGGTGGAGAAACGGTATTCATTAGTAGTTCCTGTTTCAGGTAGCTTGATGCGGTCTTGTTAGGGAACAATTCCCTTCCTCTTGTAGTCTCATCGCTCGAGTTGTTACCAGAACGATAAAGCTCTTTGCCGGCATTAGAACGAGACCTATCCCTGCTGTCACGACCAGAAAGGGAGGGTCTATCGCGGAAGCGCCTGTTGGATGATGAGCCACCGGCAAGTCGAAGATCTGGCCCATCTCCATTTGCCCTGGAAGGCGAAGCACTGCGGTCTCGAAGTCGCCCTTCTGAAGACTCCATACGATCGTCGAAAAGGTCTCGGTTATTCCTCCTTGCACGGCTCCTGCTATGTGATCCAGCACTCGATATATCACCGCTGGAGGCTCGTCGTCCACGGTCCCCGTCGTCATCATACATGTTAACATCGAAATGATCGTCTCTAGCTTGGCCCCTGCGCCGACGATGCTCCTTATCGTCAAATCGTTTTCTCCGATAATCCCCATCCCCATCATCTTTAAACCCACGGTGTCTCCTTCCAGAAAACTCGTTCCGCATCCGTTCTCGAGGATCATGCTCTGGATGCATCAGGTAGAAACGACTCGCCTCGTGGGCGCGGTGTTTCTTTCGATCTGACTTTACGGACAGCCGGACCTGTAGAACCGAGTCTGGGTGGGATGACAATGCCTTCGCCGTCCTAAGGCGAAATAAGGGCGAGCTAGTAACTGCATCTTCAGCATTCTCCTGAGTGAATGAAGATAGAGCTTTCGATGCTATCTCTGCCGAGCTGTATATAATATTTGCGGAGGTATCATCTATCCACTCAATTCGCTGAGGCTCTTCCAAAGTGAAATTTTCAGCAGCAAACCGTTTGATATCATCCGTAGTCAACTCATCGACACCACGAATATGAACTTTCTCAAGCTGTGGTTCGTCATTGGGGTTGGCTGCCCCAGCCTCGGCCTGCCCCGCGATCGCGGACACTACCGTCAGAGTAGGAACTGGTTCCTATCAATAGGATTAGCACAGCTTTAGCCTTGCAATCTTCTGCACAAACTTCACTAACCAGCCCAATCGGATCAGGTTCAGGTAAATGTCCAAGGTCCAGGTCCATATCTATATCCATCCTGGTGTCCATTGTACCGTTCGCCGCAGCTGCTGAAGCTTCCACCGCAGGCGTGCCGTCCATAGTGCCACCAGAACGATCTCCGAGCACTGGAAATTCGAGAGAAGAAAACCGGAATCCGCAGGCTGAAGTACGTATAAGACCACGACTGTAGCACCGCGACGCAGTTATCGGCTGTATCTTTTCCTGCCGAAGGTTGCGTTCGCTCTCTCATTTATCGCTTTCAAGCTCCAAGCTTTGCTTTGCTTTGCTGAGCGAGTTTGCCGCCTCACTCGCTGCCACAAAGGGCTTAGCGCGAAGGATCTCGCATGCTTAGTAAGCTTCTCTCGGCTTCGAGGCTTGGAAAGTGAGCTCGACCTCATAATGATGAAGGTGACGATGAAGCCTTTGTTGCCTTACGATGTATCACTTTCACCCCCAAATACCGTGTGATCTAGCCCTCTGCTTCCTATCACTTGGCTTTCGCTGAACGAATCTGCCCGTCTCCTCGCGCTCATGTCCAGCGGGCTGGAGCCTCTGGTCGAACAAGTCTAGTCTCTGCTCGGGCGTCTCTTTCCCGCCAAAGAGAGCCTGATCAATGAATGGCCAGGCCTTATCCAGAGTCCAGCTGTTGCATAGCCCGTAGACAACCCAAAAAGTGCCACATTTCCAGCTATTTTCCATTTCCTCGGAGAGTCTTTCTACCTCTGATAAGTGTCCATCGCGGATAACAATATTCTCCTGAGTCCTCATCGCTCGAAGAAAAGACTGGGGTCGTGAATCATATACTCTGACCCAGTAAGATACACCCGAAGGCTAGTATTTGGGTGTATCCAAAAGGAGCTACCATAGAGGACTATTCGTGAACTCAGGGGGTGCAGCAAAGGTAAACACCCAATCTATGATGGCGACAATCTTACATTGCTCATCGACAAGGACATTACTTGGCCGAAGATCATCGCAGATTGAATTCACTGCGGCCGCCCTGTTCATTCCGGCCTAGACGAAGGCTCAGTTGCCCTACGAGGTCGAGCAGTATCTTTCTAGCCAAGTATTTACGGCGATAGTCCTCCTCTAACCAGGTGGCA
Source organism: Nannizzia gypsea CBS 118893 (assembly GCF_000150975.2). NCBI lineage: Eukaryota > Fungi > Ascomycota > Eurotiomycetes > Onygenales > Arthrodermataceae > Nannizzia > Nannizzia gypsea. Next base: position 444,933 of record NW_003345197.1, read on the forward strand.
TCGTTATGCTAGGTTGATAAATGGGTATATTGAGTCTCCACAAGGCTCTTAAAATAATCTGAGGCAGAGGAAAACATCCTTAGCTTCGTCGTAAGGTTAGACGCGCTGTGAATAAATTCCATTAAGATATACGCTTCCATTCCCCAGTCAAGAATGGATAGGATAGGAATCGTAGTATTTCCTTGATATACTCCCTACTCCCATTGAGACATCAGGACCAATAGATGTCGCTTCGTTCCCATGCCTGCTCATCATAACATTTCCATAGCTTTTGGTAATTATAGCACAAGTGACAAAGGCCAACGCGAGGATTGAATGCTGGTATGTACCTAGTTAGCGTTAGTTGTCATGGATTGTCTAAGGAAGTGCTATTTGACTAAGATGGGGCAAGACGGGAAGCCGAAGGACGAGATGAGCCAAGACCGCAAGAAAGGACCTAATATCGACGTCAAGCAACTTCAACTCCAGATCTGCAAGTGTTACGTGCCAGTGCTTGGGATCTACTGGAGGGCCGCTGGCCTCTTGCTTGTTTATCCTTGCGGTAACCGATATTCGCCTTTTAAAAACTTTTCTAGGGGTAATAACTAACCAGTAGTTAACCGGGTAGTTAACTGGTTGACGAGTTAATGCTACGAAGCCTGCCAATTATCTTACAATGATACCCCGACGGTGCGTCCTGGACACGCGTACCTGATGATGCTTCCATGACGCCTCCCGGACCCTTTAGAGTGAGGAGCTCAAGCTATGGTCCGCTTTGAATTCCCGCCACCTGACACCATGTAAGCGAAGAATAGTGTGGTTGGACCTTGAGCCTCCGAAAGCTTCTGCCTTTAGCTATCTATATGCTGTATGCGGGACTAGGTGTTCATAGCCTTTCTCCGGCCCTTAGAGCTAGTCAAAACCCTGAACAAGGCTGTGCCATTTCGAAAGTCCAGGGTAACTACTCGGCTAGGAGGCTGTGTGGTTGGATTGGAAAAGCAATACCACGAAATATCAAGGCTGTCTTGGGGGTCGGTGCGGTGCCAACGCCCGGCAATATTTATCCGTGCGAGCTTGACATATACAACCAAAACGTCAAGAGAGAGGCCAGCCAGTTGCTTGAGCTCTGCATAGAACCGTTACACTGTGCTGCTGATCCCTGGATTTCGAGCATTCTAACCCCGAGAAGCCGGCAGACCCTGCCCTTCCTATTGGACGCTGCATAGGGAACTAGGAGATGAGGAATCAACTCGCGTGTCAGGCGTGGTAACATATGCAAAGCCCTGGGCCAGATGCTCATATTGCCATGATCACGAGCGAGGTGCAAGTCCTAATAGTTGGTATTACCCCCAGCCGTTGAGACCGAATTCACAGCAACAATGCAATAAACCCGCGGAGTAACGACGCTGTTCGCATACTCGTGCGATAGACTGCTTAAAGCAATGGATTGACCTACACTGAGGGTTACCACTATCCCACACTCATGGTATAAAGCCTTAGGTCTCTGCCTTTCTCTGGCTGCAGTCCGTCATCTTCTCGGTATAACCAGCAGTATCGCGAGAAGACACCTGGATGATCTAGCTCTTAAGAAATGGCACCTATGAAGCCGTTATGCCTACCCTTTCGGGTGCCCTTAGCAAGGCTATCTATGAGAACATGGCGCCCCACCCTACCCGCCGCCAGTTGCTCCTTAATCATTCCAACAAAGCCAGTTTCACTGCCGCTGCAGAGGGTATCAACCTACACCTCGAAGAGCTCAGAAATCTACGAAGCAAACCACGCTCCGCTTGCAATTCTGGTAGGGATTGTCACAACCGCAGCAGTCAGTGTTTTTGTTGCAAGGAATAGAAAAGACAAGACACAGGAGTTATTCACAGTGAAATCAAAAACCGGTACCGATCTCTTCGCAGAGACGTCGGCCGATTATTCCAAACTTCCCAAGGAGACTGCAGTTTTAACAGCTGCACCTCATGTTCCACCGCCGATTACAAGGGATTACCCAGTGCTTCTCCAGGTGCCCTTAGCAACAAGCATGAAAACGACTCAGCTATCCAACGTGTACAAGTATGAACAATGGACCTTCAACGATACTGTGCCTGGCCCATTCATACGCGCAAGGGTGGGCGATATAGTGGAACTCACACTGACCAACCGGGATGTGACGGGAAACCCGCATAACATTGACTGTCATGCATTCACGGGGCCGGGAGGAGGTGCAGCGCTTACAACAGCTGAAGAGAATGAGAGCAAGACCGGGCGGTTTAAACTGTTGCATCCCGGCCTCTATGTGTATCACTGTGCCGCGGCGCCAGTGCCAGTGCACATTGCCAACGGTATGTATGGGCTCATATATGTACAACCGGAAGATGGAGACCTGCCCCCAGTCGACCGCGAGTACTATGTGATGCAGAGCGAATTCTATCATGAGCCCCCAGAAGTATTGGAGAACGGCAAACGTTCGTCGACCGTGGAATTCTCGTACCCTAATGCACTGGATGAGAATCCAAATCTTGTTGTCTTTAATGGCAGCGAGTCTGCGTTGACTCGAGACCAGCCCTTGAAAGCGAAGACTGGAGAATCAGTACGCATATTCTTCGGGAATGCGGGTCCCAACCTAACTAGCTCCTTTCATATCATCGGCACTACATTCTGCAAGCTCTACCGTGACGGCGACGTGGTGAGTCCGCCTGCTAACTGGGTGTCGACTGCGAGTGTTCCTCCTGGAGGCTCTACCATAGTGGATTTGAAAATGGCTGTCCCCGGAACATACACCATCGTAGATCATGCAATCTTCCGCTTAGACAAAGGTGCCGTTGGCTATCTGAACGTCTCGGGGAAGCAACGGCCAGACATCTACCAGAGCACTCTGCCGCCTGCGCCATGCGTTGGATGCAAGCTACATCCTTGATTCTCTTTATATCAGGTCTCTCCCTGTTTTTCTCTCTGCGTTTCTTCTTGAATATAGTCCTATACAGTCATTTTACCATGAGGGCCTGCACTGCACTCTGCCTGTCCACTAGATACGTGTATGTGTCTTCCTTAATATATACTATCGTCTTGCTCCCTATGCGCCAGTAACTGCCGCTATCTGTAGTTATCTCGTGAAAGACCCTTAAAACTAAGGTGCATATAGAGGACATGCTATTACCCTTGGCCCAGCCAGCGAATCCTACTTGGGTAACCTAAGGCTTCCTGTGCAGCCGTATTACCGCTCCGCCGAGTTCATGCCATGATCAACCTCCTTCGCCCTTCTTTCCATGCCAGTGATGATATGCCTGTGGCGCTTTTCTCTCTGTCCCTATGGGTTTTCCGCGATCAGGCACGTAACTAGTTACACATGCGTATGTATGTCCAACTAGTCAACTAGTTCATCCTCCAGGAAGAAACCGGAGCATCGCAAATTCTGACTCTTTTTCCGCGTCACCGTCAGAGCCTCAAGATGTCGCTTCCTTCCTTCAGCTGTGCCTTTCTCTGACTCACTGTGAGCGCTGGCTGAAGAGTCACTCCCCTGTGGCTCCCCTGTCTCTGTGGCAGCGTGTGTGCATGAGTTTCTTCAGCTGAACGCCCCAGTCTCGTCTGGCAGCGGGCTTGATGAATCACAGCGACGTGCGACAGCTTGTCCCGTGTTTGATCCCTGCGGAGAGCGAATCCGGATAGCTTATCTGTCGACTAGTTTGCTCGTTAGCCAGTGAGCTGCGAGTTAAAGTAGATTTTGTTTGGCCCGAAGCTTCATCCTTGACGTTGCTTGTTTGTATCACAAAGTCCAAGAACGCTGCCATCTTTGACGGATGCTACGCCTTTGACTACTCAGTTCGTCTGACGCAAAAACTAACTCGTTGCGTCTCTTGTCGATCATGCTGGCTGGCGTCGTCGTCTTCTTCATCTCTTGCTTGCTTCCTCCTCCGGCTTAACTAGTTATTTAGCTAGGCAGTGAGTTAGCTTTTGCCGTGTCGTCATCGAGAAGTAGTCGACTACATAACTGGCGAAGCTGCTGGTTAACCGGCTGAGCTTCCCTTCTGGCCATCGAAGCGACCAGCAGGCGTCTTGTTATCTCCCTCTCATGATCAAGCCAGCTTGGTCTGAGTCTTCGTATCTGCTCACGATGTCACCGACCATTGACCCCGTCGCCGTGGGCGTTGGGAGTGCTGCGGCTGTCCTGATACTTCTGGCTACCTTGCCGGCGTTCAACAGCATCGTCCAAAAGCTTACCCATGGATCATACATACGCCTGGAGACTCTGCCGGAAGATCAGGATGGAGTAGCCACGGAAGAATCGATATCATCTTATTCAACTACTATCCAGATGGTCGTTATTTACACTGCATCTCTTGTCGGCTTGGTCGCGTCGACGCTCAAAGCTATCATGTCAACAACGCAGGACTCGGTTCGATATAGCGAGGTCGAGAGCTGGTTTCAATTCGGGACATTTGTATGACCCTTTCTTCTTCCTTTGGTGATTTGTTGCTTATCTTTTATTTTACTGTTGTTTAACTACTCACACGCTAGTTATCTAGGCACTACTTCTGCCGCATGTGATGGCACTCTCATTCAAGCATGAATATGTGAACCAGTTCCGGCTAGCTAGCTATGCATCTCTTGCTTCGGTTGTTCAATTGGTCATGTCAGGCTTCCTAGACGTACGTCTCTTGACACCTGCTCACTATGATAACCTGACAAACTTCCAATTCGCCATCTGGATCATTCCATTTGTGGCTACGGCTTGTCTGCTTGTTGCTTGCCTCTGTCTACCGAGACGTCCGGATGTTTTTATCAAAGACAAGGTGGTTGATCGGCAGTATACCGTCTCAGCACTCTCTCGGTTCACCTTTGCCTGGCCAGGTCATCTGGTCAAGTACATCATTAAGAACCCCAATATCGATATCCACGAACTGCCTCGCATGGACCATTATACGCGTTCGGAGAATTTATTGGCCAAATTCTCAGGGCGTCCTGCAGCTCAGGTACTCTGGAGGCAGATATTTAGCTTGCATTATATCACCTTCATTAAACATTGGATTCTGACGGCTACCGAGGCGCTGCTCAACTTTGTTCCAAAGGTTTCTATGTACTTCATCCTCCATGCTCTTGAGCGAAGGCAGGCAGGGGAGAACATAGGAATTGACAACTGGATTTGGACCTTGATACTGGCTGTGGGTTTGATACTGTCATGCTGGACAGGGACCTGGATGCGCTGGGTTGGCGATTCTCAACTTGCACTCCGCATAGAAGCGCAGCTTTGTGCAGCAGTATTTGCTAAAGCAATGCTCAAAAAAGACTCTAAAGGTGGGGAAAAATCAACAACAGACGAGGATAAAGATGAAGAGGAGCTTGATGGAGAAGACTCAGATCAAAAGAGTACTCAACAGTGGATCATTAACCTTATGGGTATTGATGCGTAAGTTTACGATTCCCGTTGTGCAACTGGTACTTGGAGAAGGCTTGCTGATAACAGCAACAGTGAAGAGGTTGGCTTATCAGCCGCTTTCCTGAGTACAATTATACTCTCTACGTGCACATTTATCCTCTCGTTAGTGGTGCTATTCAAACTTATCAAGTAAGTATAATAATATACCTAAACTCTTTCTAGGCTGACAAAAATTTTAGATGGAAGAGTTTACTAGCTGCACTAGTTATCTTTACGATCCTCGCTCCATTAAATACCTGGCTATCGAAGGCATATTCTAAAACACAGGTACATATTGAATGACGCTACAAGGCCAGAGAAAGTGACGGTATCGATGCTAATATTACAAATAGGACCGACTCATGTCAGCTCGTGATATTAAAACGGGGGTAATTTCGGAGGCTCTCCATGGTCTTCGTCAAATCAAGTTTGCAGCCTTAGAAAGAGAATGGCAAAACAGAATCATGGGCGTGCGGTTGAATGAAATGAACGAAGTATGGAGATCATGCTTGTACGGTGAGTACTCAAAATTTGCCACGGCTTAAAGCTTGAGTCAAAGACTGATTATCTTCTCCTTATAGATGTCGGTATGATTTTTTGCTGGGGCGCTGTCCCAACGATGATGACTACAGCTGCTTTGGCCGTGTATGCCATCTTTGAAGGAAAACTTACCGCCTCTGTTGCATTTGCCTCTTTGGAAGTGTTCTTTGAGCTCGAGGACTCGCTATCAATGATACCCATAGTTATCACCGGAGTAATCGAGGGTCTGGTAAGTTTGAGACGTCTTGAGGGCTACCTTAATTCTCCAAACAAGAAGGAATACCGCAAAGATTCGCACTCGATTACCTACAAAGAGGCATCCATTGCCTGGCCTTCGGATGTTGATAGCCTCGAAGACCGATTCGTTCTGAAAAATATCAACTTAACATTCCCTAACAAGGAGCTAAGCTTAGTTTGCGGTCCTACAGGATCAGGCAAAAGCTTGCTTTTGGGCTCCATCTTTGGAGAGGCTGACCTAGTGTCTGGCAGTATTGGAGTTCCCATGCCCCCCTTTACAATCTATCATACACCGGATAATGCCATAACCCCTGAGAATTGGATAATCCCATCATCGGTCGCCTTTGTAGCACAGTCACCGTGGATTGAGAATGGAACACTAAGGGATAATATTGTTTTTGGATGCCCCTTTAGTGCTGAGCGGTATAAAAGGGTTCTTGATGCGTGTGCTTTAACTGATGACCTCCACATCCTGATTGACGGTGATATGACTGAAATCGGCCCTCGTGGTATTAACTTGAGCGGCGGCCAGCGGTGGCGAGTGTCTCTTGCCAGAGCATTATACTCAAGAGCAGGAATACTTGTTCTAGTAAGTGTCATTTGTACTCGAAATACCGTTGTACACGTTTAGCTAACCCAAGTATAAGGATGATATCTTCAGCGCAGTCGATGTCCATGTCGGCCGTCACATTTTTGAAAAAGCACTTACTGGAGAGCTCGGTCAAAGCAGGACTCGAATCCTAGCAACGCATCATGTTGCCCTATGCATGCCCAAGACGAGTTATATGGTTGTCCTTGGAGATGGTGGCACGATACAAGCTGGTCACCCCGACGAGATAGGAGACGCAAACGCCCTTACCAAAGTTCGCAGCACTGCATCGGCGGTTGTCAGATCGGAACCTCCACCAGTGAGCTTCCGTAGAAGAAGCAGCTCCTTTCGGGATAATATGGGAAGTCATGCAACCATGGCCTGGGCATCAAGAAAGGATTCCAATCGGGAAAAACCAACAACCACTTTTGTGCAGCCGGAGGAGCGTGAGATAGGCCAAGTCAAATGGGGAGTTTACAAAGAATACCTAAATAGCAGTGGAGGTGCAATCTTTTGGGTAGCTGTTGCCATATGCTTGTGCAGTGCTCAAGCACTGGGTCTAGGAAGGGTAGGTGTAACATTCAAATGATGGATTTTCAAGCTTATTGCTAACATATTCTCATCTACATAGTCCTGGTGGTTGAAGATCTGGACGGGTTCATCGAAACCGAAAGAACAAGCCCAAACCCCCCTAAATCAAACTGTGATGTCAATGAACAAGACAGGGGATGATGCGCTTTGGTTCTACTTGGGGATCTACTTTGCTTTAGCCATGAGCCGGACGTTGATCAAGTCATTCAGTCATCTACTTATATGGACGGGCACCATCCGAGCATCAAAAGACCTCTTTGAAAAGATGACTTCTCGAATCCTTCGAACACCGTTGAGATGGGTAGATACTGTGCCCGTTGGCAGAGTTATCAATAGATTCACCCTTGACTTTGCAACATTCGATTCAAAGCTCGGAGACGACCTTGCCTACTTGTTCCTCGATATCCTAGATCTGTGCTCTATTCTTGTGGCTGCGTGAGTTGGATCCCGATCTAAATGCTATATAATAACTTTTCTAACTGTATTCTTATAGTGTTCTTGTCTCCTCATACATCCTAATGCTTACGATTGTCCTGTCTGGGGTATGTGCACACTTTGCAATACGATACATGATAACAGCCCGAGAACTTCGACGCATCAAATCCCAGGCTAGATCGCCTATTGTTGAGCAATTTGGCACATCGTTACAAGGCATTGGGACAATTAGAGCCTTCAACAAGGCGGACACCTACATGGACAAGATGTATCGAAACATTGACGACCATACATCTGCTCATTACTACATCATTCTTTTCAATGAGTGGATGGCATTTAGAACCGGGATGGCCGATGCGATATTCGGCGCATGTCTAACATTTATCCTTATGTCCATGAAGGGCATTGAGCCATCACTTGTTGGATTTGCTCTCAACTTCATGCTTGACGGAGCCCAGCTGATTGGATCGGCAATTGACAAGTATACAGAGACACAATTGGACATGAACTCCACTGAGCGCATAATCGAATATTCACAAGTCGCCACTGAAGACCATACCGGAGAAGAAGTCCCTGCAGGATGGCCAAGTAAAGGCCGAATAGATGTCGAAAATGTCACAGCCTCATACTCACCAGAGTTGCCGCCGGTTCTCAATGGGCTTTCATTTAGTGTTGAGCCAAACCATCGAGTCGGAATTGTTGGGCGTACGGGTTCAGGCAAGTCGACTTTGACACTTGCATTGTTCAGACTTCTGGGACTCCGAGGTGGCACCATTCACATCGACGGCATAGATATTTCGACTATAAAAGTACACGACCTGAGGAGCCGACTATCAATCATACCTCAGGATCCAGTCCTGTTCTCCGGGACGATACGGTCAAATCTGGACCCTTTCAACGAGTACACCGATGAACAGTTACAGACAGCTCTCAGACGGGTGCATTTCCAGTTATTCAGTGGAGAGACAGACGAGGAGAGCGGTAACGACGAAGGTGAAGAAGACACGAGCTCTGGGACCGAGCGAGGCAGAGTACCGAGTCTCGACTATGCCATTAGCGAGGGCGGGCTTAGTCTTTCGCAGGGACAGCGGCAGCTGTTGTGCCTGGCTAGGGCAATCGTTGCGCGCCCGAAGGTCATGGTGCTCGACGAAGCGACGTCTGCCGTCGACATGAAGACAGACGCCCTGATCCAGCGTAGCATTCGAGAAGAGTTCCAAGACTCGACGCTGCTAGTTGTCGCCCATCGCCTGACCACGGTGGCCGACTTCGACCGGATCCTGGTCATGAAGGAGGGCGAAGCTGTCGAATACGACTCGCCAGGGGCGTTGATGAAGGCTCATGGGGTCTTTTGGCGTATGGTCCAGGGGAGTGGAGAACGAAGAGAGCTGGAGTCGCTTTTCGAGGGCAAGTAGAGGACCGTCCGTCTCCCGTCACATCATGCGATGCCCTCTCCCTCTCTCTTTCGCTCGCTTGCTTGGGGGTGGGGGAATGAAACTGAGGCCTTGCCCCCCAGCTCTGCCCTGGCCCTGGATTTGTGAGGATTATGTTACCATTTGTAATAGAATAGTGGATATGAAGAAACCCATTGATGAGTCGTGAATATTTCTCTCCTGACCAGCCACGGGCGCATAGTATAAAACCTTCTCCAGTACCTGGCCGAAAAATAAAATATATACTTATATACTTACATCAGGGAAAAAAAACAATACAATAAAAGAGTAAAATAAAAGGATACAAGCAGGAGAGCCAACAGGCCAGCCGACTTGCCTGTTCGAGGATAGACCTGGACAGGTTTCCCTTGCTCGGAGCGTTCTTCCGACATGCCTTGTCATGCCATGCCTGGCATCGTCTGCCCCTTAGCACAGCGTGCTATATGTCTGAATAAACAGGCATATATCCTGGCTGCAGAGCTTCCATCCCCTAACTAGCCCCATCTCGGGCCGCCGGGAAGGAAAATCCTCCAGCAAGGGGTCCAGCAGCGACATCGAACCTCAGGGACGCTGTCGTCAGGCCACTGACCAGGTACGTAGTTATATCAAGGCAGACAGGCATGGGGAAGGGCAGGACTGGCCAACTTCCGCTCTGCAACCAACAGTTCGCAGCCGACTGGACATAGCTTGGCCTGGCCGTTGCTCTCCTTTCCCCAGATCCCCGTATGGGCTGGTTAGTAGGTCCTGCTTGCTATACGCCTTTTGCGTGTTCTACCCGCTAACACGAAGTCTAGGTCGCGATGTCTGTCCAATTATACCAGCGAGCGAGGGACGGTTAACTGTTGGATCCCCGGGAACTCATTTAAAACGGAGTCTCCAAGGGAAATTGAACGGCGACTGGAGAAGTTAACGAGCAGGCTATTGGGCCTATGTGCGCATCTCCGCCGTTGTCCCGTTAGTTCGCCAGTTACAACGGTAGCCGGGCTCGCTAGCTGACGGGAGCGCCGAAGCAGAGACAGAGGGAGAGCCTTGCAAAAATTGATAATGCACTCATATATGCACCCTAAAACGGCAAACGCCTGGCTAGGGAAGAGGAGGAGGTGGGAGAAGAGGAAGAGGAAGAAGAAAAGAAGCCCTACTTTGCCTTCAATGGTAAGTTGGTAACAGGTATTAAATATCCCTACTATCAAACTATGCACTGCACTGCTTTATTTTGCAAGTCTCTTAAGACTGCACTAACTACGCCTCCATGATCTTCGGCCTTGTGCCCACGAAATCCATGCCCACGTTCTGTTGCGAGATCTTGACAGGAGGCGTGGACGCCGCAAGATGCGATGGATGGTGCGATCTCCTTTCTTCTCCGCGCCTCACCAAAGATATACATAAAAGGCGTCTTTTTTTGCAGTAGTAGGCTGCAAGCCACCTTTTGCTTCTGCCTCTTTGATGCACCGTTGCCGAGGATATGATAGCTCATGTCGTATCGTACCGCAGGAATAACCGTTGAGAACGAGGAAGCGGAGGAATAAAACCGATGAAATACAGAAACACGATAACACCCGCGGCCGGACGGTTACAGACAGATTATAATATAAAAAGCAAAAAAGGAGGGCCTCTTTTTTGCGCACGTCCCGTTCGATAACTAGCTATGGGCTTTCATATTGGCCATGCCCATGACAAATATTCTCGCCAGGCTGGAGGGATAGAGGGATAGAGGGACATATAGGGAGCCACTCAAAGAAAAGAAAAGAAGGGCAAGAGAGAAAAAAGAAAGAAAGACGCAGAAGAGCGTGAGAATGCGCTTACATAGATGCACCGGGAGTTTATGTATACATTTCTCCGTGTTATCTCTTCCCAGGGCCAGACTATATGTCTGAATCACGTTGAATGTCAAGGGTGCATATACATACGTATACCTACTGCATCATCCTACGGAAAAGAAAAGAAAAAACCAAACGGGTGGGGGACTGAGGAACGAAGCAGACAAGACAGGAGGAGAGTTGATGAGAAAGGATCAAGCGTTCGCTCTTGGATCATCGAGCTGCTCGCCGTCTCGTCTGGTCTTGCTTCACGTTGATGTAACGTTCGAACTCACTCCTGGCGACTGTGCGCATCTTCTGCCTCGTTTCTTCTTCCTGCTCGACCTGCTCGCTTTGCTTGGTCCTGTGGCAAAGTCACTGCCTGGTCGGCTATACTGGTCCTCCTTTGTTGCAAGGTTGATTATAGGCTGCAAGAAACGCCGACAGGGCCACGGGGGAACGGCCCCATGAATATACGAAGTTGCAGGCCATTCCTACTACTCCGTACTGTGACGCCGGCTACTGCCTTCTGCTGCTGCCGCTGCTACCACGGCAACCACTGCTGCTGCCACTGCTGCCAACTCAAGGCTTACCTCTGTACTTCATGTACAACGGGATGGCCATCTTTATCCCCCGCAAGGGACCATGCCACTAGTTACTAGTTAAGGGACGGGAGGAGAGCGAAAAAAAGCACAGGGCGTCACTAGCCATCCAGACGGACCAAGGGATGTACTCTAATAGTACCAAGACACCAAAAGCTCGGTCAACATACCTGATTCCCGGTCATGCCGACGTGTGGTGGTACGAAATTCCCAGCCCAAATTAGCGGCCGAGACAAAGTCACGCCCAGCACAGCTTCTCCTACTGCAGCTTTATTATACATGCATGCGGGTTGTCCTGTTGGTTTGGCGTCTCGACGTCCTGCACGGTTCGAGAGGGATAAAACAAAAATAGGGGGAACAAGGCGCTTCGCGAGTTCGCGGTACGCACTAACATTCGCTCAGAATGTGCATACCCGACGAGATACACTTGTCGAAAGGGCAACCCATCCCTTACAAGTGTCCCATTTCCGTCCATGTGGGAGCAGAATCGGGATGGCTTTCCATTGTCATCTGTACGACGCTGCAGTGAAGCAAGTTGGCATAATGATCAATAGGCTGAGAACCCTTCTCCGCCCATACCCTCTCGGTCTTTTTGAAACCCTTTTTTTGGTCTAGTAGCCGATGCATAGATGTCGCCCCCGAACAGACCTGCTGGCCGGCTCACCTCCAAGGCCTCGATATGGATACGTACATATGTCCAGTCAGAGCCCGTATGAGTGGCACACTCACATGGCAGTGCTACGGGCGAGAACAACCCCCACAGACCAGAGGGCCGACCAGAAGACCGTCGTCTGAGAGAAGATCTGATCGAGATTATGCCTTGCATAAAACCACCTCATAGCGGTCACTTGCTGCCGCTAGGCTTGATTTGAATAATGGAGAAGAGGCAGAGAGGAAGGGAGACAGGGCCTCGAAAGGCCAGGACGGACAGCACGCGGAGATAACTATTAACCAGTGATAGACGGAGGAAGAAGAATGCAGCAGAGCATCAATTGCATGGGGAGTTTCCTTTTGTTTCGTTCTCCCTGAGAGATAACGAAGGTCGGCCAACTCTTCATGTTCAAATAGTATTCCCTTTCCCCCTCCCCCCTTTTTCCACTGCCATCAAGCATGAAGCAAGCTCGAAAGTAAATGGCCAGTTTGTGGGGTTTTTGTGTAGCTATATAACCAACTAGCTAGCATAAATATGTATAATACAAGTCAAGCAGATAACTTTATACCGGAGCGGGTAAAAACATATACAATAAGCAAGAAGAATTAACACCAAAAGGCGAGAACAGAATCGAAAAAGGAAATATATAGAAGAGGGAAAAAAGAGGAAAAAAGCAAAGGAGAAGTACCACGGACACAGGGCAAGCAGAAAAAGAGAAGAAGAAGGTGTTTCTTTTCGTCTCATTTGCTTCTCCCCACGCTCTGGACTTTCCTTTGGCTTTTTCCAAGTCGGATTTCCCTTTTGGTTGTTGTTATCTTCAGCTCAGCCTTTTTGGAAATGCAGCCCCTTCCAGATCCCCTTCCCATCCCAGTAGCCAGAACGCCGGTAAGAGGAATGTTAACGTAGAAAAGACGATGAATATGTGAAAGTGGGTGAAAAGAAAAAGAAGAAAAGGAGGAAATCAATCGGACTGGTCACCGACCATAGTACATGATGTTTTGAAACCATTACCAACAACCGCCATTAACCCAGATATAAGGTAGAAAGGATAAAACAAGAGAAATAAAAATGGAGAAAAATGCCTTAATTGAGCAATGCTTGAAGACCCATCCGAGAATCGCGAGAAGTAGAACAAGAAGCAGGCTTTTCAAGATCCGAAATTGGTGGTAGCTGGTTATGTGGTGCAGATATGGAGTGCTGGTGGTGTCGTAGTGAGGATTGCATGGGGTGAGGCTGGTAGAGGAGGTTATCACTTGAATGATGTGGTTTGGCGAAAGACGAAATTAACGGGGCACTGCCTCGCCGTCTTTCGTCATATGAAGAGGCGGATGATGAGGAGCGGTGGTGGCTGTGGTGGATTTCAACTGGGGTTGCCAGGGCAGAGGGAGAGGTGACCGTCTTGGGCGAGGCCGAGGCGACTGAGTTATGGTCTGATACCATGGATGGAGGCCCACCAAGGGAAGGAGCATGAGACATCTCTGAGAATGCGGGCGAGGTCATGGCGGAGTCTGTTGCCTGGTTTGGGTTGCGTGTGGTAAAGATGGGAGTCAGGAGTCGCCGTCCGGCGGCTGGTGACTGCGGCTGGGAGTTACACTGCTGCCACCTTGCACTATTTAGGGTCTCCTTGGGCAGGTCATATAGAGATGAACGGTACTCGAGCGGACGAGGCGAGTGAATGCGCTGCTGATGGTACTCCCCTCGCTCATCCTGTTGGTGCTGGTGCTGATGCTGTGATGATTGATAGTCTGAGATAGAAGCCCAGGATCGTTGTCTGTCCATGTGCGAGGCCTGGCTGTACATGGCATGTTCGGTCCGGGGACATCGGTACTGCGTTTGGGGGGACCTAGAAGATGCTTTCTGATATGGTGGCTCAACCCGTCCGTTGGGAGTCCTGGAGGGAGATGCAGATGAAGCAGGAGAATGCGAGGCAGCACCACTGCCAGCAGCCATGCCTCTACGCTTTCGGTTCACGCTTCCGTTCCACCAGTTCTTGACGGCATTGTCGCTTCTGTTGCCGAGTCTCCTGGCGATTTCTGCCCACCGCTTACCCATCTCGCTCACCAGTCGTTCGATTATCAGCCCTTCCTCGGCTGAGATGGGGTCGTGATTCAATGTTGGTTTCAGGTTCTGGTGGGATCGTTCTCTGCATTGCTTTGGTGATCGGTATTTCATATGCTGTGAGATGCGGACCCAGTTGTTTGGTCCTTGACTGCTGACTAGTTGCAGCAATGTCTGGTCCTCCTCTGGGACCCAGGGTCCTCTCCTTTGGCTCTGAGGCATGGTTGAATTGAGATATTCACGGGCGTTGATGTGTATGTGTTATGTGTTGTATGTATATATGTGATATGTTTTTCTTGGTTGTATGTATGTATGTGTGCCTTCAATCCCCGCGTGCGCCAGAGCGGGAGGAGACAGGAACGAGTGACGGATGATTGACCACCAAGGGAGTAAAGGAAAGGATATCAAAAGTCGATCGACGGTGGTATGTTTTTCATGTATGTATGTGTATATACGGGGAGGTGACCCTTAGGTGTGATGCACCGGAAGGGAAAAGGGGGTTGATAGAGGGGGAGGGAGGGTATATGTAGTGAATGTGAAGAGACGGAGACGAAGTAGCTGGACCCGGGAGTTGGAAACGAGGAGCGAGTCAAGGGATAAGAGAGAGAGAGAGATAAGATAAACTAGCAAGCAAAGCAAGTAAGCAGCGAAGAGGAAAATAAGGTCCGCTGAAGCCGGGAATAAAAGTCGAGTCTTAAACTTCAAGCGTCCACGGATCTTGCCTAAATCAAGATTGTGATTAATTTAAGAGCCGTAAAAGAGTTGGAAAAGTCATGAGCAAGTCATGAAAAAAGCAATGAATATGGATCGAAAAGTCGAGGGAGGAAAGGTCAGGATGGAGCAGAGGAAAAAGCAACGAGGAGGAAAGCAGAGAGTTTGGTATTTATTTTTCCTTCTCTTTTCTTTTCTTTGATTTGAAAAAAAGAAGAAGAAGAAGAAGCAGGAAAAAGCAAGTTGGCGGGTAGGGGAGCAGTAGGAGAGAGGCAGGGTGGGAATCAACACCTTAATCACCCCTGGTCTTCTGATGGAGAGGCCCGTAGGTGGGTGCAGTGGACGGGAAGCTGTTGCTATACTTAAATATCAAGGAGTCTGGGGAGCAGTTGACTCGGAGAGACACACAGGGCCGGTTGCATATAGGTATATAGAACTATTCATATACTGATGTAGATATATATATTTATACAGGACTCAGTATAGACCTGTGTTTATAAATATATCGCAGTATACGGGACACCGTGAAAGGGGGAAAAAGAAAAGAAAGTGGCCATGCATAAGAACAGGGAATCATACGCTGGGAGAAGAACGACCACACGGAGAGGATACAGAAGGCAGAGACAGCGAGACAGAGGCCAAGGGAAGAAGATGAAGACGGAGAAAAAAGCAAGCTGGGTAAAAGAGCCAGCAAAAAAGCAAGAAGGACTTCAGAAAGAGTGGGAGAGACGCATTGCAAAAGAAAAATATCCAATCGGGAAAGTAGATCAAAAGTGCAAATAAATATACAGCGAAAAAATAATAAAAAACAGGAAGAAAGAGTCTAACCGGCCCTCAAGGCAGGTTTTGTCTATGGAGGCATTTTAAGCGTACCTTGACAACCGAGATCTGAGATCGTCAGGTCCGATGGGGGTTCTCGAGCACGCCAGGGGGCGGATATGTATGATCCGGGGGGGAAGGGTGAAGGGAAGGGGACGGGTATGCATACACATAAAACATATACACACTTATGTCAAGAAATTATATGTGTATATATGTCAATAAATATCAGATGGAGAACGGTTTATGTAAGGGCAGGGGTATATTAGGCCTAAAGGAGTCAAAGCGGAAGCAGACATGGATTGTTTGCAAAAAGAATAATAAAAAAAAGGGAGCAGGTGGTTATAATCACTCGTCCAAATTTTCAATTCTTTTGCAAGAATCGAAGAGAGACATGGAGAATGATGATGCAGGAGGGATGGCAATAATTGACAGGACAGGAATGCAATGGAAGCAAGGTAAACGGGTGCGCACGAGAATTCGGGAATGGAGAGAAGGAAGACGAGGAACGAGGCAGCGGGCGGAGACATCTCTACCGAAGATACGCACTTACACAGTTCCTGCAGGTAGATCAACCAAATATCCGAGGTGTTGCAGTGCAGTCAGGGCCCAGGGCCGCCTTGTGAAGGGGCCAATACGCGGTTCGGCCGTGGTTGTAGCGTAGGATAGTATGGTGATACCACAGCATGATGGCAGGTGCAGGTGCAGGTCAAGGCCACCAAAGGAAAAAATAGCGATAAAAAAGAGAGACGAAGAGGCGATCTTGATCATGCAACTGCCCAGACTTGCTTGTTCGGAGTGAACTACCTGACAAGGGAGAAGGACGAAAAGAAAGAAAGGGAGGGTAAAAAAAGGAAAGCTAACGAAGGCGTTCGAACGAGAGTGGGAGCGTCTATATCGAGGCTGAGAAGGGTATCTGTCAGTTTTGGGGGAATATAAAAAACAACGACCGCCCACAGGGGAGAGAAAAGGCGAAGGGAGAGGAGGAGAGGGAAGCACACACTCACGAGCCACTCTTCAGAGCCGATTTTTGCAAGATACTTACCATTGTCATCCAGAATGCAAAAACAGGAGGAAAAAGCAAAGACGGGCCTTCCAAGGGCGAGGAGGATACAATGATTATAGTTAGTGCAGCAATGCACCTCTGTCTGGTTTCCTTTTTGCTATGCGTACCCAGCAGGAAGTGTGGCAGATATTCCAGATCGTGAGGATACACACACACAGGTAAGCAGGCATGTACATACGGAGCGTCCTCCCTCTCAGGCCAAGGTGCAGGGACAGTTTTTGCTTACTTAGTTATACAGGGAGCTTTTTAAGGCTTGGAAACGATCAGCAGTGGAGAGAGGAAGAGTTATTCCTTGCTTTTTCTTGCTTCTTCGTCTTCTTCTTCGTCTTTCTTTATTTTTTGCAAGGGTTGGCCTGGGATATTTGCAAAGTTGTTCGTTCTGTTCTCCAGATATACACATATATGTATACTGAAGTAAGACCCGGTCCACCAGCCCAGGGTCCCGCAGGCGTAAGTAAGTACATACTGAAGTAAGGGTTGCGATGTGGATGTGCTGGATGCCGCGAAGGTTCGCCCTCTGTCTTCTTGTCTTCTGCCCTCCTTTCTGGTCACTCACTCTCTCCAGCCCCCTGCCAGGACCAATCAAGGGCATGAGAGACCCAGAAAGTGAGGGAACGGAGCAGAGGAAAAAGAAACGGAGGCCGAAGAAGCGTATTCGAAGCAGCACCAGCAGCAGCAGTAGGCGCTTCCTGTAGCACTGGAGCAGGAGAGCAGTAGGCAGAAGAAGCAAAACAATCAGTAGTTAGGCAAG
The DNA here is from genome assembly GCF_000150975.2 of Nannizzia gypsea CBS 118893. NCBI lineage: Eukaryota > Fungi > Ascomycota > Eurotiomycetes > Onygenales > Arthrodermataceae > Nannizzia > Nannizzia gypsea. The sequence goes on from NW_003345197.1 coordinate 462,593, forward strand.
ATGGCAATAGAGAAAAGCAAAGAGAGGTTCGGGCTCATCCCGGTCTTTAGCTCTTCTTCGTCTGCCATCATCCCAGCAAGGAATGCAGGGAGCGATAATATATACTAGTTCAGGGTCCGACGAAGTTTTTGTAGAAGGTTGCAGTCGTGGCCGTACTTACACTCCTCCGTAGTAGTTTGCTGAAATTTGATATTCTGAACAGCGCAGCCAACATCTAGCTATAACAGCGCCAGTTAAGCAGCTAGTTATATTCAGCTGTCAGAAACCGCAGCAGCTTGGTACCAGGGGTCCAAACCCAACCCATCCCCCTGGAGCCCCCATGGTCGTGGCCGTGGTTGTGTCGAGCGAGGATAGATGGGGATGTGTTGCACGAACTGGGCGTGTTATCACCAGCTATACCAAGTGGTTTAGTTACTCCGTAACAGGCGGGATATCAGGCCTACCGACGCAGGTTAGAGAGAAGGCCCCTTAATTCTTGGTTGATACAAGTGACTACTAGCTATCAGCTCTCGTAGTTACCTCGCATTTCACATGCTACTTCTCGTGCTTCTGGGGATAAACGCTGGCGTCTCTCTCTCCGTCTCTCTCTCTCTCCCGCGACCAAAAAGTACCGAGCCAGGAGACGCAGGAAGAAGCAAAGAGAGAGAAGAAGAAGCAAAGAAAAAGGATAACAGGTCGACTAAAAAAGAAAAGAAAAGAAGCTCAGTCAACGGCTTCAACTCTATCGGGCTCGGAGCATCTCCTTGCAAAAGGCTTTTCATCGTCCCAGCCTTGCAAGAGGCTTTTTGATAGGCTCACTCTGGCCAGAAGCACACAACTTTGATACATTTGGTAGGAATCTCGAGACTTCGCCTATCAAAAGGGAGCACAACCACCGGATGTAACGTCTTTTTGGTGCCCCCTTCTCTGGCCACCGCGGACACACAAGACAGACTTAGTTAGCTGTGTCCAGCGTCTCTCTGGCCGTCTGCTTCGACCGTCTTGGGCTGGCCGGCCTGCGTTTCATCCCGACTGGCAAGGCAGAAGCGCAGGAACGGACTTCCCACAGGACCAGCGTTTACCCCCAACTTAGCTTATTCAAGGCCATTCTTCGCTCCTCGTTCATCGTTCATCGTTCAGCATGATCGACTGGGTGTTTCAATCTTCTCCATATGTCTAGACGACCTTCCAGAAGCATCCGGCCGAGCCAACCGTCGATATATCCCGCTTCCGGATGGCGATACAAGCCCCCATGGCCTAACAGTCGCCATCTACCGGCATTCACACCCTCTCTTAGGCTTCCCCTGGTTGTTTTCCCCTTCAGGGCAGCGGCTAACAGGCTCGTCCTGTTGCTTTTGGTTCTCGAATAGCATGTCAGATGGCTATATCGAAATATAATTACAAATAATAAAAACAAAATAAAAGGCAGCAAGAGTCAGAGGAGCTCGACAGGCAGAAAGGCGTTGGACGTATGAGTTATCCATTTTCTTTTCTTTTCCCTCCTTTGCGGTCATCCCATTTCGGCGAACGTTTGTCCATCCCACGGAGAGTGCGCCACGGACTGGAGTGTTTGGCCCCTTTAGCAGCAGAGCGAGGGATATGTATGGATGAATCCATGCATGCATGAATGAATGTCCCTAGTAGACGGGATGAATCTGATAGATACACATGTTCTCCCTCTCTCTCCAATTTTTACTGAATCCAGGGGGGTGAAGGGTCTATCCTTTGCCTTGTCGATGCTGCTCGCCGGGTAGAACCCTGTTAGGATAGCTCTGAAGATGGCTGACAGGGTAGTTATTTACTTCGATGAAAGACGACAATGGGTAGATACTTCAAGAAAAGACAATTAGGTAAAAAAAGAAAAGGAGACGGAAAAAGAAAGAACCAGATCTTAGAAAAAGGAATTCAGCCATCATATTCGAAATATTCTACAAAAATACAAAGGGCGTGAATAAATATCCTGTCTTGCTGAATGCATACGAACCAGAAAGAGGGAATTACCGCGAGGGAGAGCCGTTAAGCTCTGCTTTCGTCCTCCGCTTGTGATATCGGGCAACTGTACGGAGTACATGATCCTCGGTTCTCTTCAGCCATGGTCTAGTGATGGATGTCAATCAGACAAGGGAGGCAAAATTCCCTCCTAAGCGAAGCTGGGCGGACTGACATCATGCAGAGAGATCGATATACTCCATGCATATCGTCCATCTCTGGGGCGCCGTCAGGCAGAACGCTCTAGCGGAGATCAACGATAATACGAGATAGCAAGCCATAAGAAAGGAGACGCGACGGAAAAGGGAAGATGGGAAAAAAAAACCCGCAAGACCAAATTCTCCGAAGAAAAAGCATTCATTTTTTCGGTTCCTTTTCACTATCGTTACATCCAAGTGGTCCAAGGGATAGACATGATATCGACATTTGCCGTGGGCTGGAAGTAGCCCTGAACGGAGTAGTAAGTGACAGGAATCATGTACATATCACCAAGCCTTTTAGCTCGAATAACCATTAGTTATTGCCAGTCTTACTGCATTTGCACTTAGCCTTCCCATACTATGTATGAAAAGGTAATCACCTCCGCCCTCGTCAGCACAACGGACGCCTCTTTTTTTTTTTCTCGCCATAAGTGAAAGGGGTTGGTACAGGAAGCACGAGATGATCAACCTCGCTCCGTTTCCCATTACTTAAACCCCCCCGCGCGAGCGCGCGAATGGCGCTGGCTCTGGCGCCGGCCGTCGCATGCTTGGGGCAAGAGAGCGTGAAGCGGCCAGTAGTCTGAATCAAATAGTTCGAATTTTCTTTCATCGGACACCCCGATGGATAGGGTTTCGTTTCTGATAGAAAAAAACATTGCTTTTGACTCCCTCTCGCTCTCTGGAGCTCTGGAATTTGGTCTGTGGCGCTTCCAACGCCCATTCATACGCCATCGCCCATGGGCGAAAGTTCGTTTAATCGGCAGCAGCAAGGCGTGGGCAGTGCGTCCACGAACGTTTGGTACGGCGCACTTTTAATATAGTAGCCATTATAGTCGTCCTGTCAATCACTTGTTGGCGTCACGGCAGCCCCGGTTCTGTTGTACAGCCTGGTTCCCATTGTCCAGCGTCCAGGTATTTGGTAACAGGGTATGGGAAGAGAAACGTACTGACGGGACATCAGTATCCCAAATGATGCACAGCATTGCGCTCTTTCCGCGCCGCGAAGTCCGTTGCAGCGGTAACTGGAAGAAAGCGTGGGAGCATTGATGGTGCTGAAGGTTAGTTACCGGCAACCGGATAAAGGGGACCAGCTTGATTAAACGTCTTGCCTACCTGTAACATAGGCGTTAGGAAGCGCTGAAACGCCTTCTATCGCTCAAACATCAGACTATTTGTCGCAAATCGCAGCTCGGTCGTTTGCTCGCCTGTCCGTGAGTCAAACACGTCCCTCTTTTGGGCGTGTGTATGAACGTATGTCCATGTAAGTACGGGGTACAGGTAACTACTTACAGCGAAAAAAATAAAACCCCCCCCAATAAAAAGATAGAAAGATTAAAATAAAAAGGAAAAGCACACTCCGTCGAGAGGAGCGACAGAGTCAGTTCAGCAAAGAAGCAAAAAGCGTTGTATGTTTGCTTCTTCACAAGCGACTCTTCAATATCCTAATTAGGAAATTCGTTTTAACCATCCCGTAGTAGGAGTAACAACGCTTGTATCGAGTACACCACGCTGCCAGCGCAAACTCCATGCATGGCAGAGGCCCGAGGCCGTACTGTATACATGATGAGAGAGGCTTGCATGGAACGGGCTTCTGTGTAACAGGCCTGCTCCTGAGCGCCTCCAGCTCGAGAGAAAAGCAGCCGAGGACCAGCCAGTGGGGGGAGTTCCTTTTCTCCAAGCCGTTGCACTAATCTTACCTTAAACCCGCGTTTAATTAGTATCAGTTGAAATAAAGAATCCGTAAGCACGGAGTCGACCTATATGTCTTGATCCCCTACTGATAATAGACAGCTGTATTGGTTCTGCTCCCAGCCGACTGGGACTCCCGTCTGCGTACAGGAAAAAGGGAAATTATGGCATGGGAGAAAGGCGAAAATAAAAAAGAAAAGAAAAAGAAATAAAGAAAAGGAGTTGAACTCTTTTCGTCGAGAAAAAGGTAAAAAAAAGGGAAGCTGTGGTCGGCTGGGTTGGTTCGGTCCAGTAATCTGCCGGTATCAATCGTTTCATTCTCCGGGCCGTAGATTTACCTAACCTGTCCAATAGACTGGTTTCGAGCCCTGGCCCTTCTATATGAGAGCAAGAATATAGGGGAACGGACCTGTGGGCCAATAGCAGCGGGACGTTGAGTAAGGCAGTCAATTTACTTCAAACGCGATAAGTAATCCAACGTAGCCAGACGCAGGGGCACCAACAGGAGTGCAGAGAGACCGTTCTGCATCCGCAGTATTCATCTGGCAAGGCTGACATCTATACCCGCGAAATATACGGAGTATGGAATGCGCGAAAAAAAAAAAGGAACCTGTATCGAGATTGAAGCCGAAAACTGGGTCTCCTGTCAGCGTCATGCATGGCCACGAGGACAAAGATGTTCGAGGAGAAATGCATATTTTGACAAATAAACAATATCACGAACGGATATTAGCATGCATTATGCTCCCAGAACATGCTGCTTCTTGCCCCCTGCATATTCATAACATAATGACCTCCTCAAACGAGATATTTCAACGACCACTCAACCTTCGCGGCCGTAGGCGGCATCCACAGCTCGACTTGACTGGAAAGGTTAATACTTGATCCAGTCCTATCTCTCTGCTCGTGAAGATGGGGGGCCGCGGACGCTGAAGTGTACAACAGCATAACACAGTTGCCGGACTGGATTGAAATTTTGCGATGCTCAGATCTCCAAAGCCAAGCGGCTGACACAAGCTGCATGTAATCAACAGCGAAGTCGTTGAGGAAACTCTATTCTGTGGCAGGCTAACTGCCAAATAAGGTGAATCGGGGCGCAAGTTCGCGAAACCAGCAACTAGTTCCCTTTAGTCATAGACCGACGAGTGGCCCTTGTTATGGAGTTAATCACGTATCTCGACGGACCATACTATGGGAGAGGTCGAACGGGCAAAAGGGTGGGAAATGTCAGTGATAATAATACTCAGATGTTAATACTAAAAGGAGAAAAAGAAAAATCGAGAAGGGCTGTGCAGACGGACTGGAGAGTCGAGTTCTCCAAAGGTCTAAGCTCCTGCATCCGCTCCGTCCTGTGTTGTTGCAACTTGCAACTGGCAACTGGAGAAGGAGGCAAGGCTATTGATTGGATGCGGGAGGTTTGTTTGTCATGTTTCAACTAACCTGCTCCCCATTTCAATAGCCTATCTGAATCCGGAATCATGGAGCTTTTATTTTTGCACTGTGCCCGTCGTTCTGACATTCCTGTTTCGATCCAATGGGGCTCCATAATCGGATGGCCAGGGTGGGCATCCGCGATGTATAGTGCACAACTAAAACTGCTTAAAACATCTTAAGTTAAGCATTCTTGGTCTGGCCGTCAAGACACGAGGGCAATTGTGGGCGAAGTCGGTTTGGTGATTCCAAGCCATGCTTATAGTATGTTTTTTGCACTTATTTTTCCATCGAGTCTATGCCTCTATAAAGGGTACTCCGTACTATAGTATAAGTATATATAATAGTATTGGTATATAGGCAGGGTCAGGGGCAGACGGGGAAAGGGGAAGACGAAAAGAAGTTTCAAAGAACGCACGTACATAATATCCCGCAATTCTCTTTTCTTCTTTTCGTTATACACGACAAATAGCATTGACCTCCTGCCTTTTCTTCGGTCTTTTCCCTCCCGGCTAGGAGATAAGATCGACGGCGTTACAGTGTTCTTTGCATGGCTGAACTGCGTTCCTACCTGGTCCCTGGTGCTCGGTCGTTATATATGCCAGGACTTGGTTGTATACCTCCAGGGCTCGCGACTCGCCCGATAAACGGGAAGATGGTCGAGAAGAAGCGGCTGGTGGCAGTGGTTGGTCCGCTATCTGGGGATGGATGGGCGATATTAAGCTCCGAACCATCACCCGCCCTAGACTAACGGCAACGTTTTTCTTGGTGCCATTTCGGCCTGTGCCGGGCGCACCAGCCCTGAGGGATATCGTCAGTTTAATGCTCCAGTCCCCAGGACATGGTTCTGTGGGCTTTCGGCACCGAGGTGTGTTCCTGCACAAGGGTTGACTGGAACGCTCCTGGTTCACAAGCCTTGCTGTTGCATAGTCGCCGTCGGTTGCCAGGCAGCAGTCCGGTCCTTTTTCATCCTTCGTCTCGTTCTTTCTCTTACCTGTACGGAGTACTCCGTATCGCTGTTGTCCATCGCTATAGCAATTCCTACCGCCAGCAAGTACTCTGTAGTACCGTCCACGTTACCGTTGGTTGTTTCTGTTCGCCAAATCTGGCTTACTTGAGCTCTTACTAAGCACAACATGACTAATATCATCCTTCCAGAACAGGTTACTTGCTTGGCAAGTCCATATCGGGATAAGTGTGTTTTTCTTTTTTCGACGTCGTCGTTTCTTTTCTTCTTCTTCTCATTCTTCGTCTTGATTCTTCGCCTTGATTTTTCTTTCGAAACAACAGCACATGAGTTCGAACCTCGTTGCCGAAGGGAGCAACAGCAACGATATGCTTGCAGTGGCGCTGATACCTGCACGATCGCCGTGCGCTGGATCCTCGCTTAAGGAGCCGTTATCGAGATCGACAAGATCCACAGCCGAACGTTACATCGTTTCGACCTTGGCCCCAGTCAGAGCGCCATATCTTCCACAGCAACAACGCCAGCGTGGATGTTATACATGCTCGAGACAATGTATGTCATCACGGAGAACCTAACCGCCTCGTATCTCATGGGGCTAGTTGCTCCATCAGATTCTATATTTATATTTATCCGTATACTTATACGGAGGAAATGAGAAATTAGTTTGATGGAGGCTGTCCCCTTCTCACGGTGGAGAAGTTACCCGTCTCATTGGCGCTTTACACTGGATGTCTGAATAGTTTTATGGAGTCCATTCGTATAACTATGTATACCTTTCAATCATGCTAACAAATACCAGATGCAGTTTAACATCTCCTTATATATTCTCCGTACTTTTTCTGACGATACAGGTACGGATCAATAACTCTCTTATGGGTAGACGGGGGTGTGCGCTTAGATCGCTCAAAATCTCCTCTTGAGGCCAAGTTCAGTGTATGGATCTCCAGAACACCATGCATGATGCTCGAGAAGCCTCGCAAGTGGAGTTTGCGCCATCTTCCATCTTCCATCTTCCATCTTCCCTTCTTTCTTTTCTTTTATTTTCATGGTTAACAAAACGGGCATGTCAAAAGATTGCTTGTGGAGAGCGGCCATGGGTTAGAGTTTAGGCAGGCTGGGGGAGAGAAAGGGAAGAAAAAGGAGAAACAGTGGGGGTATACTCAATTTCAAAAGGTAAATCCACGTTAATCTCTGCATTGCATTGAATAGTATTTCACCTAATTAACCGATCCGTTTTCTTTGCTCAAGAAGCTAGCGCGGCTGGCTGGCTCGCCATCTAGCTCAACTGATCAAAAGATACGCAATATCTCAATTACCCAGTATGGAGTACTCCGTACTTGAAACGTCAAAAAGGAAACAGATGTACCTCTTCCAAGAGTCAAAAGAACTTCAACCCCCTACACTACTAATATGAGTTCTCCATGTACAGCGCACATCAACGGATGTATATTGCCCGACCGGGAAGGCCAGCTGTTGTTGGTAACCAATTACATCCTGGCCTGACCCTTTTCTTCTTTCTTTGCCTTTTCTCAATTTTGAGGTGCATCACTTATTACCATGGATCAAATCAATATTGAATCTGATTAAATTAGATTAACTAATTAACTGGGCGCTGAGACCCAGCCAGCTGGGTGGACATAATTCATACACGCCTACCTTTTGGTACTCATCACATTGTCAGTCCCATCAGCAAGGAACGTACGAGGTATGAGTATAACATCGGTATATATATGTTCAGGATCTCAGTTTGCTATTGATGATAGTGCTCCATGTTTTCCCCTTTCTTTCGCTTATGCCCTTTCAGCTGAACACGGGTTTCATACCTGTATCTCAAGGCTAACAGCGCTAATCTACAGCTAGATTCCATTGTTGAGACTTGTTGGGAATGATGGAGATGAAGCATTGGCTGTTCCCTGCTACTGGGTCGTGGAGTGAGACAATTCATCACGAAGCTACCAGCATTATGGATGGCGGGAACGATGGGGAGATCGATCCCACCCCTTCCGCTGGGCCCGGCATCACTTTCTTGCACACTCGCTAGAGGGAGCCTGCATCTTTACTCCGTACAATGCATATTTACTGAATACTTCCTAGAGTTGGCATGGAATGTCTGTTACTTCAATGACAGCGGGCTCGATGTCGTACGGGGCTTCATGCCAACAACATCCAACATCCATTCAACTACCAACAAAAACACAAATGGTCTCTCTTCTGCCCTCTTTCTCCCTCAAAGACTAGAAAGCAACACCCTCAGTTGGCTACTACCAACAATCTGAATGCAACGTCTTCTTGCACACGTATGACGTGCAGAATTCCTGACGAGATACAAGGACATGTGCGATTGACCTTAGGTAGATGCGGATGGTCCCCTCCTTGATGTTCGGCTAAACCTGATCAGATCTGCCGGGCCAAGGCAGGTACCAGCACATCCCACCCTGGGTAAAAATTCCAGCCAAGGACCCTTGTTTAGGATCTTCTGTCTGTTGGTCGCCTTGATTTCATCTGTGGGTGGCGGACGGTGACACCGTCAAAAGAACTCGCGCACGGCTGATTGGAAACGTCAAGCACACCTTTCCCTTATCCTCTCTCCCACGGGGGGCACACGAGAGGCGAATATGCACTCGACACTGTGAAACCAGTCCGGCAGGTGTAGCCAATTGGTGGAGGATTGGACATACGTTCATGCAATGAATGTACCTTTCTATATGTCATGTTTGGTTCCCAAAAGCCTCCACATCGGACGTTTTATCTGGTTCAACTTCTACTTTCGGTTCGATCCCGATGCTTTTCTTGTCCAGCTGGACAACCAGTTCTAGTTTCAGATGTCGCTCGGTATTTGAACTTACATACAGTTAGCAACAAGGTTATCAGCTCCTCCGATTCCATAATAGGAACAGAGAGAGACAGAGATCACAAGGTGATAGGAGACAGGGAAGAGGGCGTTGCACAATTCCGTAAGCGCACAGATAGTGGTATCCAATCATCGCCGTCAACAAGCCTGCAAACTTCAATCAAAACCTCTCATGTGTATATGTGTACTATGTCGATGCCTTCAACCACGCAAACATGCACCTATCTAATCCCGAACAATAGAGCGCGCCCCCCCAAAACCCCACCAACATCAACTATGGTGGCATAGAAACCGGCTATGTCATCCCGGGAGGGGGTTGGAAACGGGAAAACTCTACAGCGCTCTTTGATACAGCTAACACGATACCACCAGACGAGAAGCCAGATGCCAGAGAGCAATATATCCCGTCTGGACGTAAGATGCAAACGGGAGGAGATCTGCTTCTGTTGCCTTCAGAGGTACGGAGTATACCCACCTAATCATGCCCGTCATATGAACCATTCTCATCTTGTGGACTGGAGCTAGAACATTACTCTGTACACAACATGATCAGGGACAGCAACTGGCCTGGTTTCTGTTCTGTTTCATTGTTAGCCGTGATCACCTTTCCGGCCCTGTCCATGTCTTACTTTAAATCCTGATAGTCACTTGAGCCCTCCCAGCCCTCACCTAGTTCGAATTAGTAACGAACTGCTCCATACCACCGAAGTCCGATGATGGGATATCCCCGATTGACGGGATATTCAATTATTGATACCACTTGACCCGTTCGCCAGGGGTTTAGCACAGAGCACTGTTGGTCCTTTATCCCACGGGGAAAACGGCTTTCCGCTTCCCCCTTTCTGATGGACCTTGAACTCCATCCTTGATTGGTTATGGTTGCTATTGGGTCTTTGCTCTTAGTTAACGGGGTGTTTCCTCTTCCTTTTAGTTGGCCGAGCCTGTCGCCCCGTCCAAACTTGAAGCCAATTAATCCATAATCCAGTCTTTTTTTTTAAGCTTTAAAGGAGGCGAGTGTGCTGGAGCCCTGATGTCGGCTACAACCAAGACGTAAATAGTACGAGAGAGACTGCTACCTAAATAATAAGAAAAATAAAAATAAAACGATGGATGAATTGATGGAGACTCACCGATTGAGCCCATCTCAGCTCCACAAATGGCTGCGATATCAAATAACTTGCCAACGTCCAATGGCAAGCAAATAACAAGGGTGAGGTGGTGGTTGGCTTACCCTCCTTCTTTTTTTTTCGCTTCTTCCAGCCCTTAGATCGCACTAGGATCTGTGTTTCCCATCCCCTCGGTTTCTCGAATTTTGGGGCTCTCTCTTTTCCCACCGGTTGCTTCACTTCTAGCCGTACTTTGCGCCGAACGAAGGATGTGACTTTTTTGAAGCAAGCCACATACGGAGTAACAACCCCGTCAACTCGATCCCCATGCTCGAGTCTAGTGACTTTTAGCTGTAGGGCAGCTCCTCCTTTTTCACCCGTTTACTCGGCTGAGAAGGCGAAAGACGTCATATCACCTCCGTCTTTGAGCGTTCGCCACCCGGATGCCTCCCCCGAAGCCGCACTATCACTTCGATACGGCGTTGGCGATGGATAATGGAGGCTTTGGGACATGGGAAGCCTGCCCTCGCAGTTCTACCTTTTTTTTCCCTTCCCCTTTTCTAGAGCCTTTATGACTGATGAATGATCAATCACCCCTGAATCCAGCTAGTTCCCATCTACCTGCTGCTCGGTAGTTTGAAACGGCGAGAACCGGGATACTCTACTCACAGATAGACCATGCCGCCGTTTATTACGAAGTGAGATCCCAAAGGGCGTGACGACATCGATATGCATGCTTAGGCGAGTTCGCTCCACCCGTATATGTCGACCTAGTCGGGATGATTATTGTGGCAGGTAATCTGATCGTGGCTGAGTAGTTAACTGGGCCACCCAATAATCCAGCAAAGTGGTGAGATGTACACACCTTGAGAACAGCATCTTTTCCATAATAGTCCAGTCCTATTGTTAGCGACACTGATATCCAATCATTGAGGGATACGATAACTCTCCTTCAACCTTTGTGTCAGTACGAATTTCGATGGCCACTGAATTTCCTGCTACTGGATGTGACCATGGAACTCAAACGATTACTCATTGTCATTTAATTCAACGCAATGATCAATCAGCCCTTAAATCGCATGTCCATTGGCTAACATCACTAATACCCAAGAACAAGGAGGGATAGGAGCAAACAAGAGCTGAATATCCATTCATCCGGCCATCTCCAGACTTGTTCGCATGGTCCGGGAATTTTTGAACTGCTTGTCATTTTCCTGTCGGTCATGCAACCAACTCATTCATACCTTGGCCTTAGCTCTAGAACACTGGCCGGTAGTTACATACCCCTTCTGTGTAGATTTGCCTTCAGCCCTTTTTGGTTCGCCCGTCATGCAGGTGGCGCCAGGCCCTTTTACCTGAATAAACATCATGTCCGCTCCAAATCCATTCATTGCAGCCTTATTCGCTAGCACGTTGCTCAGGAGAACGGATACAGAGCTTGCTTCCTCAGGAGGCAAAAAAGCCCTAGCAATTCCTGAAAGAACTCCGGGCTTACAGCTGGAAACGTAAGGAAAGTTGCGTAAAGCCAGCCTACCTTCCGTTCGCGACAATTACAACGTCACGGAGATAGGAACGGAGAACTGCGGCACCAATGATATCAGACAAAGGGCCCCCAGCCAACAAACGAATCAACGTCTAGGACAAAGGTCTTGGACGTATTCATATGCAAGGCATTTTCGCAGCCCAGCTCAACCGTATTCATGGTGGTGTGAAAGGGCGATTCGCAGCTATCCAGTTCACCACAGCACCCACTCATGCCAGCTAGTTATGTCCTGCCTGCATCAATCGTTTGGAGGCTTTTTTTGCTTTTCAAATTTGGGCTCCATTCGGGCATAAGGGCCAGCTGGATCTCAGCTCGCCAGCTTCATCCTCCGCCGTTGCATAAGTAAAATAAGTGTGACGAACGCACCGGCCGGTAGGAATACCTCGGTTCAGGTACCATAGCCAGCTCGAGGGAACTGGTTAAAGTAGCATATACCCTTTCATCGCATGCCGGTCGTGGGTTACTCAGAGAAAACATGCATGGTGTTTTCTTGTTTGGTGAACTATGTGCGTTCTCCGCGGATAAGAGAAGTAACCATATCATAGGTTACTGGTCGTCATACACCACATGTATATACGGGGTACTTTATCCCATGTGTGCTGGAGAGTTGTGAGACAAGCAGTTAAGTAACTTGTGTGCTCGAGCCGCTGCCACGAAGAACAGCGGGATAGGCGGGACGTTACACCGTGTCATCGAAATGTCAAGGGGATGGACAGCGTTCTAGTTGAAAAATCCCATAAAACCACCCACCTACCGGGTTTTGCTCACCCCAGTCCTTGTACATACCGACATACTGAGTGCGAGAATGGCGCCACGCAAGGCAAGCGGATGTTTGAACGCGTGGGACGTCGTTTCGTTTTCTCACCGTGGTAGGGCATTAATGCATAACAACGTTGATGTTGAGATCTTAGTTGACATAATATAGCCGGGCCGTGCAGGTAGGTGGTAACGAACATCTCAATTTCAACATGTTGCGAAAGCATGTTCATTTAGTTTTTCGTAGAAGCTACTTGTACGGAAGCGGATGCATATTGTATGTATGCAGTAATGCCATTGCGCATGTATTGCCCCTGCGGGCATTGTTTTCATTTCGAATATGAGAATTGGTCTCTGGTAATACACGAGAGGGACAAATGATGGACTCGTTAAAGGTGACAGGGTGCTGTTCCTCTCAAGTCAAAGGCAAATGCAGACAGACTGTATGAACTGAAATTATTAATCAGTAATGGGTGTTTTATACAGGGCAAGAGAAAAATTAGTGAAAATAGCAGTCAACAGTCAACGGTCAACGGTGCTGTAGAGGTGTATTTTGCTAGAGGTGAAATCGCCTGAAACAAGCCCAAACAAATCTAAAGGGGCAGAAGTAACAACACTGGTATAGATGGCTGGGTGAGAAACAAAGAGCATAGGTGCTAATAAACGTTTCCGCTATGCAGAGAGCCAACTCGCTACGAGGGCGCTTGAGGTATCAAATCGAGAAAAGGGAAAAGCAAATCAAAATCAAGTACATGATCGTCATATCACAGGAGCCCGCAAGGGCTGCATAATGAAGGGGAATATTGCATAATTAGGACACCCATAGGGCCAACAAAGTGCAAAATTGCCCTTGAAAGCGTGGATAAATCGATTTGGTATCGATCCAGGCCATCTCAAACGGAAAAGAAAGGGCATTGGGAATTATAAAGTAGATGATCAGGGTAATAACAGGGGAAAGATTAAAATCCAAAAAAAAAAAAAAAAACGTGAAAGGGAAATCGAAACAGAACAGATATGTCATGAAAAAAAAAATACACGCATCATAGCCATATATCTTTCTCTTCTCCTTGAACCCAGTTCGCCCAAACCTTCTCGTACGCCTCTTCCAAATCATTGACCCATCTTCGGGTATCAAACAGTTTACTTTCCCACCGATTCAAGTAAAGCATTTTCCGAAGTTCAAACAATCGTCCACTTGCTCTGCCCTGGCTATTGCCAAGTTCGTATTTCATCCCCAAACCCAGCTCAATTGCAGTCTTTTCATATTCAGCCTCAGAAGAAGAAACCAACTGCCTCGCAGCGTCTTTGCCATCTTCCGTCTGTGGAAGTGCGCTTGTTAAAATACTAGACGCCATGCGAGAGCACATCTTGTACTTATATCGTGGAAAAGTGAGGAGTGGTGTACCACTCCAAAGAACGTCAGCAGCGGTGGTGTGAGCATTACACTCTGGTGTGTCCAAGAAAAGGTCACAGATGCGAGCACGGGAAATGTGAGCATGCTTTGGTGCAACATCGGTGAATATGATCCTTGATGCAGTTGCTTCGCCAGCCCAGGCTTTTGCCGTCTGCCGGAGATTTTGCTCGCCAACGTCAGGGAAACGAAGGAGCCAAAGTACCGCATTTGGAATACCGGCTAAAATTCTTAACCAGGTACGAAATGTTGTTGGTTCGATCTGATAGCTGATTGTTAGCTTATATTATGCTTTGCTTTAATTTTATAGATCTTTCAGACGTACCTTATACAGTTGGTTGAAATTACCGAGAATCACTGTATCATCCTTGAGATCGGGGAACAATTCCTTGCGCATCTTCCACCTATTTGCTTGCTCCTCTTCCCACGTCAACCTAGGTCCGCGAGCATCAGGGGCACTCTGCCTGTGATCGCAGCAGAAGAAGGTGTGTTTGGTATATACAATTTTCTCATTATATATCCAGTCATCTGTGTCTTCGCTGTGATCCACGTCATATAGTCTATCCTCTATTCTTGGCGATTGTCCTCGAGGGGCCAAAGTACTAGGTGGAATGGAGAGTTCATCGGCTAGGATATAGTCAGACCATTCAGCACCCAGCGACCCCGCAAATCCCATGAAGGACATATGTATAGGTGCCGGTCGAGCTGCAAACACCTCGTTGCGAGCGCCTCGCGTGTATCCATTTAGATTGACAAGGATATGAACACCGTCTCTGACAATCTGATCCACTAATCGATCCACAGACCAACTGCTAACATCGCGGAAAACAGGGGCTTCCCGCTGAATTTGTTGGCGGTGGATGGAGTTGTCACTGGCTGTGGTTGCATAACAAATCGCTTTTACACGGCTTGGATTATGGAGGCCAAAGACAGACTGCATAAGGTGGGCCAGAGGATGGTTGTTAAAGTCGGATGAGACATATCCAACTATGATTTGAGGATTCGGTGGAGCTGGAGGTTGATATACCGTAGCAGGGAGCCATGGAGAACGAAGAGTGGAGCAGGAAATACGCAAGCCGTTGCGCTGAGAGATGTGGCGGATTTGCTTCGCGGATAGCGGGCAAGTAAATGTATGGAATGGCAGGACAGTGGGAGCACTGGGCGGGGCGAGTGCGCCCGGGAATCGAGGACGTGCATACTTCGAAGCTGGGTATTCTCTGCGGTGCACATATCGATCCTGATACCATTGCCAGCCAATATACTTCACAATTCGTTCAACCAGTCGCACGGTCCGGGATCCTTCCCACTTTTTTCCTGACCAGGAGCGTAGTAAAGCATTGAGAGTTGTACGTCTGCTCATTGCGTCCATACTATTGCTGGATGGGAACATCAAGGCGGAGCACAGTTGGTCCGGGGTTAAGTTCTGGAGAGTACCACAACCCCAAAGTTCGCCGTCCTTCAGTTGTTTGTCCACGATATCAACAACTCGTTTGATCCATCCGGTATCAACCGTCATTTCCTTTGCATCACGTAGCCGGCCTTGGTCATCAACGTGCCACAGATCTCTAATACCACGGCCAGGTGCAATGCCTCCTCTACCTCCCCAGTTGCAAACAGAATTCAATGCATTTGCTAAGCCACACACTGCTTCAGCAAAATCTGGATTAGCATTCACAGCTCGTCGATAATATCCAATGGCATCGTTGATTCTGCCAGAATCCTTTACGGCATTTGCAAGGTTTGCTAATGCAATATCAAACTTATTGTCACATTGAACAGCGTGTTCGTACATTTTAATTGCGGCAGGCAATTGGCCGATGTCCTTGAGAAGGCTCCCTAGATTGGTATAGAGATGGGCGTGTCTTGAATCAAGGGACAGACCATAATTGTAGTACGCTAAAGCAAGCGAAATGCCGCTGCCAGGGGTGACTCCAGGAATATCCGGAATTTGATATTCACCTGCCGTGCGAACAGATTTTGCGGAGGTTCCTTGAATTCCGGCGAGGAGGATTCCAACATTATTTGCGGTTGATGGACTGGGCTGTAGCGACAGAGACAGGTAATATAATGCAAGGATATCTCGAACGCCTGGTGTGCTCCTTAGAGTCCCGTTTGAAGATGTTGAAGCCATACCATCCTGGTAGATCTTGGCCAGCGACAGTAGCGAGTTGCTGGTTGTAGAAATTGCGGCCCTTTTAGCCAAGCCATCTGGAAGATATTGAAGGCCGGGCAACGTTCCCTGCGGATGGAACACTAGCTTTGCCGTTTGAAGTGCCTTGTCGGGAAATAGCAGTATAGTTTCCTTGGGGTCATATGGTCGACAAGTAGGAATACCGTGCCTGTTATCATCACCAAAGGCTGAAAGTATATGGCGGATAAGGCTCTTCATTCCTCGTCGTTTGCTTGTGCTTATGAGGATGGCTTCCTCAAAAGCTCCAGCAGCGGCCACATTATCCCCCAGCGCATAAAGCATGTTCCCCTTGGCATGTATGAGACCAAGCATCCTGCCATTATCGGCCCCAGGTATAGCATAACCACTTGATCCAAAGCCAGGGGCTGATTGGTCGGACCCGCGACGAGCAAATGCCAGTGGGCTCTGGATGCTATCAGTGTAATCAAATGCCATTTTGTCGGCAGATTCCGTAGTTGATACACTGGATTCCCTATCTTCTGACTCCGTATCAGATTGATCGCATGCACGATTTGACTTGAAACAATCGCCACTTGGAGGTAATCGTAACGAATTTTCGACATATTGAACAATATTGACAGCTTCCTTGCCTCGTTGACTGCTGCATAACAGTCCGATGAGATGTTCAACAGCATCAAAGTAGCTTGGGCGTAATTTTATAGCTCGCAACCAGTGCTGAAGAGCCTCTTCCCGACGCTCCAATGCTAGAAGCGAAGCAGCAAGGTTGGAAATTGCCTCGACGTGTCTATTTTAAATATGGTTAGCTTAAGACAGTGTATGAATGGATGAAATTAAATAAACCAAACTTACGCAGAATCTTGGTTTATAACCCGGTTATACCAACGGATGGCTCTATTGTAGTCACCCAGTCCATAAGCAAGACAACCACCAACCAGCATTCCATCGATCCAAGTCCAACCACTCTCCTTGCAGAGGCTAGCAAGCATTTCCAAAGCAGAGACAGCCTTTTCTGATATTGACATTGCCTCGTGCGTGGGGCTGAACATACGAGACATCGAAGCTCCATGGCTACGTCGGATTGTCCGATATCCATTCATCGACATATCGGAAGACATTCCGTGGTCGAACGGTTGATTTACATGCCTCAACTGGGCGGAACTATCAATCGACGGGAATTGCCTATGGGCTGGGTGTCTCTTGGTGTCGAAAAATCCACTCACAGACGGATCTAGGTGAATGGAATGGCTTCGTTGTGGATGCATGCTCAAGGGCTGAACATGTGGGTCGTGAATCCTGGGTTTTCTGACGATATTTTCCGAATGTGAGAAGTCGGAGGTTGGTTGTCTTGGAGGTTTAGGGTATATGCTGGGTTTGAAAGGCTCGCGAGAATGAGAGTCTACACCCTGACTTGCTTTCTTCCTAGCATTATGCAATGAAGCGAGAAGGTCGACATAGACGCTGTGAGCCCAGGAGAGGGTCTTCTCTTTGAATTCTGAATTTCTCGGTGACCTGGTAACGTTAGGTGTGGAAGGATGAAGGCCATTTTGCGAAGTTTGTTGCCAGCGTAGGGAGTCAACCGTATCTAAATGATGTATGTCATGCTTTGAAGGAAGTGATGGCCCATACTGCAACTGGGGCTGATCCCAGATTTGATCGGGGTTTTTTTGAGGAATATGACTGGGAGCATAATGTTGTTGAGGCCTTGAAAGGTCATGGGCATAGATTTGATGCTGCTGGTGCCCGTTTATAGTTGATTGGGCCGGGAGTGGGTTCCAGGAGAACCCTGGTGCGAGAAATTCGGAGGGGGGGAGGGATTGTCTGTTAAAAAGCGATTGAGCATCTGCGAGCCGGTTATTATTAGGCAGCGAGTGTTGTCCTATTGAGGGTGTTGATTGGTATCTCGTATCCCCAAAGGTGGTAGGCCGATAAGGTGGCATGTATGACCCATCAGGCCAGTATTGACCATACTGTGCAGCAGCAGCAGACTCGGGGCCACCAAGGCCAGGCTGCAAAGAGGATGCAAGCACTGTGGGAACCGTGGGTAGATTCTGCCAGTAGTTATATCTCTGACCTGTGGGTAGACTGGAGGTCTGATTTAGAACCGAGTCGATGCCTCCTCCTTGAGCGGGATTGAGAGATCTAATCCAGTTAGTGTTTGGAAATTCTTGCGGCATACCGTTGTGCACGGTATTTATTCTATTTGCATCTTGCTTGAACGCGGGAGGAAAATTTTGGTGCTGAGAAAGAGGTAACGGTTCGACGGCCTTGAATTGTTGTAGAGGATCGAGGGCGAGGCCGGGCTGCGGCACTATCTGACTATTGTCGAGCGAAGAGACGAGAATATGTTTGGTGGCAGGCTGCTGGATAGATCTATCTCCAGGAGTGGCATCATAACCGGCAGCAAGGGTACCATTGGGTGTTTTTCGTCGTAAAGTATTCTCTTGCGAGGTAGGACCGCCATGTATTCGGCCGTCTGTCAGAGTGTGTATTTCCGGCCGCTGAATTGGTCGTGGGCAATGCGTCCTGCTTCCTCTAACCAAAGAAGATTGCCCATGGTTGGCATACTGTGAGAACTGGAAGCCATCCTGGAGAGAATGTATGCCTTGTCCGTGGAGGTCGTAGGGAGTATTTGTCGAGTAAAGAGATTGAGTATGGCGGTGCGGGAGGAACTGGAGAGGCTGGTGTGCCACCGACGGCAGCATCTTGAATGCTTCTGCCCGAGAGGAAGGGGGGGCTGGCAAATGAAAAAAGAGCGTCTTCCCTTCTCTCTCTCCCTCCTATCTATTCAGTCGTGTCTATCGCAAACTAAAACAAGAAAAAACTACTTCGAAAAAAACAGGCGAAGCAGAGTTCTTCATCAACCAAAGAATCTTCTTGTTCGTTTTCGAGGCCACATCACGGACACGTATGACTTCTGGTCGGTCTGAAGAGGGATGGCTCCGAGTAGCACGGCGTTCTTTGGTAACGGGTGTTGGAAGGGCACTGCCCTGAGCGAGACGGGGAGGATTAAAGGGTCGTTGCAGTCCGGCTCAGCCGCACGCGATGAAGGAGGGAAGGTTTCTGGTAACAGGCGTCAAGGTCAGTACACACGCCGGCCGTTGTTCCAGCCCATCAACGAGAATAACGAGTGATCGCGGCGAGGACGGTCGAAAAAGATGTCGTTGATCCGTCCAGCTGTTTCTTTCCCGCCGTCGTTGATGAGATGAGGTTGAGGTTTCTGCCGGCGAGACAAGAAGGACAAGAAGGGCTCAGGCGGTGAGTGAGGCGAAGAAGAAGAAAAGAACAACGACGAGACGAACGACCAAAGCGCAGGAAGCAGAAGGCAGAGAGCAAGTGAAGAGAGAACAGAAAGCAGGCAAAGGCAGACAAACAGGCAAACAAGAACGATGAAGAGAGCGACAGGAAATGGTCTCCGCTTTGAATACAACAAAACCTCGTTCGTTGATCCGAGGGCCTGGAGTCGACTTACTTAGAGGAAGATTTAAGTATGGGCTCTCGCGACCGAAGCACTAAATTCCTGGGTTGAAGCCTGCCCTGGCGGCGACGGTGGAGACATATGAGGTCAGGCCAGGAGGTTTCAAGAGATCGGGAACAAGACGCCACAGCAGGCTGCCCTGGCGAGACGCAGACGGACAGGAACGAGAGGAGCAACGGGACGGGGCGGACGGTCGAGGAACAGTCGGACGACCGAACTAAGAGAAGCAGAGCCAGGGATAATAATAAGGGAAGAAAACAGGAGAAAGAGGAAGAAGGAAAAGAAGCAGACCAAGGCAAATTGAAGAACAGAGGATCTGTTGTCGACTGGAGATGGATGTTAGCCGCTAGGGCGAGCCAGGTCCACACCAACACGGCAAGCGTATTTAACTGCACTTAACGCCAACTCTATAACCTAGAAGGAAAGGAATGGCAAAAGTCAAGAGACGAAGAAGGGTGGGAGCAGAAGGATCAAGGGGAAGTGATGGACAAGAGGAGGATAGCCACTGGACAACGGCCGGCCATTCAGTGACAACACCTCAGACAACGAGACAGTGCAGAATATGATGCAGACGATAGAACCGCCCCCAGCAAAAGGACTCTCTGGGTGCAGTTGGAGTCGAAGGCAGTTGGACCAGCGGCCAAGCAATGCGGTGGGCTTAGGCGATCGCAGCAAAGAAAAACGCCCATCAACATGCTACTGATGGGGCTATTATTAGAGGCATGGGGAGGGAGGGTTGAAGGTGGGACGGGTGGTGACAGGGACCAGGCTGGGCGGCCACTTCTTACTAGTCGAACACACTGGAAAAAGCAATGGCCTTGCAGGTCTCAGGACAGGGATGCAGGCTAGCTGTGCAGGCTCAGAGGGTTGTGTGTGGATGGATGGTGCATGTTGATGTGCCATGGACGGAGTATATGGACGCCTATGGGATGGTATGGGACGACGATGACACATTTTACTTACCTCCAAAGCGATCTCTTTCCCTCTCCCTGGTGACAGCGATGTGGTCGAAGGATGGCCGTCTCCTCTCTCCTGTGGGCTTCTCTCCCACTCTTAAGATGGGCTGAGGGCGCAACTCTGCATACAGATACGGTATGGCGGAACCTATTATTCTGGGACCAGCGTCGGCGTCCACCTGGTTTTGCGATAATCGGCGTGCTTTTTGTCCTCTGCTGTGTGGGTGATACTGATGGCCGTTAAACGCCCAAATGTCACCGTGGCTTGACTTGGGACCTTGGGCCTCTTCCAGAGCGCCCCCGAACAATGCACTGTATGGGCATGATTTCTCTACGGGCTTTTGACCTGCGATTCCACGGGCTTCGCGCATCAAAAGGGGAAATTTCAAGATGTTCATCTCACATACTTAATATGGCAAAGCCACTTTTGCTTCGGAAACACCGGGAGGCTACACATATCTCACCACCTATCAACCATAGAATCCTCTGCCCGTCATCGTCATCACCACTAGAGCCAGCATTCATCATCTTGGCTCGCGGCAACTGACAACATCTCTCAGCGTGGCTGTGGATGAGCTCTCTATATGGCTCCACACCTAGGCGAGGCTTAACCGTGTGATTAATCATGTTTCACTGGCCTGTTTCGAACTCTCCTTCCAGCATCGTTATATATTTTATATACACTCTTCTTTCGACGGGCCCAGCTTCGCTTTATCGCAGCCTCTAGAAGAAGAAAATAAAACCGTACGGTATGCCTGTGGAACGGGAGTTGGGAAAGAAGCAGTAACGGTGTCCTCCTGCTGCGCTTTGATTACTTTTTAACCATCGATATAATGATGACACGCATGGGTACTTCCCGTACATGGGCTCGGTTGTAGCTTGGCACCTGTTGGATATCGTCAGCATACATGGTCTGCGGAGCATTCTTCATTTGGGAAAGGATGACTCCGCTGTGGCTCCAACGGTTCCACTGATACATCCGCTCCCTTTCTCTTCGGCAGTCAGCACTACTTGCTCGCAGACACGAGGTGTCCTCGGCTCCTGCGTATATCTGACAGGCGTTTGTTGATGCAAGGATACACGGCCGCCCGTCTACCTCCTTCCTCAAGCTTTATAACAGACGGGCCAGAGATCAGGACGACGGAGATGAATCTAACACTCGAATAGCTTGAGATAAAAAAATCTAAGGCCACATCCACATCAGACTCCACTTTGATCGGTTCAAAGGCTTGAAAGCATGGATTCACCCACAGAGTTATCTCCACTTGGCCCGGGATAAAGGCGATCCTTGGCTGAAAGGAATATCCTGGACCACTAGGCCTTGGAGGGCCAGAATTGCCTTGAGAACCTTGGGAATCCATAACGACAGAACTTTTTTATTTTGTCAATGACAGAGATACAGGATGTGTGGTGGGCTTTCGATTCTATTCTTTGACCTGGCCTGGCGTTTGGACACGTTGAACCATCGCCATCAGCGGGAGGTAAAACCTAAATGCCTCTCTGGTCTTGTCATTCTTTCTTTCTTCCTTTTTTCTTTCTTTACATACGGAGTACTTTTGTCTATTCCCGCAGGACGGGGTACCTAACCAGGCTGACCCGAGGAAGCCGATACCTTATGGAGATATCAGAATGGCTAATTGGCTATTTGATATAAGAAACTGGAGCGGGAATAACCACTATACTCTCAGACACAATCATTAGACTAGCCACTCTACAACAACCTTCCCCAGGACTGTTTTATTGTACTGGATGGTTAATGAAATAATATGGCAGATGGTTTCGCGTTGGAGCCCTAAATGTTGGTTCCTTCTCTTGAGAATTTAATTTAATTTTCTCTGCCCGAAATTTCCCTCCACGCAATGCGATGGTTGGACATGATAGTACATGCACTGGGCTACTCCGTACCTACGCATATATGACCGTTTCCTGCACCAGTTAATAACTGATGTGATAATGATTTGTTATTGCTCTGTATAGTTCAGATCCGGTCTGCGGACCTACGGATACAGAGCTCTACAGCGTGCATACATATGCTGTGCCAACTGGCTTTACGGGGGTATCTTTGGCTAGTTTGCATAATAGAATGTGAAAAGCGCTTCAATCTCATCGGTGGACTTCATGGCTTCGGAACTGATGCACATAGCTTATAGTCAAGGGAGATGATCTTCGTTGTCCCAAGCCATGGCCGAGCTGCAAGCCACTGCCAAAACGGTGTTACAACTGATCACATTCTCCATCACTTCACCGTTCAAAGGGGCGAAATATTCCTGTATGTGGCATGCAAGCTGCAATCACAGGATCCTCTTGCGATATCGACGGGCCGTCTACCTTTTTTCTTTCTTCCTCCTCCCCCCCCGTTTGCCTACCAACAGCTTGTTTGATCTCCCCTCCCAGTGTACGGAGTAAGATATCTGATTACAACGGCCTGGCGGGAATAAGGCATTAATAGTAATAAGATGATTGGTTCAACAGACGTGTCCTTCACTTTTTGCTCGCTTTGACGCGCTCGGATCTAGTTACCAGTTGCGGGGATATGCATCGGTGTTTCCTACATTAAGTTGCTACAAACGGGGATCTCGGGCCAGGGCAGATATGCACATGCATGGTCTGGGCTATTCGGAGCGAGGAGGCAGAATGTGAAAAAGAAAGGGTAGCTTGACATGGATTCTTAAAAAGCATCACCGAGATGAGCGTATCAGACCGCGCCCTTTGTCTAAAGGGGAGTAAACATGTACCCAAGCTAGAAGGCGCACTGCATTCACTCAAACGATACGAATCGAGTCATTCGGCTCGCAGTTCAGAGTATCTGGGAGAAAAGCTTCTAACCCAGTGAGCTTTTCAGCTCGTTCAAAATTAACCCAGGTAGGTTATCAAAGTTATAGAAGAGATTTAGACCTTCAAGATGGACCACTGCATCCACAGGATAGATACACGAGCATGCCTTCCTCCGAAAAGGAAGTAATACCCATGCAAAATCCAGGATACCGCGGTGAGTAGTTGGTCACTCGATCTCCTTTGCACCAAAATAGGCCAGTACCGTAGAGATTTTGCTCAAATGAAAACATTCGCGCTGGTACAGGCCAGAGTGTTGGCAAAGGCTGGGTAAGGGGTCAAAGGTAATATAGTGGAAGGGGTATGTGGATTGGAATGTAATGTGTTGAAGAGGAATGAGAAAAAAAAGATTCGTTACTTCGTAAATCCCATAGAGTAATGGGAAGCTCTCTCTGAGTAGTAGTAGTACAAGTAAAAGAAATCAAGAGCAGAAACGGCATTTACGCTCGTTTCACATCTCTTTTTGTCATTTCATTTCATTAACTTCTTTTGATTTTTAAATTTACTCGGAGGGCACTATAAAAAACACGTTAGTATACCAAACTAAGTCAAGAAATGTAAAGCGAGTTAGCCACATACCGTCAATTTCACCAGACTTGACATCGTCGCTAACGTCCTTAGGACTGCGTCCATCGACCTGGCAACCAACGCTGAAAGCAGTACCCAAAATCTCAAGAACAGTTCCGCGGAGCTCCTTAGCAAAAGAGCGAGGTCTCATGATGCGGGCAATCTCCACAATCTCATCGAAAGGAATAGACTTGGTGTGCTTGATGTTCTTGTCCTTCTTGCGGTCACGTGGAGGCTCCTTCAGGGCCTTGATGACCAGAGAGGAAGCAGAAGGAACGACAGAGATGGTAGCCTGACGGTTCTGAATGACAAGCTTGACGGTGACACGGAGACCTTTCTGTTCATTTATTAGCACTGAATGGACACCAATTAATGCAATACCCGTCTGGTTATTCGAAACATACCCAGTCACCGGTGGCCTTCGCAATATCTTCACCGATCTTCTTGGGAGAAAGACCGAGAGGACCAATCTTGGGAGCGAGGGCAGACTGGGCACCGACTTCACCACCAGTGGCCCTGAGGTGGCTATTGAACGAGGGATTGTCAGTATGTTGGGGTTTTTAGATGCTTAAAAAAAATTGTGAATAGGGGTAAAAAAACTTACATCACCTTGATTTCGGTTGGATCTGGCTTTGGAGCTGTTTACATCATATATGTCAGTCGGCCGCCATAGCACACCAGAGGAGATGATACTTACGCATGGCGAGTGCGAAAGGTAGTCTATCTTCCTGGTTCTGTTGAAGGGTGGTGAGGTGGTGAAGTGCGAATCTCGAGAAGTTCAAGCTCGAAGTTCAAAATTGATTTTGTTCCATCTAGCGAACTAGCGTGTTAGGGCAAAGCCCTAATATATCACGTGATATAAGGTTACGGGTTCATTTCCATACTAGGATCAAAATACCGTAGTGATACTATCTCCTGGCAAAGTATCATAATGGTACTTAGCCGTTTGTTTAAGCGTAATCTGTGGTCTCTGCGCCCAAATTTAGCCCAAGTTCCCCGGCCTACTTCCTTTCTACCTCAAGGACATATTGTCGATGAGGAAGCATGCCCAACCTATGATTCCAAGAGTTACTACCCAGCTAAAGCTGGAGATCTCGTTGCGAACTATCAAGTACTTGTAAAGATAGGCTGGGGATCGCGCTCAACAGTATGGCTTGCTCGAGATATTAGAAGGTACCTTGGCTTTTAACTATAATATAGGGTGTCTGACTAACACTTTCGGGTTTAGATTCAGATGGCAGTCTGAGCGGCTTATAGCCTTAAAGATTAACAATTGCAATATTCAACAAGCAAATCACGAGCGTGATATCGAAGACCACATCAATAAAGCAAACCCGTCCCACCGTGGCCATGTAATTATACGCGCATGCCTCGAGAGTTTTGAGGTTACAGGACCAGAGGGTAAACATTTATGTTTAGCCTACGAGCCCATGAGAGAGCCTGTATGGCTCTATCAACAGCGGTTTCCGGATAGGAGGCTTCCATCTTCCCTTATAAAGGCATTCCTTACTATGATTTTGACGGGACTTGATTATCTGCACTCAGAATGCAAAGTTGTTCATACGGGTAGGTTACCTTATCAATTTCATTATAGAACATTAAACTTAGTATTATTCTACAGACTTGAGGCTTGAAAATATCCTTGTTGGATTTGAGGATGAACATGTAATTGAAGACTTTGCAAAAGCCCAGCTCACTTTGCCTATGGAACAAAAAATCGACCCTACTGGCCGAATCGTTTATCGATGCCATAACAACTTTGGGCCACTAAAGAAGTTAATGAACATACCAAAGATTGTCGACTTTGGCCTGGCCAGACATATTTTGGATCCAAGCGGAGTTGAGACGCATCCTATCCAACCAGATCACTATCGTGCTCCTGAGGTCATCCTTGGTTGCGGATGGTCCTTCAGTGCTGATATCTGGAACATTGGCCTGCTGGTAAGCCGTGTTGGGCACCTTCTTTTTTAATGTTCTACGATCTAACAAATTTGAAGGTCTGGGGCATGTTCGAACTCAAAGAACTCTTTACGCAGGTCCGAGATTCCCAGGGTAACTACAGTGCCAAAGGACATCTTGCAGAAATGATAGCCTTGCTAGGGCCCCCTCCCAAAGCATTAATCGCAAAAATCAACTCGATGCCTCCGAACCCATGGCAATTTCCCGTTATGGGCGATGACGGGAATACCCACAGTAACCCAAAGGAATTTTTTGGTGGACCTTTTTTCAGCGATAAAGGTAATAAGTGCTCAATCACACCTTTGAATCACACCTGCTAACTCGTCGTAGGTGATTTCATGCATAATGGCCTGATACCGGACCGGAAGCTTGAGGACACGGTTTTATCGCTTGATGGGAAAGAGAAAGAGTTACTACTCTCTTTCGTGAGCAAGGCGGTGGGCTGGCTTCCAGATGAGAGAAGTACAGCACGGGAGTTATTAGAGCACCCGTTCCTCCAAGTGATACCCAAGGTCTGATTACTCTGATACATTCGAAGATACTCTATATACAGAATCAATGGCTATGTAATTGGTAGAATTGCAGGGCTCCCCACCATCAGACATTACAAAAAAAGTTAACCATTGAGAAAGAATAATGATCTTGTATAACTGCTCGTCTGTTTGATACTGGCAAGCGCGTGCTATAATTCCAGTCGACTTGGATAATTTTTAGCTAGCGCTATATCTCATACTCTAATAACGTGCTCGAGGAGTTTTACAGCTTCTTTTAATCTATTTATATATCTGGTATGCTATAGTAAGCTCGTGCTATGAAACTAGTTAATATTCGCTCCAAACTGTAGCTCAAAGCCGTCTTTGGTACGACTTTCTAGGGTGTTCACTACCAATAACGATTAAAGTAGTGAGCTAACATTTCCCATGAGAAGTTTTTTTCAATCTACCTGACTGTAGCATTGCTGATAATGAGATTGAGCTTAGAGTTTTCTTTGAGAAACTTTTCAGCACACACCCGAACACTCGAGAGGCCTGTCTGATCGATTTATGAAGAGAAGCTTGACATGACCGGTGTCAAGTAGGCCACCCGCTCCTCCGCCTTTTTGAGGTAGAATACTATATAGCGCCTCAGCGTTGTCTTTCTCGCTGTAAGAAGGTAGTATGCGCTTTATTTGAGCTCCTCTCTGGTCTCTCCGGAAAGTGGGTGGTCACTACCTCGTGGATTTCGTCGGGGAATTTGTTTGTGAATCTGTCGATAGTCTGTATAGATATTAACTAGTTATCTATTATATCTCTTAGTTAGCTAGTTCACTCACCGATAATAATAGATTGCTCCCTAAGAGCCTCTAGTGGCCGACCTACTGCTACATCGTTGACGCAGTTGACATAGCCGAGGGTGTGTTTGATCTCATATCATTCTACCACGCTTCTCTGAGCTAGCTTGGGGTCTTGAGGATAACGCTGAGTCTGTGCTGGCTGTCTTCGGGTGATAGCTGGCAACGTAGTGGCGTGAATCGATCCCATATTTACGCGGAGGCGAATAGGTATGGCTGGAGAGGTGAGACGCCGGAGAGACCTCTACCCTGGGATAATATAGCAAGAAAAATAGGCTGGAAAGATTTTCTCAATACATCCTCTGGACCCCCTTTCCCGGCATCTATAGCCTATTTACTCTGTCTTCTATCCGTTTTCTATCTAACGGGACCCCAATCCTCTATATACTTATTCCCGTTTCGCAGCCATATGCCCATGATATGAACAACATTCCGTCCCGGTAGTTATGCAATACTTCAATCCAACTTCTGTATCCAATCATAAGTCATTAACCCCATGTCCCAATATCAAGGGTAGAGAGAAGTTGGCCGGCGCCGTAACACACCACAACGTGCGCTAGAAACTCGCTCTTTAACATAGCACGCAAGCTGCTTGCCTCGAGCGTCCGAAAAATACTGTCCTTAATCCTGCCCGAGAGACCCATATCATTCAGTGCATGAGCGGGGAGGTCGTCTGACTTAAAGCGTGAAAATACCCATTCGCACCCTTTACACAAAAGACCGTGCTCAAGGGTTTTGTCTGGCAGTAAATATGGAAACTGCATTGACGCCATACCGCAAAATTGGTCTGGTTTGCGTATACCCGTCGAGGGTAATAGCCATGATGGGTGGCCAGTCAACGGTTCAGTGAGAGTGTCCAAGTGCTCTTGGACTGCGGCGGAGTGTTCATCCTGCAGCCAATCAGGTAATGTTTTCCAACTAGGCATATCAGGGGTTTTGATGGTGGTGTTTAACATTGGCATCGAGCCGTTAATCTTTGCAAGTTGCGCCGCGGCGAAGACAGAAACAAGCTTCGGTCGTTGTCGTTTAATCTCTCGTGTTTTATAAACGCCAGGGATACTTTTCATCGTAGGGAGCTTTTTAAGCTCGCGTGTCGGGATTCTATAGATTGTCTGAGCTTTCGAAAGGGGGAGTGCCCAGAAAGACTGGTTATGGGCTAGACACTCATGGCAACATCGCTCGCAGGTTAGAAGGAACAAGAATGTGCCAAATTTTCCACGTGCGACACATGCCTTTGACCGTAAGACAGTATATAGTCTATCAGCTGAATAGTGGCTAAGAAGATTGGATTCACCAAGTGCCGCAAGGGTATCTGGTATGTATTTCATGAGATCGCGGTAGATCGGTAGCGACTCGACTGTGATTCTACCTCGCTGGGACACAAGCGAAAGACGAGATAGAGACTGGAAATCCAATATATGTAAGCCATTGTGTAGAACCTCGAGAGGTAAAGAATCCAGAAGGCCTAGGGGTGATGAAACAGGCCGGCGCTCAAGCGTTGATGGTTTTGCAGGTTCATCGATTGTGATCATGGGTCCCAGTAGGTCGTCAGGGCGATAGGATATATTTGTGAATACATCTTCGTCGCTTGGTGTTTTAGACATAGTAGTATTAGCCAGTGGTCTATATCGATGATTGAAGCTCGAAGATGTATACAAGCTGAAGGATTTGTTTGGTTTTAAATAAGTAGTTATGATTTAAGGTTAATGATATATTTAACTTTAGTAAATCAGTATTCCGACGGTATTACTCCGTACAAACCTATCTATTGCCGGTATAGAAGAACCTCGGTGGGTCGGTCCTTGAGATATCCCAGTGATGATAGCATGGCCATGATTTAAATTCAAGCACTGGAATTGACTAACTAAGCAAGTATTGATCATTGAATTTTCACTATCACTCATGTAACACTTCAAAACATGAACCATTCTCTCATCAGTTTGTGCCCGAAACAGCAAGCCTAGGCGGATTGATATTAGCATTGAAATATTGATTAGCTTTTAAGCATGATACTTACTTCATAAGATGGTCCATAAACGTCTGGAGGGAAACATCATCCGTAAATATAGTCTGGGGGGATGGGCCACCTCCGTAGCCGCCGGAAGAATGTGTAGTCGATGGGTTAAGCTTAGAAAGAAGGAAACGTGCTTGCGAACCACCTGCATCACAAACGATGAAACGGGGGAGTGGGAATCGGTCTTGGATAAGGTCCTGCAAGGAAAGAACGTTAGAAAATGCCATAAATGATCTACTGGGAGGGACTGCATACTCTTGCGTCTTCCTTTGGCTGATCAAGAATTGCCTTGAAGTTCTCGTAGCCTTCTTGGTCCTGATATCCAGCCTTTCTCCATTCGGCCATTGTCTCACCATGGAAAATAAGGATGTGGAAGAAAGTATCCAGGAGTAGAATGTGGGCTGGCTGAATGGAAGCAGAATCTAATAGCACTGGTTGGCTACCTTCATGCTCGAGTGAGTAGGAGTCGAGGGTAGGTTGGATCATGACTAGAGAATCGCTGACGGCCTCGTGATTGAGAACATGCCGGTAGAAAGCAGTCTCGTCTGGAGAGTTGTTGAATACCTGCAAGAATTGACTTCGTCGAAGATGGAACATGAACTGAGGGTAGAGACTAAAGTTCTTTTCAAGTCTGAACGACGTTTGGTCATCCTTTCTGTAATCGGCGAATCGTGAGCAGAGCCTGATAAGCATTCGATCAACCCATCTTAGAACGTCTGGGCCGTCATCAACTTCCGCCTTGAAGACTGCAATACGAGACATCAAAACTGCAGCAGCCTCCTGGTCGAACGAATGGGCGAGAGCTGCATCTCCTGCAGGGCTGCTGAGAGGTCTTGCAATGGTTGTAACTCTGAGATGGTATTGACCAGAAGAATGCTGATAGTAGGTCAAGAACTGCATCATGGCTCGATGAGGACCTTGCTGCATAGGTGCCGGACCACCCTGGTTTGCGATCTCGAAGAACAGGCCATAGCTTGCTGCGGGATCAATTCCGCACATCTTCCAAGAGCAGGTATTTCCGATTCCGCAATCTGTCTCACCAACTGAGCTGGATTTCTTATTTAGAGAGATGGCATGACCGATCAGCCCAGTAACCTTTAGTTCCTTGGTGGTGAGAACTTCCAAAGATGCGTTGAATCCCATGGTAAGGTTATCATTCTCATCTTTATCGAAAATTCGAACGAAAGATTGTTTGAACTGAGAAGAAGTGAAGCTGTCTGTAAGCAGCATATGGCCACCGGTCGAATTAACCAGGCCCTTCATTTCCAGTAGACCGACTTGATCAAGGCAACCGACATATATATCCACAATGTGGCTATTATGAGCTGCTCTCTTTGCTAAGTTATCATAGAACTACAGTTTGTTAGCCACTGCCGTATTATTTTTGTGGAGAAGGATTGTCATCATACCTTGACAGCTTTCTTGAAATATTTGATATTGTCCCGGTCAATATCGTGGTGGGAGCGAATTGGTTCTTTTAGTTGAGGACCAACAACTAGACCAGGGCCTTCGGATGCTGGACCGCTGGTGAACAACATAACTCGGCCACCAGCACCCTGGAATGAGGTCTCCATCAGGCCAATGGCAACACTAAGAGCAACGCCGGTACATCTTAGGGGACGCCTATCATTGGCAACAGGCCAGGGGTCTTGCTGTAGCTGTTCGAGAACGTTTGTAATCTGATAATCGGCCTGTTGAACTGGGAGGAGGAATCGGGCCGCTGGCGAGTTTGCAGGGTTTGGCCTATTAGGTTGCTGTGGTGCAGCGGCTCTAAGATTGGGGGCGAGTAGGCCAAGCATCTCCTGAACTTGCTTTGCAGAGTAGTCCTTGCTTCCTCGGAAAACATATGACTTTGCACACTCAGTGTATCCAATTTCGTGGACTTGTGCCTATGGGAGACGACATCAGCAGGTTGAAGCAGCGGTCCTAGCCAAGCTTACATACCATAGTTCCAAAGGTGATCAAGCCGACGAGAGCATTGGCGGGCAATAGGGACAAGCTCATAATGAGGGATTCCTTCAATGCCTTCAAGCTGTCTTCCTCCTGGCATGTGTCGACGACATATAGGAAAATTGGCGGCGCGGGCGCAGGGCGGGCTAACCGATATTCAACAGTGCTGTTCTCTGGGTGAAGCTCCGGCGGGATAGTATTTTCGGTGATATCCTTGTAATGCGGCGGGAGAGGGTTGCGTTGAAGACAGAACGGGCATATCCAGATACGGGCACGAATGTCAACGTTGCTGTTCAATATGGCCAATTAG
The DNA here is from genome assembly GCF_000150975.2 of Nannizzia gypsea CBS 118893. Taxonomy (NCBI): domain Eukaryota; kingdom Fungi; phylum Ascomycota; class Eurotiomycetes; order Onygenales; family Arthrodermataceae; genus Nannizzia; species Nannizzia gypsea. The sequence continues at coordinate 494,060 of NW_003345197.1, forward strand.
CCGATACTCGATTTAAGTGGGAAGTGCGGGGAGGTTTGACAACGTACGCAAAAGGGTTGAGGACTGCCCTACAAGGCATCTTGCAGGTAACCGGCTCATACTGAAGCAAGGTGCCTTCTGGCCGCTCCTTCAATGGGGTGTATACAGCTCCAATGGGGACCACAAGCCGAGACGCTTCCTGTAGCCACTGTTAGTACTCCAAGACTGCATAGATCCGGCCGCAACCTTGCAAAATGAAACGAACCATGCGCGTGCTTGGAAAGGTATTCCAGCTTAATCGGACGCCATCGCGCTCCTCCGCATCATTCCACTGATCTTTCAAAGCCTCGTAGTCCATGTTGTCACTAGGTCCGACGGTTTGGTATGGAGGTCAAGGGGCCCAGGAGGGAGGGATGGTAGAAGAAAACAAGGTGACAGGGCGAGTGTATCAATAACTAAAAGCTTGCAAGCATAATCACATTAGATGGAAGTAAGAGTAGTCTGCTGGCAGCGAGCCCGTTGAATAGGTTGGCAGAAGTCCAGGGCAGCTCTTTGCGAGATTTGGCTTCGTCGTGGTGGTGGGAAAGCCGATTTGATGCCAGGTTGCAGGATGCGGTAATTGTGGTCTCTCTCGCCCGCCGTAGCTCGTTAGCGCCAACAAGAAAATATAAAGAGTGAAATTTTCCTCCTCTCTCTTTCTTTCTCCTTTTTTTCTTCTTTTCTTTAAACAACGCCGACATTAATTCACATTACATTGGCAGCTCCTGTCTTTTCTTCTATGACACTGCTGTTTTCGCGTCGCGCGAAGATCGAAGTCTTCATACCCATTGCTGGGCACCTGGTTTTGATGGCTCATTCTGATGCTTTATGAGAGGCCGGGAATCAGCAGAGGTAACACTGACAGCTATCTAGATTGGATTTTTACCCCCTGTACTATCCTCTTCATTCTATGATATCCCTACACATCCCCTACTATTGTCGAATATTAATTTGGCCAACATTTTGGAACGGTGTAACCAGTGTATACAGAAAACAAACACAGATAAAATCAGGAACAGTGGACTATTGAAGCCTGTTAAATATAAATGCAAGAATTGAAAAATTAGCATAAATAGACAAACCACGCCCGGGAAGAGTACCAGTTACGCTGTTAGATTGCCTTCAGCTCATATCATAAGTCCGTAGTCATTTCACGACGTCATTTCAACCTCTGTTTTCGGTGCGTTATTGAGGTTCTTCAGCAAGTAACTGCGCTTGAAATAAACATTCGGGTGAACAATGGTATCGAGCTCAGTTTGACTCCATATCCCTTCATCCCGAACTTTCTTTAGTTCGTTCTTATGCACATGCTCGAATACTCGATTGCATGCAATATGGTAGCGGGTTCGACCAACATCCTCTCGTACACCACGGAGGGTCTCTCGGTCAGTTATACCAACAGTCTCAAGCAATGAGATGAGGTTATCAGGTGAAAAGTGTCGATAGGGGCACCCGTGTGTCTGGCCGGCGCCGGGAGCATTGTCGGTGAGAATCTTTTGGCATGAGTATGGTGGATATCCTCGTCCTCTCCGATTTATATCACCGCCAACATCACCGTATGCATGTCGAACGTTATATTTATACCTGGAGTTGAACTCGTCGTCTGTTATGTTCCGGAATGATCGCCGCCAGAACGCTAGACAGTCATCAAGTGACAGACCAATGCCCTTGAGAAAGAGGGTATATTGAAGTCGCCCAAAATGTTTCAAGTGTGCATTCTTCCGGAGTTGCATATGAAGGTTCCGCATACAGAGTGGAAAATGCTGTGCTAATACGTCAACTGAGGCAGCATTTATCGGGGCTCCAGGAACAGCACCCTCCCCTTCGGAATAAGAAGAATCTGCGGTTCCAAAGTTCTTCGATAGATGCTGGAGAATTGGCGAAAGGCGGTCATCTTCGTCAAGCCGTGGTAGAGCACGACTGGTGAGCTGTAAAGTTTTCTTGGGTTAGGTGCCTATAACTAGTACTATCAAGCGCAGTTGTCCAAACGTACCTCCATAGCTTTTTCTAACCGGGCCGTGAATTCTGCAAGTATCATGCTCAGTTGTTCACGCAACGGCACATATGCCTTCCCTTTCTTCACATATACATTTCGGCGCTCGATCAATTCGGGTAGAATCCCAGTCGACCTTGAAACCAACTTTCGTCATCTACCCATCTGAGACCAGGTGTCGATGCCAACAAAGCTTCAGCCAATTCAGCCTTTTCTTCATCAGTCACCGTTTCCCAGTCTAAGTGTAAACTGTCAACAAACTCGCGTCGTTCCCGTGCGTCATCCTGCTGAAACCGGAACTTGAACAACATAGACTCCAAACGAACAAACCGTCGCCTCAAATCATCGGTTGAAGCGAACGCAAGGCGTAGTATGAAATGTGAATAATGATCCTTCTGCCTCTCAGCTTGAAGAATATCATCACTACTGCTGCCCAGAGAGGTATTTGAGTTTAGTGGGAGAAATTTCTTGAGCAGAGGGGCGATGTGGGCAGCTGTTTCCGTCGGGGTCTTATTTCGATAGGAGCATGCTTCCAATTCAGATAGAACTAGAATTGTCAGCACTAAACGACCTCAATGCCCAAAAAAAATGGGGGTTTCATACCTCTAAGACGATCTATGGCCCATTGTTCAAATTGTTCCAGGGTGATTTCTGCTGTTGGAGGCACTACATAGAAGTTCAGCCGGTGCAAATATTGGAGGTGTTTATAGACCGGCGTTGCAAACTGCCGCTTTTTATGGTCAATGCCAGCCCGACGCTTCGGGTCAACTCGATTCCTGTCGTATTGCATCATGGTGAATCCGTTATCACTGTTGTTGTCGCTGTCGAAGATGTTTTAGTCTTCGTGTCGCTTCTCTTGCTTCACGCCCAGAATCGCGTCAAGACGCGAAACCACTTCCCGTAAACTTTATTTAACGTATTCATGTGATATTTTATACTAAATGATTATATAAGCCACAACACATGCCAAAGTTGGCTTGCCATTTTTCAAGATGACAAGTTCAGAGGAAGTAGGCGGATACAGTAAGGGTAAAAAGTACTTAGGCAGCATGGAGTGCTTAGATAGTTCATCTTTGGGCTGCAGTGGAAGGTGGTTGCCTTGACTGTGATCGATCTTCGCAAGCTCAACCAAACTCGCCGAGAACGTCGGCTGATAATGTGGCACGTGACGCGCTTCTCCCGGGCGTCTGGTTGGTCCCCGCAGAGCCGTTCGCCCTTCTTTTCCTTTTCCGAGGTCACCAGCTCCAGCTCAACATTTCCGAGGTCGGGCGTTTCGGGTGAACATCGCCAACGCCGAAAACACTTGCATATCAACCAGCAATTTCCCATATTTCGGGTCGCACATCATACTCTTTACCACGTCACAACGGGCTATTCGAAATACCAGCCAGTTAGCTTCATCTACATTTCGATTATTTAGAGTTTTTACGCCGTTGGAGCCAGGGGTTACTGGACCTGCATATCGCTCTTGCGCATTTCTTTGGCAGACGGGCCCTGCTTTTCTCGGCTTTTTCCTGACTACAGAATGGCCGGTGCAGCGACTAGACGGTTGAAAAAGGCTGCGCGGATTATCCTCGTTGGTGCGCCGGGTGTTGGGAAAGGAACCCAGACGGAGAGATTGATAAAGAGGTACCCACAGCTTGCATCGATCAGCTCGGGAGACCTGTTACGAGAAAACATCCGTAATAAGACCGAGATAGGTGCGTTGGCCTGGACTCACTCATTGCTCGTTGATGGGATCCATACTAATGGTAATGAACTACAGGCCTCAAGGTTCAGTCGGCTCTACATGCAGGCCAATTGGTTCCTGATGCCACCATCCTAGAATTGATATCCTCCGAACTTACATCTAAAGGGTGGCTTGTGCCATCGACCAACGTTTCATCCAAATCCGCTCCGTCATCGAAGAAATCACTCAACTCCTCCGCCTCATTCATACTCGATGGATTCCCCCGAACAGCCATTCAAGCCAACAGTCTCGAATCCCTTGTTCCTATAAACCTGGTTGTCCATCTTCTTACACCACCAGCCATTATATTATCGAGAATATCTTCTCGATGGGTTCACCCGGGATCTGGCAGAGTATATAACACTGAATTCAACGCACCTAAAGTTCCCGGAAAGGATGATATAACAGGAGAGCCACTTGTTCAGCGGGACGACGACTCTACCGAAGTCTGGAAGGAGAGATTCCAGAAGTTTGAAGAGACCAGTAAACCATTATTGGATCATTATGAAGGAAAAGGATGTGTTTTGCGCATTGAGGGCAACTCAAGTGACGACATTAGCCCCAAGTTGTTTGCTGAAATCGATAGACGATTCTGTTGATACCCACCTCAAATCATGTTTGTGAAAATGATGCTGCACATAACGGACAGTTTTAAAGACGGTCTCCTTTGGACAAGGACAGCTTTTAGTTTCTTTTCTCTTCTTCTTTCGACTGTAATAACATTGACAAAGATTTATCACTACATAAACACAGAATATGGGCTGCTAGAAACCATATCATTATCGTCACAAATAGCATCAAATACTCAAAGACAATCATCTTTAACGCTAGAACGCTCAAATCAAGAAAGTATCAGTCGTTATCCCAAGGCCGTCAGTCATGTAGACGAATCCTTCCCCTGGTCTATAGCATTCATCCTAGACTTGAAATCTCTGGGGCTCTCCCAGTCATTTGAGCCCTTTGTTTTCCAAAGGCCCTTCCCTTTCTTCTTAGCCAATGCCTCAGCATCTCTATACTTCTTCTCCTGTTCTGGTCCGCCAAATTCGGCGCCAGACTTGGCCTCATAAACAGTGGCCAGGCCTTCTCGCAGCATCTGCAATCCAATATCCTGAGGGAAGAATAGAAACCGATAAGCATATACTGTGGCTACAATACGGCTGTATTGATCAGGTCGATAGACGTAAGCACGTATTCTGCGACCGGTAAGTCGGTTAATTAACCACTTGTGTGCCTCTTCGCCGAAAGGTTGGGATGGGCGTCCGAAGTGAGCGAGCTCTGGTGCATCAACGCCCGCGATACGGATGTGAATCTGTAAATAAGTTAGGACTCCCATAAGAAGAAATGACGGATCAACTGAAGGGATTTATACTGTGTTGTTCTTCAACTCTTTCTTCGAAGTAGGCACCTTTCTGAGCCATCCCCATCCCGCAAGCATTCCACCAGGCGTGTGATAGATACGAAAATTATCCCCATCTCCCACACTTGTGACTTTGCCCAGTATACTTCGCTGTCGAAGGTAGGAAGGCGATATATTAGTTGCTTCGGGGATTCGCCGTAGGTATCGACGGTGTATTCGAAAAGCAAACAAAATGCCACTTGTTAACAGGACGGTCGGTATAAGATTTGACGGTTCAGCGTAATGTGACCAATTGATTGCATTGGACAATGAATTCCAATCCTTATTGGATTTCAAGGGGGCTGTCGGCTTTTCATCGCTACTGGAGCTTGATTTGCTATTGCATTTGCATCCATCCTTGTCATTGTCTGATGCCCAGAATAGCCATCGCATAATGATTGCTTGCGAGTTAGCAGAAGCCTTCCAAAATATGACTAGCACTGAGACAGGACAAAGGTATCATAGAGACATCCGGCGTCAAGGATGTTACAAGAAATAGCAATGAGCGTGTCAGATTTTGACTTTGGTGGTATTGATAAACGTCCTTGCATTCTTTCGGTCAAATAAATATTTAAGCTAAGAGACGTCGGGCCTTGGCACGGCGCAACGGACTTTATTTTGACCTGTGCAACGAACTAGGTTTTATTACAGTCAAGACATTCAATATTCAATTCCAACAAGAGGCCTTTTGCCATGACATTGGTGCGTGAAGTTAAGTCTATATATCTTAAACTGTACAAGTGATAAAAACCAAGATTAGTATGAAACTGCCTTGGGATCTAGTGGAAAAATCAGGATAAGGCATGTATATAGATCAGTTACAGTATCCGAGCTGTAAATACCCTATTTTAGCGTTGCAGGCATGGATTGCTTTGCTGCTGCTGCAGCAGCATCAGCGACTTTCTGGAGTCTCTCCTTCTTCAAAGTTCGCAGGTAGGCGAATAGTAGAATAAAGAGTAGTTCAATCCTAAAGAATATAGGTGAGCAATAGGCTTACAAAGACATTTATCCGAGATTAATCAAGTATGAAACCTTACCTCTCTTTGGCCATCATTAAAAGGCCTTGAACCAACAGCCCTTTCATAATCTGGGGACCGATGCCTTTGAAAAGACTTAGGACACCTTCATGCTCGACGATGTAGCTCATTACTTCGACAAAGCTCTTGAATGGTTTTCCTTTCCTAGATGGCGGTGGGCGAGACTGTAGACCAACCTTGGCCACAATCAATGGCTGGGTGAGAATGGTAGCTAAACTCTTCGACATGGCGCCCAACACTGGATGGAAAGTTAGTTTTTATATATACTCTAGGGAAACTGAAACTGGAAAGGGAGTGAGGTACTCACAGAATGCTTCCATGGGCCGTAGGTTATTCTTGCCTGGGTATATAATCTCTCTTAGGCGTTGATAGGCACCGTAGGTTATGGCTGGGTTAACAACCAGAACAAGGCTGGCCTTCAGTCCTCTCCATAGCCCACTCCATCCATCCTCGCTATTGATGACCTCTCTGCCCGTGTCGATAAGCCCCTTCTTCTCCCCCTTAGGCTGAGTTTGCTGTCTTGTTGTGATAACCGCAACCGGGATTGTAAACACCTGAGCGATAGCTCCAGCAACCGCACCAAGAGCAAGCTCAGCAGCTGTGCCAAGGTTTTGGTTCGGTCGTGATTTCATATATAGGGTTCGGACGATAGAGTACCAATAGAAGTAGGCGAAGTTCGTTGAGGCAACCCCAATAAGGGAGCCATTCATACCGGAGTATAGACCAGAGAGACCTTCATCGGCAAGGATTTTCTTTATCGCATCAATTGTAGAATTGTAATGTACCGTCCCATCGGAAGCATCACTTTTCGGTAGTTTCTGGGATTTGACTTGAACTTGTAACCGAGTCTTGACGCTGCATCACCGAATCCCCCGTTAGTTATAGCTGCACCCCCAAAGCTGTAACACAAGGACCACCGGGTATATAATCTTACATATCTAATGGGTATACGAGGGCGTTTGCAACAACGGCCCCAGTTGCCCCTGCTACTGCACTCTGCCAGGGGGAGAGCTTCGATTGACCGGACATAGTGTCTAAGTATGACGATGCAGTCTTTCAGTAAGAAAAAAACAAAAGACCGCAAGAAATCCTCTCTTAAAAAGGGATGGCGAGGGACTAGGGGTTAAATAAAGGATACAGCAAGGTTATGTATGCGTCACGCAAGCGAATAAACCGGCCCGGTCAATGTTCAGCTCTGATCGCTGGGAGTTGTTTGACCTGCGATTTCAAGCCCCGGACGAAAACCAGCAGGAACTGCCGTAACCTAAAGCTGCAAAGCCGAGGCATAAACTTGAGCTGATAGGCACCTGTGGGATCCGAGTGTATTATGTAAGCAAGTCGCCGGTAAATTTTCGGTGCGCGTTGGGGGAACCAACCTTCCTTCAAGGATCCTTTAGCTGAGCGCCAAAATAATATAACGTCACTAAGCTGCTTGGTGAAGGGGGAACGTTGTTATTCTTCACATTTATTTCCGTCGTCGTTACGGAAAGGGAAAGGGGCCATTTTTGACGTGGCTGTCTCTTTGCGCACGTAGGTTACTATGAGCTGATAGGCCTCATTAAGGGTTACTGCGATGTCCCAGCTAAGAGACATCAAGGTCCAAGCACTGGTACCTCTTCCGTTGTCTGCATAAAAGAAAGCATGACAATGGCCATGACTCAGCTGACACTCTCGCTCCTAGGAAGCTGAGAAAGATGTTCGCTCGGCCTCGACTCAGAAAGAGGCGTTGGAGGCTGCAATTAACGCGGCAGAGCGTTATATGAATGCTCTCCGGCTGGTTAATGACCCGGTTGAAAAGAAACTGTTTGACTCGAAGTGCAAGGAATACCTCACTTTAGCTGAAAAAATCAAGCAGTCCAGCAAGGATGGAGACAAGAAATTTACCCCAGTGATACCCGCTTTACAGCCCATAGATGCAGTGGGCAGAGAACCAACCTCTACAAGGACTCAATCTAATCGCGAACAGATTATATTACTCGAAAACTCCAAGCTCAATGGGTTTGTTTTTCCTCCATGGTCAATGACAGCTGCACCTGATGTAAGGGAATTTCAACTTGACGAGGACGGTGGGCTATTTCGGTAAGTCTCATCGTTGCCCCCAAATTGGCATAGGCACCTTACTCATATACACTTGCGACAGTGATGTTTCTGATCTCCAAATATGTCCTGTTCAGCGTGAAATATTCGATGGTTGGAAACGGCCTTCGGAAATCCTGGGTCATCATACGTCAGGTTCCCCAATCTTGCTAGGTTCAAATCCAATGGACCTAGTTCAAGATGTAACCACAGATTGCTCTGTTGTGGCAAGTCTGTGCACGGGAGCATCACCGTGGAAGGAAGGAGTTTCTCAGGTAGTGTCCATAAATACCACATTCTAGGACGATTTCTAAATGTTTATTATATAGCTCGTTCGTTCTGTACAAATGTACCCCACTGAGGACGGCAATGTTCCACATATTTCTCCTTCGGGGAAGTACATTTTTCGTTTCTATTTCAATGGCTGTTACCGAAAGGTCGTTATTGACGATATGCTTCCTTCTTCCAAGACTTTGCGATCACTGCACGTGATAGATAGAAACAACCCTTCAGCCATATGGCCCGCCTTGGTTGAAAAGGCTTATCTGAAAGTAAGAGGGGGTTACGACTTCCCGGGAAGCAACTCTGGGACTGACTTATGGGTTCTAACTGGTTGGATTCCTGAGCAAGTCTTTTTGCACCATGATGAACTAGCTCCTGATCATCTATGGCAGCGTATTACCAAATTCTTCCAGTCTGGAGATATATTGCTAACGTTAGGTACCGGGAATCTGACAGAGTACGAGGAAAATGAGCTTGGCCTTATCAGTTTACACGACTATGCAGTCTTAAGCTTCCAAGAAAGGGATGGAATTCGTCAAATGCTTATCAAAAACCCATGGGCCGCTGGGCCTGTCTGGAAAGGACTAGGTCAGCTGAGTGAGAGCTATATTCTAAGTGATGAACTCGAACCCGAACCGTCACATCCATCAACTACAGCCCCAGGAACGTTCTGGATGGCCTTTGAAGACGTCCTCCAGAATTTTGATAACCTGTATCTAAACTGGAATCCCGCTCTATTTAACTACCGCCAGGATATCCATTTTCGTTGGGACCTGTCGTCTACAAGCATAGTTCCAGGGTGCTTTGCGGGAAATCCTCAATTTGCTGTTTCCACCAAATCTGGTGGGACGGTATGGCTTCTTCTGGGGAAACATTTTAAGACTGGAGATTATAAAAAATTGGCGAACCAACTCTTGGAAGTGACTCCCGGCGCCGACCAAGCAGGGTTTATCAGCCTTTACGTGTTTGACAAGAAAGGAATTAGAGTTCATTTGGCAGACGGGGCTCTCCGGCGTGGCCCTTATGTTGATTCACCAAACACGGTGATGAGACTTGAGATGCCACCCAACTCGACCTATACCGCCGTCGTGTCAGAGCAATCTCATCAGAGATCGCTGTATAGCTTTTCTATTTCCGCATTTTCTACATCCCCAATTAGTATCAACCCAGCGAAGGAGATATATTCTCACGTCGAAAAATTATCTGGGGCCTGGACTGTATCCACAGCCGGCGGTAATGCTGAATCTGAAAGATACCCCGAAAACCCCCAATTCCAGATACAAATCCTTGAGAAATGTGATGTCAATATTCTCCTGGAAGCGGAAGATCCTGGCCTTGCAGTCCATGTGAGCCTTATTTGGTCAAGTGGGGGTCGAGTAGCGTGCGTTCGTTCACGGGATATAGTTGTTGGCAGTGGTGATTATCGTCGTGGAGTCGCTTTAGCAGAGAAAGTAGATGTGACCAAGGGGCTGTACACCATTGTTTGCTCAACATTCACGCCAGACCAACTGGGAAAATTCACCCTTTACGTTTCTACCACTGCGCCTTGCTATGTTAGGCAACTGCCAGCCGAAGGGGCCGGCCATTTAGTTATGAACTCCGGCACTGGAATTTTCCCTCCAGGGACGGACAGGATTCTAGCCCCGATTACCACTCCGCGCCTGGCACGGCTAAAATTAATATGCAGACGCCGCGGGTCATCGATTGGAGATCGCAATGCCGCCCCTTCCCCAATACTTATGACGGTGGAGCTTGGGCAAGGACCATATAAAGAAATCCTCGCTGGTTCCGGAGATGGGAACTTCACTGACGATGTCAGAGGCGCTCGCATTGAATCAGTAGATCTGCAGCCAGAGTTTGAACGGCGAGGGGGGATATGGCTTGTTGTTGAACGTATTGGTGGGCCAAGTGGCCAGGTTGAAGATCGCGTGGAGGTGGAGATTCTTTCAGAGGAGCGGATCGGGATAGGTTCCTGGGGTGTGGGTGATGGATGAGGTTTTGCGAGTCCATAGCCGTAGGTTATCACTGCCTATATGTTCGAAGAGGCGAGACATGTATCAATTAAGTGTTAATACTGATATATCGACAAGTCTTAGACATTGTTGACCACCCCCTTTATAAGTTCCTGCTTGTCTGGTTATCTATGTTGCTACTAGAGCGCTGAGTGGTGGAGGGCGTCGCTGACTAAGCAGCCTTTAACGTCATTTGTTCCCCACGCTCTTCGAAGCTCTTTTGACCTGCAGAAGAACATCCTCGCCTGGTTGCTATTTATCGACCAACATCCGAGCGCAGAAGCCATCAAAATGTCGACAAATATCCCGGCTGGTCTAAAGGCAGCTGACATTAGCCGCTTTGTGACACGAGCAGCGCAGCTTGAGAAAGCAAAGCCAACTATTTCATATTGGTGTAAGTTGTGTCAGCCTTGAGCCGTCAGTATAGTTTTATCACTCCCTTACAGCGTTGAAAGCTAATGGGAGGACAAAACATAGGTAACTTCTGGGCTGTGACTCAGATTTTAGACAAAAAGCTCCATAACTCGGATGAAGAATGCCTGAAATACACCACTGAGCTCATGGATAAGCTTGAGAAGGTATGGCTACTGCTATCAACCTTTTTTTGTTTTTTACTTGGTCCTCCCAGGTCACCAAGGGATTAATAGCAGATAATTTCTAGATTGCTAACTAGAATTTGGCATTTTAGTTCAAACAAGAACATTCTGAGGATGATACGATAACCGATGACGCTGCTGGCCAGGCATATGTAGAGCAATTCGCTCTAGAGACATTCCAAAGGGCAGAAAATGCAGTTCGGGCAAATAAAGCATCTATGTGGGTTTGGTAAGCCCCTTTTGGGTAGCTTGACCAATTCTAACAAAGTGTATAGGCAAACTGCTGATACCTTCCAAGCAGCCGCCACCTTCTTGGACCTGGGCCAAGCCTGGGGTCAGCCTGACGCGGAGACAGCTTCGAAAGTTAAATATGCCAAATACCATGCGGTCCGAATTATAAAGGCTATAAAAGCTGGAGAAGATCCAAACTCCTCCAATCCTAAACACGCGGAAGCGTCACAGGAACCCTTAAGCCCGGCCGAAGGAACGGATATTGCAGGTGACACACAAGCACTTTCAGAAGCTCCTAGAAAAGGGCGACAAGCTTCTGTCGAAGATGTTCCAGATGACTTCGACAAGATTCAAAGTAAATTGGCCGCGCAATCGTCATTGAATGAATCTCTTCATCCTTCGCGTTCATCATCTGCTGCGCCTCTGCCACAGCCTACGGGTGGCCTTAATATCCCAAGTGTACCCACAAGTACGCCTGGCAGCGGAATGCCCAGCCCTCCAATTAGTATACCCCCAGGAATGGTAGATTTTGATGACAGTTTACGACAAAGGCCCTCACAGCTCTCTAGAGCTACTGTTCCCGACCTGCCAGCAGCACCCTCTGATTTCCCATCACCTGCATCAAGCAATGCCGATTTACCCTCTCAACTCGGGCCAAGATTCGACTCTTCTTCGCTTAATGTTTTCCAGTCGTTCCCTCCACCTGCCCCGGAACCTGAATTCCCTCCCACAGAGTCTCATGCTCTTGGCCCTCCCCCGCGTACTTCGCCTGGAATGGGGGTTGACAGGACGTCCCATCCACAACCCCCAATGGTGGCACCAATAACCCAAATCCCTAGAGACACGCTACCTGTATCCTCATCAACAGCTAGAGCTGGCAACTCTGCCCAAACTGTTGACGAAGAAGCAATTTCAAATGCTCAAAAGCATGCACGTTGGGCAGTGTCTGCGCTCAATTTTGATGACGTCAATACTGCGATTAAGGAGCTGCAAAACGCTCTAAATTTCTTGAGATACCGTTGAAATACCATATACCATATATAATTTTACATATAGCGTCATGTGGTTGATGAAACATCACTCCCCCTAACTTCTAGGTGCATGTGAAGCCTTTCTAATGCAGTGGTTTAACAACATTACTAGGAGGCACAGCTTTATCTCACCTTCTATCGCAGTCCTATTATCATCTTGTTCAAACTATCAAACACATGCTGCATATCGACAGCCCAAATTGTGTCTAAAAAAACCGGAAATCCAATGCAACGTACGCTCTGATCCTCATGTACCGCTCTTCAGAAGTATCAAATACTGCCTCTTGCCATTCGTCAGTTATCCCTTCTATAGTCTTTCCACCCATATTTTACATTTACATGGAACCGAAGTCTTCTTGCTTCATCGGTGAGGATTTCAGGAACGAAACTGGATGTATTATGGGTTATGTATGTATACCTAGTAAGCAAATATTGATTGGAAGAGCTTTGGGTACTTATCTCTAGTTCTATGTCATCATTCCATACCATTCATATAGTATGTGATCTTCGAGAGGTGTCTTGAGAGATTAATTCTATGCCCTCTTTCTCTCCCAAAATACCCAGTACTTTGAGTACCCAGCGCACATTTTACCACCTAGGAGTATCTAGTTGAATAGAATGCTACCTAATTCAGCATATATAAGTCGTTATGGATCCTCTTTTCACAGATGCCGAAACAACTAAAGGTGACTCCAGACTTTTATTTACTATAAGTCCTTCCTTTTCATGCTCGATGGCCGCTCTAAACCGAGAACATAGCCGTGGTATAATTTGATAACGATACTCAGAAGTGGAAGCCCTTCCTATATATATATATACCTCTATGGACAGCAATTGCGCGTGTTTTTAATAGCCTTCCGGTGAATAAAAATAATAGTATATGCGTTATTTCCAGGAGTATGTGTATAACTACTCTATTCACCCGGGAGCGGGTACACAATCGTTCTCCCATCATATACCAAAGTCTCACACCGGTTACAAGCATATTCCAGGCGTTGTTCGAGATGAGAATTGACTAAGTTAGAAGCACGAAAAGGTAGAAAAAACATATGCAAGAACAAGCTTCGATACCCGTGTATTCGACTCCCATATATGGTGAGACTCCGCATTTTAAATGTCTTTCATGTTATATGGCTCCACAAGTTCTGGAGAAATGGACTGTTTGTTGATTTAAAGGTATATGTACACAAGGAATGATAGCCAAAAAGTCTCTTTAAGTCTGTAATACCCACCTTGACTCTCCTTTGTCTGCCTATTCTATTAGACCTAGGAAGTAGCAAAGGCTATCAGGTATCTGGAAGAATAGGTGATAGTTATATGGTGATGTTCTGGCGGGTAAGATGAATCCCATCTCCAGCCTCAGATGATCGGGTTGCGGAGAACAAACTAAAGGATGCGTGCCGAGTGCTGGGAGGAGTGGACGGATGTAACTATCTCCCTGATGCAGCCGTATACCACCTGGATCACCTGGATAAATATAATATGCCATCACATCAACGGTTTATTTTATCTCCCCCCCCCCCCCCCCCCCCTCCATTATTAGTTTATCCTACAGAAGATGTCCGTTAAAGATGACTAGTAGGATAGGCTCGGGCCGGCCAAGGCCCCACATTGAGACCCGAGGTTCCAGAGCAGCGGAAGGGCCTTCATCGCCAGTCTCAAGCATAACAAGCGACATCACGTCTGTAGTTCGCATAGAAGACCTGTAACCAAGGCCTGGGTTCTGCATTAGTCAACGACGACGGTTTGGTTGTTGAAACCCGCCCTGGTCGACAGGATAATAGGCTACTGGCTTACATCTTCTCGCCAAGGTTCGGGGCGGCCGTGGTTTGTCTCTCCTTCTCCCTATGAAGAAAGGACTGGCAAGCTACACACGCAGTTTCGCTACGTGCACACATTAATCTCGGGATGGCCGACTCTAGTTTACATGGACGTGATGAGGCGGTGGTATGTTCTAGCTAGCATGTAGGTTTTCCGACTTCTATCAAAGGCCATCCATAGTTGTCCTGGACACGAACTCGAGGTGCGTGAAACAGTGCTTCTTTCCTTGTTTCCCCTGTATTACTATGCCTGCTTATTTTTTTTTTTACAAAAAAAAAAAATAATCAAACAATATAGGATCAAAGGTGATAGGTGAGACAAAATCAGGGGATATTCAGTCGAAGGGCATGTAGCCGTAAGCAAGGAAATGCGCTTGTTTAGGAGCCAGATCAATAATCAAACTTGGAAATCAGTTATCTCGGCCAATTGTCAACGCCGGGATGCTCTCTCCCACTAACTCTGAAGAAAGAGAAACATGCATTTATGATGGATATACTGAAACGCTGCTAATCTTTGAGAGTGGAATTGCTTGTATCTTGGGAGGATGCTGTCTTCCCCTGGCGGGAGCCGCGGATAACGGACAACCAAGACTGACACGCTAAATAATTAGAGCATACTCCGTATACTTGCAATGGCTCTAGTAAACCCGAAAAGAGGGTTTTATTACAAGCACTTTGAGGGTAACTGTGTTTGACGAAGGAATAGGGTATAGGTATCATTCCAGTCAAGGAGTTACATCTGGCTGAAACTTTGCAGGTTAACTCCACAGAAAAAAAGAAGTTGTGCCAATTTGGTAACAATGAAATTCGGAAATCCTTTAAGGAAGACAAGGAAATGTTCTCATGAGTGCTTTGGTGGGAAGATAAGGGGCTGTTGTTCGTATTGGTTGATCAACGGCTTCAGCTTGTTGCAAGAAAGAATATATACTTACGTGTGTCAAATGGTTAGTCGCGCAACTCGGCCCCGACAGGTGCAAACAACTCCGAGCAGAATTATAGATCTACAGTAGCTGGGCGTGTTACTGGGGTTGAAGGGGACGATATGTCTCAGAATATCTTGTCTATGATCCTCTCCATCCGCCAGAAAGGGACAATCTGAGTGTGCAAGCGGTGAAGGGTGAGTTTACCTCGAACCGGAGGGTAATATCAGAGGGAGAAGAAAGGATGTTTGTGCTTCCAACGCCTAATGCTCCCTGAAGATTGGAAAGGAGCCTAGGGTTTCCCTGGGGTTCACCAACATTTACCTTATGACCAACATATATTGCATATATCCTGGGGAATAAACAGTATGTGATATCGCACTGGCTGCTGACAGGATCACCAACTTGGTCAGCTTCGCTAGGGGGTCCAGGAGCCTTTTCTTCTCGCAGCTCGATGGGTCCCAACATGCAAGTTCGATATCTTAGCGTTAGATGGGAGGACAGCAAGATTTCAATATTGTGCTATGCGCCGGCCCATGTCGAACTCCCGACAGTCTGTCTCTTCGGATGCGCCCCTTTTCCGGGCGACCAATAACGGAGAATATACGCTGACTCGTGAGATGCAGATATGCAAGGGTCCTTTCAACCAATATTATCGACAACGTCTTCGCTGGCTTGCGCTTCCCCCCCTTTTTAATCTTACCTGCATTGCATGATCTATTTCCTTCTAGAATGATCATGTATCACGTTAGTTATCTGTTCGATTCCCCCCATCCCTTGCGGCGTCACAGTCTTGGTTTCAAAACGTTACCGGTCCTGCAAACCATCCTGGCCACACAGAAGAGACTAGCGAAGACTGATGACGACACCGAAATACGATGATGCTCTGGGGGAAGGGAGGAGAACGAGACTGTCAGCTGAGAAGAAACATGTCTGCCCCTGAATTGTTTGATGATAGGGCTCCGCAGGATTCGTCCATGTCCACCACCCGAGAACGTCGGTATTTTGACAGGCCCTCGTCGTGCTTAAGAGAGAGGGGAAGGATACGATGAGCAGAAAAAGGGAGCGGAAGGAAGAAGAAAAGAAAACAGAAGCAAAGATGGCCAGAGGTAAGGAAGGAGAGCACGGAATTGTCGGTGTGACCAACAAGGCAGCGAGCGAGTGGTACAGGCCTGGTACGCCAGTAAATTACATCGATCGTGGGCCCTGCAACTCGCACTCCGTAGTAAACTTCGGCCACAGAGAAAGCTGTGTTTAAAGGTGTTACACCCGGTGGTGATATAGGGCTATATCAAGATATAGGTTGTATAAGTATAGACCCTTGCGGTCAGGCCTCACATCCATCCACAGTTACATCACCCCTTAGCACAGACGAGGGGCTTGTTACCTAGCCTGGCGCCATCCAGCTGGTTCTCGCTCGCGCTGGCTTGCGTCTCGTTCTCGTCTGCTGCTGCGGGATCAGCCCCTGTTCTGCGGTATCCGATGATGCATGTCATATAAGTGGATTCAAGCCGCCAATTCAGCAGGAGAAGAGGTTGAAAAAGCAAATACACATCCTCCCTATACCGAGTCTTAGTACTAATTCAACTGGTTGCCCCCCACCCTCTGCTCCCTCGCTGTCTCTTCCTCTCTCGTCAGAAAGAGAGAGTGAGTGAGAGAGAGACACAGAGAGAGCCCGAGTTGAACAGGATAGGACCGTTGTTGAGCATACACCAGTATAAGCCCTGAAAGACTCGAGCCAGCGTTGGCCGGACGCCCTTCGAACCGCCAGTCCTTAATATCAACCTCATCCCGCCTGCAGTCAACGGGAGGGGGAAAAAAGAAAGAAGAGAAAGAGTGAGAGAATAGGTGGAAGAGAGAACCCCACGCATATCCCCTTACTGTGTCCGCTTGCCCTTGATTCCAGCCAGCGTCTCACGTCTCGACGGCCTCCTGACTCTGGATCTCGCCAGACTGCTGCCTCGAGCATAGACCGAAGGCACATCGAGATCCGGACGAGACCAGCCAGCCCTACAATCCGGTCAGCGAAGAGGACAGGAGAGACATCGAGAGCGTGAGAACGAGAGACACACAAAGACAGAGCGAGAGAGAGAGAAGGCAACGCGAAAGGGGGGACAAGGAAAAAGGAGGGAAAGGCCTTGCTTATTCTTTTTTATATATCTCCCGGTCAATTCATTGATCTCTTCTATATCCTCCGGCAGCTATAATATACTTAAAAAGCAACGATCAAAGAGCACCATCAGCCATGTCGGGCGACTCTTCCAGCAAGCCGAGTGTGCTTGTTGTTGGCGGGCTAGGTATGCAATCGAACACAAACCACCAGCAGAAGAAAAGAAGCAGACGTTGATGTCGATGTCGATGTTTATATCGAGATCGATGTCGGTGATGATGAGCTCGAGGCTGATCCGTCTTCTTTTTTTTGGCCTCGTTGCCGTTTGACAGGTTTCATCGGCCGACATCTCGTTCACCACATACACAAGAACAACCTCGCCTCAGAGCTGCGGGTGGTCGACAAGCTGCTTCCCCAGCTCGCATGGCTCTCGCCTGAGATCTCGGAAGCATGCAAGGACCGTTTCGTCCAGGCAGATGCCAGCCTTGAGCGTACGCTATTCCTCCCCCTCTCCCCGTCCCATACCATCTCATAGTAGCAGCAGCAGCAGCAGCAGCATCTTAATATCAAAAGATGCAGCAGGTCTCTGACAGTTCTTTCCGCCCTACAGAATCGCTCCCTCGTGTCTTTAACCGTGCAGACGGCGCCCAGTTCGATCTGGTCATTAATTGCGGCGGTGAATCGCGGTACTCGCATCCAGACGATGTCTACCGGCTACGCAGCCATGCACTCTCAGTTGCTCTGGGCAAAGAAGCTGCTCGACGGGGAGTCAAAGCCTTTGTCGAATGCTCGTCTGCGGCAATCTACAAGGTCGATGACAAGCCACGCAAGGAATCAGACAAGCTGAAGCCCCTACAGAAGCTCACCAAGTGGAAAGTCACCACCGAAGAAGAGCTAGCGAAAATAGACGGCCTCAACCTCGTCGTATTACGATTTCCATATGTATACGGAGAATACGACACCGGCCTGCTGACATCTGTCATTTGTGTGGGGAGAACGTACAAGGAGATCGGCCGCCCTCTGACCTTCCTGTATGCCAAAGAACGTCCTCTAAACACTGTCTGGGTGGTGGATGCTGCCCGTGCCCTCTGGACTGCTGCTGCATGGCGTGCATCCAAGGGGCCTCTACCTCCCAGCCAAGGCCAGCAGCCATTCCCTACCACTTTCAATATCGTCGACCACAACAACACGCTAAAGGGTGATCTTGCAGACGCCCTCGAACGCAACTTTGGCATCAAATGCGAATTCCTTGGCTCCCTGATGAGCCAGTTCGCCAAAATGAACCAGGAGCAGATCCTAGACGAGATGAACGAGGAAACTCTAGAAGTGTGGTCAGAACTCCTGCTGGCCAAAGGGATCACTACATCGGGGCCCATAAGCCCCTTCTTGGAGAAAGAGGTTCTCAAGGACGCAGATACAACTGTCGACGGATCCCTGTTCGAACAGACCACTGGCTTCACATATCTGAAGGAGAAACTTGACCCGGACTGGCTTAGTAGTGTTATCAAAAGTTACGAGCAGATGAACTGGTGGCCTTGATTCGTTCGGTACATGTTTTCATCTCTGTTCGGCCGTGATATGCGTGTTACTTGCTTCCTTTCTTCTTATTAACCACTGGATAGATGAGAAATACCTCTCTCTCGTTTTATTTTTCCGTTGCCTCTCTCCCTTGTCATGCCATTTTATTTATTTATTTTTGGCTATTCACTCTGCGGTCTTGCATCTTTTCTTTTCGCTTTCTTGCTCGAGACGGGATATATACATACACACAGGATCGATCTATGGATGCATGGATGCCCAAGTTTCTTCACACTCCATCACTTTCTTTTTCTTACTTTGACTCCTCTTACGCTCTTCGACGACCCACGATCGCTTCCTTCGTTCTATGATCAGTCTAGCTTCTAGCTCTCTCTCTTCCGACTTCAGCCTTGTTGCCTTCATATATACCCCTGTTGTAATATAATCAATACATCGTTACAAAAAAATGAAAGAAAAGTGAAAAAAGGGAAGAATAAGAAACACGATTTGAACATGCGTTTTCGATTATTTTAATGATCACTCCGCGATGGTGCTGCTGTTGACCTATCGTGGACACATCGTTGTCAAGGCAAGACAGCCGGGTTAGTAATATAGAAAGAGTGCAGCCTGCGAGGCCAGCCATGATATAAAAGTACAAAAAAGAACACTGCTATGCAAAAAAGAAAAAAGCCAAACGTGGAGTAAGCAAAGGCAACCATAGCAGAGAAATGGAACAGATCAAACGAGCAAAAAAAAAAACGTAATCAAAACTCCCACTCCTCGTCTACTGACTTGATAGCCCAGTCGAACTTCTCGCGCATGGTCTTCGAGAAGAACTTCTCTATCGGGACGTTGAACTTTTTAGAGAAAACCACAGTCAAGCGGGGATCTATGTAATTCTGTGTTACGAAGTGGCGTTAGCGATTGATTTGCTTCTCTTGGAATGACGAAACGAGCGAGGATCGGGCTGGATAACGATGCAGGAGCAGAAACAGAAAGAAAATAGAAGAAGAGCAGAAGAATAGAATCCCGCCCAAAGAAAAAAAAGGACTTACAAGCTTCGATGTGCCAAGGGCAACTTCCTTGTTATTCTCCTTGTCTTCGGCTTGAAGAAGCATGTTCTCGATGCGCTGGTCAATCTTGCTAATCTGACCTTCGAACTTCTCGACAGTTGGGCCCCTGCCCTCGGCCTCCACCTTTTTGGTTTTGTTCTCTTTCTTATATTTAGCCTCGAGCTCATCAGCAGCCTTCAGCCGTTCGTCGAGCTCTTTAGCTTTCATCTCCTTTTCTCCGTCGGCGACTCGCTTCTCGTTCTCTTTATCGAACTTTTTGCGTATCTTCTGGCGAAGTTCTTCTGCAAGGAAAGCCTGATGCTCCTTGATCCACTCCATGTCCAGGTCTTCATCTAGCTCAAAATACGCTGCACCTTTCTTCTTCTTCATCTTGGGTTCAATGGCAAGAATCATCTGTTTAATTCGCCATTTCTGATATTGTAGTCCTTTGATCTAGAAAAAAGTTAGGTAAATTGTTTTCTGGAAAAGGCAAGTTGATCAAGGATAAGATAAGAAATGATAGACGATTGTTTGCTTACCCGATCACCAAGTTTTTCCATCTGGTTGGCGTGTCCTGCGGCAACGGTACGTTTATGGTTGCAAAGTATAGCAACCTCACGGTTCGCATCGTTATACTGCTTAACCTTCTCTGGAATGGTCCCGGTTGCGGACATTTTCTTCAAAAGCGTTGCCATAGTGTAAGAGGCGTTGTACGTACGGAATACCTTGGCAGTAAGTCCAGTCATGTAGCTCGATAGGTGCTTGTTGAGAGCCGATGTCTAAAGATAAAACGGATTAGAAGGTTTATCATCAGTATAAAAGCCAGGTACATAATAACAGCCTGCATACCGTGAGTCGATCGAAAATCTCGTCACCTTCCTTCTTTGGAGCCTTTTTGAATATCTTGAGATTTTTGAAAACTTGTGCGTCGACCTCAACTTCATCGTAGTATCTAATACTGTCCTTTCCGAGGAAGTCGAAAACAACGGTGTTTGGGGGCTTTAATGTAACATGTTCAAACTTGAGAGAGCAGCAGCCAACAGTATCTGCCTCATCTTCGCCTTTCTCGTTTCCAGCACGGAGAGCGAATTGATCGATGAGGTAGACGGCTGTAGCTCGTTGCCGGTTGACCATGAGCTCATCCTTGAGGCCCTTTTTATAATCCTTGCGGATTCGATCAATATGTTTCTAGAGGGGGAGTAAGTTAGCACAAAGGATGGAAGAGTTTAGTGGAATAGTAGTTGAATAATACAAACCTTGAGCTCTCGAGCTTTCTCGAATTTCTTATAGTCACTCTGACCTTTGACGTCTGAGTTGGCAGCTAACATGACATATTTGTAGTTACCGTTAACATTTTCCTGCCACATGGCCAGCCATGTGCCCTCCTGGTCATGTCGAACCTCTTTCCAACGATGTCCCTCGGGAGGGGTCGGGACGGGTGCATCTTTGCCGATGTTGATCGTAATCTGTTCGGGCATGACACGAGTTTTCACTGTGCCAGTTTTTGGATGCTCTCCACGACCACGGAAGAGAGCCGGAGGTTCAACGCGGAAGTTGCCAACCTTCTGCTTTCGCCCATCCCATATACAATACATATACGGGGCTTCGGCGGCATCCTTTTCGGCCTTGGCTGCCTTCTTCTCAGCAGCACTCATGGCTTTCTTTTCAGCGCGCAATCTTTCGTAGTGCTCAAAAATGGTTGTGAAATCACACTTGGAAAACTCCTTGATCTGGATAGGTTTGCCCTGGGGATCCTTTGCTCCGCCAGTTTTCTTGATTATTGCCTGGAAGTCGTTGAAGAAATTCTTCTGGAAGATGGGGTTTTCGACATTGTGAGTAGAGTTGAGCATTGTTCCAAAGTGTGAGGCTACCTCTTCAGCATCGGGATGCAAGGTGATTGGGACACCGTCGTATTTCAATTTCACGTCCTTTGGAAGCGGTTCATAAGGTGGTGGGAACACGACTCCGTTGTGCTCCAAAGTTGTCCATTTGATGGTGCCGTCGCCTTTGGATGGATCTTCCCACCATCTGTATTCCTCTTCGGCTTCCTCCTCTTCAGCTTCGGCTTCCTCGCTGGGCTCTTTCTTTGCAACGGGCTTGGCCTTTTTTGCAGGCGTGGTGGTGGCCTTCTTTGCAGGAGCCTTGCGTGCAAGAGGAACATCTTCATCGCTAGATTCTGATTTTTTGATACCGTTAGCTTGAGATTTTTTCCCATTTACAGTGACTGCTTTTGCTTTTGCTTTTGCAGGTTTGGCGGCAGCCTTTGCAGCCTCTTTCTTCTTAGCCGCTGCCTGGCGATCCTGCTGTCTGAGGGACTGAGCCTCCTTTTCAGCGCTCTTTTCGATATCAGCTTTTTCAGCAACGAGTCTCTTAGCTTCTGCGGAGTTGATGAGCGCCCTTTTCCCCTTCTTAGCTTGAGATATCAGGGGCGCCTCGTCCGAGTCAGAGGGCTCTTCTTTTGGTACGGTCCGACGACGCTTGCTCTGGGAGGAGAGTCAGTCCGGCTGGTGCTGTAGAAAGGGAGAAAGGGGGGCAAAGTTTATCAGCCGAAGGGCGGTGTAATTGCGAAGAAAGGCTGGGGGAAGGGAGCGTGGTTATCTCTCCTGGCGTACCAATGGTTTATCGTCCTCTGCGCTGCTTTCCGCCTCCGCATACGAAGGCCGACCGGCACTGGACCTAGATTTCCGTTTCGACAGCGCGGCTCCGTTAGTGTCCGCATCCTGCATGTCAACCTCGTTGTCCTTTGCAGGGCCATAGCGGATCGAGATTCCTGGCTGAGTGGTTCCGTTGGCAGACGCAGAGAGGTTGGTGGACTTGGGCACGATAGCACTGGACAACGGAGGCTCTGTAATGAAAGAAAACAAGAAAGTCCGACTTGTTAGCCATGCTGAAGCTCCCTAGGACACACTACAGCTCCCAGTTGTTGTGGGGTGGCTGCGCCTCTCTCGTGGGAAGAGATCAGCTATGCTGGTATCCGTCACTCACTGTGAATGCTTCCGTTGGTCCTCCTGGTGCCGGCAAGCGGCGCATCGTCGTCCGAAGAGCTCATGGCTTGTAACTGAGGCCTCTGCAAGGTCTTTAGACGGGGCTGACAGTGTATCTCTTTCACACGAAGTGAGAGCCGGGCTGACCGGGCGATGGCGAGCTGGAAGCCAGGCCTTGCGAGGCAACCGAGGGGAGTTATAGTGAACGAGAGGTGACGCCTGAGCGAGAACTGAGCGAGAAACGGAGCCCAAACGAGGCCAAAAACCGGGAGCAGGAGACGCGGTTGCTTATATAGACACAGCCAGAGCCGTGAAGGAGAGAAGAAAAAAGGGCGAAAGCAAAGAGAAGAAGGAAACGACGACGATGAATAAATAATAAATCCAAGATTTCGCTCTTTTTCTGCTTATTTTCCTTATTTTCTGTCTTTTTTTTGTTATTTTTGCATCCTTTGCCGAAACGGGTTTAGCGCCGCTCACTGCCCATTTCTGGCTTGTTTTCTTCGAACGTCGGAAAAAAGCAGAAAAACGACGACGAAAACGACGACGCAAAGACGAAGAACAGAAGCCATCGACGCCGTCTCTATTCACGCAGTTAACCAGCCTATCTCGGCCGCCAGTCCCTCGAGATGCTCTCGCGCACCGCCCGCCCGGCATGGAAGGCCGGCTCTGCCGCCGTCGCCCGGTAAGCAAGAGCACCCAACCTACCCGAAGGAACCACACAGCGTCGACCAAAGCTGCCGCAGGCCAGCGGTGGGAGGGCGCCGGGGACGCTGGGGGGCAAGCAGGAGGAAGAAGCAGATGCTGGCGGGTGATAGCGAGCCAATTGACCGCTGACGATGTGTTTCTGTGTAGTGTTGCTCCCGCCAATGCCGCCAACTTCGCTACCCTTCGTGAGATCGAGGGCCGCCTGAAGTCCATCAAGAACATCGAGAAGATCACCAAGACGATGAAGATTGTTGCCTCCACCCGCCTCAACAAGGCCCAGCGTGCCATGACTCTGTCCAGAGCATACGGTGAGACCTCCGAGGCTGTCTTCGGCCAGGCAGAGACCAAGCCCCTCGAGGGCCTCAAGACTCTCTACATCGTCGCCAGTTCCGACAAGGGTCTCTGCGGTGGTATCCATTCCGGTCTCAGCAAGGCTACCCGACGAATGATCATGGAGAAGCCCGATGCCGATATTGTTGTGCTCGGAGAGAAGTCCAAGGGACAGCTCTCCCGTTCCAACGAGGACAACCTCGTCCTCAGCTTCGCCGGCGTCGGCAAGGACGTTCCTACCTTTGCCGAAGCTCAGGCTATCGCCGACCAGATCTGCCAGCTGCCCACCGACTACGCCAGCATCAAGATCGTGTACAACAAGTTCATCAACGCCCAGACCTATGAACCCGCCACCGTCGAGGCGTTCTCCGAGGAGGCTATCATCCAGTCTCGTCAGTCCCTCTGTTTCTTCCTTTCTTTTGTCCTCTGTTCCGTAACGTTTTATGCGGCTTAACTAACACCGTCATAGCCAATGTCGTCGCTTTCGAGGTTGACTCTGAGGTCCTTGCTAACCTCCGCGAGTATGCTCTTGCCAACAGCTTGTACTGGGCCTTGGCCGAGGGACACGCTTGTGAGATCTCTGTAAGCTTCACCACTTAACCAACCGCATATCAGTCAATTGCTAACCTCTCCTCTCCCAGGCCCGTCGTAATGCTATGGAGGTAAGAATATTATTCGGAACTTGACATATCATCAATATCATACTTACCTTTTTTTCACTTTATAGAACGCTTCCAAGAACGCAGGTGACATGATCCAAAGGTAAGCTATACACCCAACACAACTCTATTTCGACCATGCACATCTAATTCCCCACTGTAGATTCCAGATTCTCTACAACAGACAGCGTCAAGCCGCCATTACCGGTGAATTGGTTGAAATTATCACTGGTGCCACCGCTTCGGAGGATATGTAAAAGTACGCAGTCGAGAGGCCTTAGATGCGAGCATCGCACATATATCTCATGTGTGAAGTTCTTTTTCCCCTGCATACAGATCTAGATCCGTTCACCCATTTTTGTACAAAGATAGTTGTATTCACAAGAGATGTTTCTTTTGTTTCCCTTCACCTCCCATCGCACTAAAACACCTGTGGTTTCCCCCTCGCTCCTGTAAGATCAATTGTTACCAGTTATATCTCTACCTATCCGCTCAATGGCGCATTTACCGCCGTCCACGACCAACAACTACATCTTTTTGTCACTGTTTTCATCCTCTTCTCTGTCACTCATCCATCTTCGTCTCCGTACTATCACTAGAATCCACCAATTAATTTTGATATCACGTGATGCGCAATATGCCGAGATGACTAAGCATGTCTTGCCCGGGGTTTTAAAGTGAACAAAAGAAGCCAACGTTGCAACTTCGTCAGGCCACAGTGTTCGATATCGAGGAAGACCGCTGAGCGAGTTGTATATATAGGCCGTCTCTTTTGTTTTGCAAGACCGTATAGACAAATTACTTCTATGAAACCAATTTGTTGAACCTACGGTCTCTCAAGATGCTGAAGTCAAGCTTGGCAGCTTTGCTCATTACTCTGGCCATAGAGGCAGTACCTGCTTCTGGCCTCTATACCAAAAAATCGCCTGTACTCCAGGTTGACGCAACCAACTATGATCGTTTGATTTCACGTTCAAACCATGCCTCGGTACGTGGAGCCTGCCATGGAATCTCCTGCTATTGTTTACATGCTAACTGGTAATATATAGATTGTCGAGTAAGGAGATATACCCAATATTGAAGTTTGTTTTAATATAGTTACTTACTTTTATAGATTCTATGCTCCATGGTGCGGCCACTGCCGAAACCTGAAGCCTGCATATGAGAAAGCTGCTAAGAACCTTGAGGGCCTTGTTAACGTTGCAGCTATTGATTGTGACGATGACAAGAACAAAGCTTTCTGCGGCCAGATGGGGGTCAAGGGGTTCCCAACCCTCAAGATAATTACCCCTTCGAAGAAGCCTGGAAAGCCTAGAGTCCAAGATTATCAAGGAGCTCGAACTGCAAAGGCCATTGGTGAAGCTCTTATGGAGAGTATGCCGAACCATGTCAAGAAAGTCACCGATAAGAATATTGAGGAATGGCTCTCCCAAGGCAATGAGACCGCAAAAGCAATTCTCTTCACCGAGAAAGGTACCACTGGCCCTACTCTGAAGGCACTATCTTCCGATTTCCTTGGCTCTATTTCATTCGGTCAAATCCGAGACAAGGAGACGTCTGCCATTGGAACCTTTGGCATCTCGAGCTTCCCTGCCTTGGTCCTTCTTCCTGGTGGCGATAAAGAATCCATCTTGTATGATGGGGAGATGAAGAAGAAGCCGATGATGGAGTTCCTTAGCCAGGTAGCAGAGCCAAATTCCAAGAAGACTTCAGAAAAGCCTAAGCCAACGAAGAAAGCCGAAAAATCCACCAAGTCATCAAGCACACCAGAGAAACCAGCCGATTCCGCCAAAACGGGTAGCTCGAAAGATAAGTCTGACGACAGTACCGTGCCTAGCTCCGAAGGTTCAGAGAGCCCTGAACGCAAGACACCACCACTACGATCACTGGCAACCAAGACAGACCTCAAAACTACCTGTCTATCTGAAAAAACTGGAACATGTTTACTTGCCCTGATTCCATTACCGGGTTCTCCATCTGACCCGCCGCCACCCGCAACATTGGAGATGATAAACGCTCTCACTGAAGTCTCATACAAATATACACGCAACCACGCAAACATCTTCCCTTTCTACCTTGTCCCTGAAATTGCCGAGGAGATTACCACTTTCAAGAAGAAGCTCGACATCCAATCAGATGGTGAACTGAAGATCATCGTTGTCAACGGCAGAAGAGGTTGGTATAAGTCGTATAACCCTGAAGAGAGGGGTGGATTTAACCGTGAAGACCTGGAACAGTGGGTTGATGCCGTTAAATTCGGTGAAATGGAAAAGAAAAAGATCCCAGAGGGCGCTTTGATCGGAGATGCACCCGAAAAACCCGCCGAATCCAAGAAGACGCCAGAGGAAACTGCGGACAAAGTTGAGGAGGAGACTGCTCCAGAACCAGAGCCTGAACAAGAGCCAGTCCAGGATTCCAAGGAAGCTCAGCAACCAGAACACGAGGAGTTGTGAGGGGTTTAACGTTACTCACAGCCGTGGAGTTACTGTAATTTCACTAAGCGTAGCTGGCTGGTGCTCTAGCAGCAGCCCAGATATATCTGTTATTGTAAGGGAATTAGCGTCATTATTATTTAAATAATTCAAAGCACTACATTGATAAGATTGGCTCTACGTGAAAGTATACATCCTCTGGGAGTATACATATAACGCGTATAACTACGCTACAGCTGCAAAAAGAGTTTGTAGAGCTAGAACACTATTTTTATGCTATTTACAATCATCTAACACGCATTTCTGCGTCATGAACATATCAACCAATCAGTCCCTTCTCCGGCCCTCGGTGCCCTTTTTTACCTTCTTCCTCTCCTTGCTGCCAATCTCCTTCTCATAAATGTCTCTCGCAGTTTCGCCAGCCTTCCGTTTAGCGGAAGATTTCACACTAACTGTCTTAATGCTGCTATCTTTGGATGACGACGTGCGGATCTGCTTTTCAGCTTCTTCCCAACCTACAGCTCCATGTTCGATCTCGTATCTATATCATAATTAGTATAAGTGCTCTGATGATCAACGTGAAGATAGTTTACTTACTGGTTCAATGGGAGGGCATCAATTAAGGCTCTCTGCTTTTCCCGTAGCGCAGCATCAACCTCTCGTCCACCCTCCTTCAGCTCGTCTTCTAGGTCAACATCAAGGGCACGGAAGCGGTCCTCAACGATCTTATCATCATGAGCCTCGGTTATCTCCCTCTGAGTTATGGCTTTGTTCGTTGTAAGCATTGCGTCTGCTACGGCTCCTTCAAGAACGGAGCGGAAATGTGTGGACACTTTTCTCATTATCTTAATAAACATCGCCATAAGCTGGGTTGCGGCAACTTTGAGCTCCTTTTCCACATCATCGAAGGTCTTGCGCTGTAGACCAGTGGCTAGAAGGATAGTTTGTTGGACACCTGAGAGGTTGGCCCCCGGAGTTAAACGTCCGGAGAAGTAGAGTGATGCAATTGCGGGGACCAAGTCGAGAATAACATGATAGTCTAACAAGTTGTTCGCGTAACTATCAAGTCGTTTAAGATCAAAAGGAGAAAAGATAGCATCGATGTCTGCTTTCGTGACGGGAGATGGCTTAAGCGAAGGATCGGATTTTGCGATTGTAGTGGCAGACTCGCTCATGCTCAAGGACATGACTGATGGGAATTCGCGGAATTGGTATGACAATAGCGATTGGAAACGTTTATGGAAATCTGATACAAATGCTCCAAGCCACGAAGCGTCATTAGATCCAGTAGAAAGAGTACGGATCATAACACAGGAGTGCTCGCCAGTAAGATCGTTAGGTGTTTGTCTTAGATAGACAGGAGCGAACTGAGATCTTTTCCAGAATTTATGTAGAGGCTGTGTCAGGCCAAAACTCACACCAACGTAGTCAAGGGAGCCGGGTTGTCGTTCAGAGAGCTTTCCAAAAAGAGGAGGCATTGACTGGATATCCCTGACATGGACATTATCATCTAGAAGATTAGACTCCTCCAATTCAGCATCAGTCACACGGACCATTTCCTCAGGGGCTGGATTCTCGTCCTCTGATAAGCTAGCAAACTTGCCCTCAAAGAAGTCAATAAGTAGCTCCAAAGCACGAGAGCCATATCCCATCCCAATGTAGTCCGGGTTAGTGGCAATTCGTACGATTCGCGCTCCAGACAAACCAGCAAAATCCTCGTCCTGAAATTGCTGACTGACAAGCCAAGGAATAAGATCACCACCTGCTCTTTGGCCGCGGCTCAAGCTGTTCAATACACTTTGCTTACTTATCTGGCCTTCTAAAGCAATCTGAATGACACATAATGGCTCAGGGAGCTTTGTTGCATTCTCATCGACAGGTGGTACCAAAACATAAAGCTGGTGAGCCGGCGCATCGCTCATGAGTTGAAGGTCATTTGGAGAATTCTTGTAATGACTAGCAACATATAAAGCCATCATCTGGTGGAGGAATTTTTCGGAGACTGGGTGGAAAGAAAAGAGGGTATCACGGTTAACATGAAGCAATTGGCATTGAGATGGATGCGGGCATCCCTGGGTATTCAATTTAGATTTTGGCAGAGTCGCGTCAAGGCACAGGAGTTTGTTAAGCCATTTTTCGACGGAGTCTCCTTGGGTATATCGAATTGGCTCTGACAAAGTTATCTCGCGTAGAGTTCTACCTCCCGGATGAGAACCTCCATCTTTCCTTGCTGCCTTTCCAGTGGATCGGTCAGTGATGTCGGTATCGTCGGCACCGTTCAATTTAGCCCCTCCTCTTGACTGTTCTCGCAGTTGTTGTATCAGCTTCAGAGAAAGAGATCGCCCAGTGCCTTCGTAACCATTGATCGTTGAGGCCATAAACACAAGGTAAGGCCCCATTAGCTTTCGTACTAATGGCAAGGGGATTGCTGCGGCCTCGTCAATGACCAAAAGTTCGGCTTGTCCTAAGGCAAACGCATCCTGAGGTTGTATATATTGTATTGTTTGTCTGTGTTGCCGATGAACATTGACCCTAACAATTGCTTTGTTGAAATCTGGATTAGTTGACTGAAGGATAGTGTAGTCAACGTGATCAAGGTAACCCAATTCATCGAAGCCCTTGAATACGAACTCGAAGAGAGTCTTCAAATTCTCCGGGCTTGGAGAAGTAATGAAAATATTACTATAGCCATGTGCAATGGCAGCGGAAATGGCCACGCCGAGAGCTGCTGATTTTCCACGTCCACGAGCAGCAGTTAAGGTGACGGTACTGCGCAACGTTTTTTCCGCGATAGCGTCCACAAATGTGAGGAGTGCCTTCGCCTGGTCGACAGTTTTGGCCAGTTTCACCAATGCTCCTACTGGCTGTGTGTCTTCTAGTTCCGTCTTTATGGACTGTAGCTCCTTTTTGCTAGAAGAGTTGGCTTCCTCTTCGGGATCAACAGGTGGTAGCGGCGCGACTGCCTTTCCTCCAGATATAGGAAGTACATTTAATTCATCATCAACCACAAGACATGTGTTGCAGCTGCCCAGGGACAAGATAAAACGCTCATTGAATCGTGCCACAACATCATCATGAGCCTCCGTCCGGTATCTCGAGTGTATGTCCATGGATAGCGTGTACAATTGTTTCAAGCTCTTCATACCTTTCAAAAGAAGGATGACGATGCCACCACCCTCAACTGTCTCCACTGTCCGTGCAAGCAAATTTGGCGTCAAGGCTTCAAAATCCTGTAGTATACACATTCCGTATGTATTTCCCAGAATCTTTTCCGTCTCCTTGTAATACACATATCGGATCTGGTTAAGAGTTATAAAAAGTTCAAAGGGGTCATCGGTATTCGGATCGCGTATTCCTCTCTTTATTTCTTTCTTTATCTTCGTCTCTCTCTTCTTGCGATGGGTTGTGAAGCCGAGTAGGTCCTTTTTATATGCCCATAGCACCGATTTATTCTGTTTTACGTCGACGCTCGACATGATATAATGAAGGTGAACAATAACATCTTTGGCCCGGTCTCCGACCACAACGAAGAAACTTCTTTTCTTTTCCTGGATTCCATTGCGAATCAGCGCCGGAATGCGCGAGTCAAGTGCCTTTCGTGGCATTGCGCCGGGATAGCTCTTGTAGAGCAGTCAAAAGAGTGAATACTGCAGAAGAACTTTAGTCGTGAGAACACAGGCTATTCTAAGGCATACCAAGTAAGCGAGCCTGGTCAAAATGTAGGTACCTAGGGAGCAATCGCAAAACTGCTCGATAGATGTTGAATTGAATGAATCTTCATCCAAATTTCATCGAAATTCATCAAAAAAAAAAAGCTTCATCGGGTAAACTTTCTAAACCTTGATTTTCTGCCGCCTCTCACCGCCATGATAAATGTCATGTGATCAAGTGTTCAAGTCACGTGAAATAGCCGATGTTCCTGCATAGTTCACGTGATACTTAAGCGATAAAGAAGCTTAAATCGCCAATCGACTGGTCGAAGTTTTGGCTCCATCTGCTTAATCACAGGGTTTGATCGCCAACGATGGCGACTAAAGCTTAACGACATCACCATTACAAAGAGCAACACAAAGATTTAACGGCCATGTGCGGGTAAATCATCAGTTAGTACGGAGTATTAGTATTTTGCATTATCTATATCTGCTGCTTCAGTGTCTGTTTGATATTATCAATAGTCTGTGGGCTGGAGGTAGTTATATAACTACTAGTTACCGCTGACAAAAACCGTTTCACTCCTGGCGGACGAGAACTGAGTGCAAAGCCAGCCATGGCCGGACTGGATACTTATCCAGTCAATGCAATGCATAAGCACCCTTTAGTGGCAAATTGAACTCCCGAAGTGTTGATACTGTTATTACTTTCCGCATAATGGATCTCGCGCCCCTTTTAGCCTTCACCCAGGTTTGGTTATGTCGTCACATAGGGTTATTATGGGTGCGCCTGTCAGCAAGGTAACGTATAAAAGCAGAAGTTCGCCTGCAAAATCAGACTGGCCTAAGTGCCCCAAAGCAACGCGAGCATACCCCGAAGACGCTATCCCCAGAGCTACGATCAATAGCTACCACGAGACTTAATGTGTTAATGACATAGCACTAACTATGAGCCACACTACCTATCCAAGCTCGCCTCTAGATTCTATTCATGGCGACAGTCATGATGCCGATGCTAATTTTGATTCTGATTCCGATGATGGAGAATATGGTGGACTAAAAGAATTGAAAGTTGCTCTCATCTCTTTCTACAAAGCCTCAGACGAAATACCCGACATAGCTGCTTGGTAAATGACAGCCATTGCTCTCTTAATACTGGTCTCAAGCTAAAATTCCCACCAGGATATTTAGTGCTAGTATTCTATTTTTGCTCATCTACTCAAGAACATCTACCTTTTACTGTGAGTCACTAAAAATCAGGGACTGTCCTAACAAGTTGGATCCAATTTTCCTCCCTTTATTAACCTTCAATATGCTATAGGCCAGTCTTCATAGTCCTCGTCCACTATTCTATTCATTTCAGGCCTTATACTATCAGCGATCAGTTATCTGACCTCCAGGAGACAATCAACTCTTGAGTGGGGCGACGATAAGGCAGCTTTACCGAAACCGACTTTGTCCAACTTGAACCCTTGGAGCAATCGATATGCATCATTACGACATTTGCAGAAGAGATTTGCGTTTATTATGCTGCTCTTATACGTTCGGCTTGAACTTCATGAATACCTAATTAAACATACAGAGTTTTTGTCCCTGCACGAGGTTGTAAGTTATTACGACATTATGATCTCCAGGACGCTCTGTCTAAGTATTAACTTGTAACCAGGTTCTTTTGCCATTTATGGTATCGGTATATGAATTCTGGGAGTTCAAGCGCTCAAACGGAAAGCCAGTTATCGACAAAATGGTGCTGCATGGGAGCAAGCCAGTCAATTGTGTATATCCACTTTACTGGTTGTAGCTGGGTTAGCTATAAGGTCATTGCAATATTATTGGAAATCATCCATTATCTGCCCTGCTGCTACTAATGGGGGCCGCGTTTTGCTTTTGCTACAGGTATTAGCAGCTATGATAGACTCTGCTATTATAGTGGCGGCAGAAAAGCTGGCTAGAATGCCTATGCGTCGACCAAATGGATCAGCCTTGCAATTAACAACGACCTGGGGGCTAATTTTACTGGTATTTTTGGCTGAGTGTATCCCCGTATCTTAATATCACTATGGCTGACATCTAGTCTAGGAGCGGCAATTTTATGGGCATTAGGAAAATCCGGAGCATATTTCCTCTTGCCATCGAAGCAGGAGCCGTTATTTTGCACATCCATCAATGTCGGTGGAATGATTAAACGGTCTCTATTAGTGTCTATAGCTATTATATTTGCCTCAAAATGGGTATGCTACAATCATCTATGATCGTTCTATACCTCTGTTTGGCTTTGTGACTTTCATTCTATCCGTTTTAGATGGTCGTGTCTCAAATTTTATGCTAATATTTTTGTCTATAGTCGTTAAGCACTAAAGCTCTTAAGCCTTCATTTGTGATATCAATATTAACCCTAAGCGCTACCCTTCTTGGATACATCTATCCGGATGATAAGTACCTACCGGTTCCGTTCATTGCAGGGGCACTAGCGGTCATCCTTCTTCACAGCGTGATCATTCTGTATAGCGGACATATATATCTAGCTGAAAGCATTGAGTTCTTTGAGCGAAATTGCCGATTGGACCAAGTTGAGCCCAACATCTCATTCTTGCAAGCTCTATACATAGCTGCAATATCGTCTTCCCTGTTGATATTTTCCTTTTACAATGCTGGGCAGAAGTGGAGTACCTATGGTCACCCTATTAATGGTCTAATTACTAGTGGTAGACAGTTACATGCTCAGTGGCTGGCCGAAGCCAAGTATAGCATTGATCTCCAGGGAGCTATCGGCGAATATACGCAGCGTTATGGCCTTCTGCCCCCACCGTATGTAAAAGCCCCCAAATCATAAAGTCCGATAAGTTTATGACTAACATTCGATGCAGGGGGTTTGACATCTGGTACGAATATGCTACTAATAGGTCGTCATTAATCATTGACAACTTCGACCAAATACATCAGGATCTCCTTCCATTCCGTGCTCTTGCGCCGAGTACATTGAGATACCTTACCAACTCCATGTCTAGCAACCAGTGGAATGATATAGCTGCTGTTGTGGTACGTAATGGCGTTGCTGAGGCCCAGCCAGGGGTAATACCCACTCACAGACGGATGATTGAGGGAATTGTTTAAATGATTACTCCATTTGCAGAATATCTACCTGACATGGACATTGCATTTAATTTGAATGATGAATGCCGCATTTCAGTTCCATGGGATACCATTCAAGCGATGAATAACACTGCAGAAGACAATATATCTTCTCAACTTTATCCTGCGAGCAATGTTTGGTCCAAAGATAGATCACTATCTTGGGCACTCAGCCGTTCCAATGACCAAATGGCGGATTCCCATTTTACAGAGCATTCTAGACGAAATACATTCCATAGCATTGTGAGCGAGTCATGCCCGCCAAACTCACCTGCTCGAACACAGTATTATTGGCAACATGATACACTATGCTTTAAGTGTACCAAACCACACTCCGCGGACCAATTTTTGAAAGACTGGGTACTATCTAGCGATATCTGTCACCAACCTGATTTGGCGAATTTACATGGCTTTTTTATCGCGCCGAGCGCATTCAAGGTATCTCGAAAGCTACTCCCAGTGTTTAGCCAAAGCAAGGTGTCAGGGTTCAACGACATATTATACCCAAGGTCATGGAACTACCTAGAAAAGACGAGTTATAATCCTTCGGACGAGCATCCTGACCCACGGTACGAACACAAGGAAAACACTATGTTCTGGAGAGGTACTACGTCAGAGGGCTTCAGCGAGGCAGGGGAATGGCAAGGAATGGCTCGCCAGCGACTCTTACATTTGACCAACAATAACACTGACCGTGTCTCTGTATTACTTCCTTGGTGGTCTGAGGGCATATATTCCTACTACACCTTACTCCCTTCCGAAGTCTCCCAATCCATAGACACGAACGTGTCAATTGGTATTGCCAAAGGTGTAACTCGATGCGGCAGTAGAGACTGCGATATCCAAAGACATGAGCTAGGGGTTACCAACAGAATACAATTTGACGAACACTGGAAATACCGTTTCCTATTTGACCTGGATGGTGCGGGATTCAGCGGTCGCTTTCTCCCTTTCCTACAAAGCAATAGCCTCCCCTTCCGAGCTGCGATTTTTCGACAGTGGTTCGATACAAGGATAACGCCATGGCTTCATTTTGTACCGCAGGATATTAGATTTCATGATTTCTGGAGCACGCTGGCGTTTTTTGCTGGGGCTAGAAAGATGAATAAAGATGGCAATGTCGAAAAGGTTCTGATGAAGCCTCATCATCGAGAAGGTGGAATTATTGCAAGAGAAGGTAGGAAATGGGCGGAGGAAACGCTTAGAAAGGAGGATATGGAAATATATCTCTTCCGACTATTGCTAGAATGGGGTCGGCTGACGGATGATCGAAGGGACGAGCTTGGGTTGACCGGGTGAGCTTGTCAATGCTCTGGGCTCATCTACCAACGAAAATTGTGGATAAACCTTTTGAAGGAAATCTGGCATTCGATGGCTTATTACCTACCTGGGTACCTTAATACATATATTTAAGGCCGAATTAACATTTGGTGGTTAATTATAAGACTGTTTCGCTCACTGATCACCAACATAATGAATATTGTCGCACGGGTTTAGAGAATGATATTTCGTAATAGGTAAGTAACAGGTAATTCTAACAGGAGGCTAGAAATAAAAGAAAGTCCTGCTTTCTGCATCTTGTACCCAGATTATCTCCAGCTCTTTTCCCTATACACGCCATTTCTTCTCTTCAGACGCAGAAAGATAGAAAATCCGAGGACAAAACTTTGGCGAAAAAAAAAAAAAGAAAAAATCAAATAAAGTGAAGAATCTAGGCGCTAGAACAACAGAGAATATAAATCTTATAACCAGTGAGTAGGTTTAGTTATGGTGGGCGCGTCTGGCATGGCGCTCCATATCCCGTCGTCGTCGGTTAGCAGTGTCCTTGTCATCGTTCAAGGCTGCAGAGGGGATAGGGACAATACCACCTGTCTTCTGGGGACTGGGTGGCATCATGGTGCTTGTGAGTGTGTATGTCTTGGTGATAACGTAAGTGCGGCAGGCAGGTTGAGTTGGTGGAGGGCAAGTGTCACCCGGGTTTCCGTTTCCGCCTGTAGGTAGAGGGCTACTGTTACCGGATGAGCTGGGAGGCGGCATGGGCGCTTCGGCGGGTTTGCTGGGAGTGGGAGCGGCGGGTGGAGTGGCAGAGACGATAGAGGAGACGGTGGAAGTAGATTTGATAGTGGACATGGTGGAGGATGAGGATGGCGGTGCAGGGGCCTGGCTAGGCTTGGTTGGAGCAGTTCCCTGTTGGTAGACCTTCATGTAGTTGATTGACCAGTATGCATCTTCGAACGCAGATGGATTTTCGCGGACGTATTCCATGCAAGTAGGGGCCTTCTTGGAGCAGACGGGGTCGCCGGGCCACATTCCATCGGCCCAGCCTCCGCAAAAGGCAGTATTAAAAATCTAGGTGGTTTGGTTAGCTCTGTATCATGAGTAAGTCACAGGAATTAACATACGATTCTTTGATTGCGAACATGATTGCCAATAGGACACTGCGAGCCGCCAAAGAAAGCAGATGGCTTCCCCCATTTGGATGGGTCGGGGTGCTCGCTATTGATGTCCTTTGGAATCTCCTCACGAGGGAAGAACCAGATCGAGATGGCTTGATCAGTCCATTCAGTAGCAAACACACCACCTGTAGCATTGTTGAAATCAGGTCCGTATCCCCGAGATCCCTTTGAATCCTCAACCAGACAGCCCTGGTTCTCAGCTTGGCCAGCAGCCTTGACATCGCAGTTAGGGGTGACGACTGTTCCGGTAAAGTCCCCTTGTCCGGGGATGCTGCACCCCTGAGCTGTGTGAAGAGCGTAGTCGTTTTGTTTCTGTTGGTTGACACCTTCGATGATATCGAGTTCACCCTCTCTCGGCCAGGCAGAAGAGGTAGTCCAGCTGTAATGACTGTTAGACACCTCTCGTGGGTATAGGATTTGTGTAGGAGTGCTAAGCTTACAAGGCAGGCCATGTCCCGCACTCTCCTCCAGGCATGTGGTTGATATCAGCTACGATCAGGGCATGGTTATACACCTTCTTAGTCTCGAGGCGAACAGATCTTCGACCCTCCCCTGTTGCAATGTTCGTGTGATCGACACCGAGGAAGACGGCGTTGTTCTTGATGCCGATCAAGTTCTGACTGCGAGCCTCCGCCTGGTCGAGGTAGTCGACATACGCATGAGTGGGATCTTTCGCCTACATCCGGTATCATTAGTATACAAGTCCATCAGAACTGGCTCTACCAAGGAGGTATCACGCACAGAGAAGAACCTGAACTGATCAAACCAGGTGCTTGGCTGGTAGTCATCCTCAAGGATATATGTAGCAGAACCCAACTCTGCCAACGCACCCAACAACAGCAACCCGGTAGCACGCATGTTGATCGTGGAGTGTCCAGGGAAATGGGAAACGGAAAAATAGGGAGAAAAGAATACGAAACAAACAAAGAAGGTCCGGATGTTCCTGTAGGCAGGGAGTGGAAATATTGGGATATATAAATGCTTGGAAGTGTGTATTTTCAAAGAGGAAGCTCCTGTTTCTTTTATGTATATGCTGAAAGAAAAGAGTGTAGATAGTTTCAGAGTGAAGACTGGATCCTGCCAGAGGGCCTTCTTATTCAAAACAATAGCCTAACAATAAGGGAAAGACAGACGAAGAATAGGCCGAAGAAAAAAAAATGAGCGTAAGAATTTGGTAGCAAGGAGGACAGAAAGCAAGCGAAAAGAGCAGAGCAAAGGCCGGCCCTGGCAGCTTATAACTGCCTCTCCCACGTTCAAAAAGAAAAGGATCTCTGATACATCAAAGATGCAAAAAGGTGAGTAAACCTTTCCCATGGGTCCATAGTCTATTTTCAGATTCGCCATCGAGGGGGCCCGGCGTATACAACAACATCCATGCGCTGAGTGTACAAACGGCCGTCTCCCTGACCTTGGACCGCACGACGGAACAGGCCCAAGGCCTGGCGTTGCAGCATGATGATCCACAGTTCGCAGTCCAGAGCAGGCGCCAAAGAATGACAAGAAAAAGTCTTGTCTTGTCCTTGGGAGGCCTGGACGGATGTTCCCTTTTTTTGCTCCAGGTTGCCTGTTATCGTTATCCAGTAACTCCGGGGCCCGGAGCATGCGCGTACTAATGACTTATGTTGCCGCTGGAGGGTTGCTCAGCGCTAACTATAATACCGCTGCAGGCCAGACAAGAGTTGATCATCCACCCAACCAAATCGTCCAGACGCCAGGCTGACTGGCATAGATGAAGGGGAAATTGGCTCCAGGACCTGCCAGCACACACATCGCATCCGCGCGGGACATGTCGAGCGGCCACGGACGAAACCGTTCTGAGGGGCTTGGTGTGTCAGGTCGGTGGGTTGGCCCCTGAGAGCTGCATCGTCAGCTGTCGAATCAAAGGCTCTACCTTTGCATTGGCCGGTCGCCGCCCAGGTACAACCGCTGTCCCCCAGCGCCAATCCAGCGAGCGAGCCGGGGTGAGGCGTCCATGTACTGGGGATACCCTTGTCAGGAGACGCCGGTCTCGATATCTCCCGATTCGCCCGTCGCACATACATAAATAATGCGCCCTGCATCGCAATAATTGTGATATTATTACTCCGTACACCGAGGCTTGATGAGGCATTTTCAACTGCCCAACACTCCCTCGCCAGAATGGTAGAATATTATCTCATAGCCTGCCAAAGCACTTCCGTACTTTGTGTGTTGATAGCCTGTTGGTGGTTGGCAACAACGCAGTACGGAGTAATAACACTGCCATGTACTATTGGTTGGCCGCTTATCCAATCAGACGGGATAGTGGGGGTATTATGTAAGGAAATGGATATATTAGTAAGCATACAGATAAAACTTTGACGATTAATTCACGTGACTATGTAACCCTAATTCCGATAATATTACTAATAAACTATAAGGTTTGATATATTAGACAGTTTTCATTGGGTAGTACAGTTAACCAATAAAAGAAGAGTGTGGCTCGAGAAAGACGAAACATCCATCCACCTTCTTCTTTGGTCGACGGAGATAAAATTGGAAGTCCTTTGGATATCTTTATTATTTATCCATTATTTGATATTAATACACACGACGCCCGTATGGACCTGCGGAAGTGGAGGTTGTCTGCCGTGAGGATATCTACCGCAGCCTCTCATGTTACAAAATTTGTGATTGATGCAATCTCTTTTAGTTTCATGAGTCCCTAACTATACTTAAGTAACATTATGCATATCATCTTGGATAATTTTGCTGATATATGGAGTACAGTACTCACGAGGCTTACTAGGATCCCACAGGCTGGCTCCGGGTCCCAGCCCGGAGTGGCTGAAAGCTTGCGGCTTTGCTGTCTCGATGATCCATGAAGAGGACCCGTGAGCCGTGAATTCTACGTGGACGGGAGGTTCGTCTTCTCCTTCTTGGCTGCGCCTTGGCCTTAGATATTGAGTGTTAAATATTATACACAAACCCAACCCAAACCCCCATTCCCTGGCAGATTAAGTACATATAAACAAAATGTTAATGGGAAAGGTCTGGGATAAAACCTTGCTCTTGTTTCCTCTGATACACCTATGAGTAGGCATGAAGCTATTATCGAAGACTCACAACCGTTATTTTCTGGGGGAATATCTGCCTGGTCTTACCTTCATTGCTATCCAAAATCATCTAGCTTGTATATTTATTGTGGTTGCCTTGCTTTGTGCTCAGCGCACGGCTGCTCAGCCAAATACGCACAATTCTCTAACAGATTTGGACTTTGTTAGCCATCTTGGAGGCAACAGGCAGCAAAAGTATTCTAACAGACTGGCACTCAAATCGTATATGCTCCATCTCCTGGGTGCGCTCCTTGCAGAA
This sequence comes from Nannizzia gypsea CBS 118893, assembly GCF_000150975.2. Lineage (NCBI taxonomy): Eukaryota > Fungi > Ascomycota > Eurotiomycetes > Onygenales > Arthrodermataceae > Nannizzia > Nannizzia gypsea. The sequence continues at coordinate 533,562 of NW_003345197.1, forward strand.
TAAGGTCGAGCGCGTGGGGCATTTCTTATTTCCCATCCAGTGATATTTGCCGATCGCCAGCCTTAAATAACTAACTAATTGGGCCAAGCCGTGTTCACTCCACTCAACACTAAATTCAAGATAACCACCAGAAACTCGTTGAGAAGATTTGCCCTTTTCGTTGTTGTGATTATAGTGCTCATTCGGGGGTGGGTAGAAAGGGAATGGTAAAAACTATAGAATAAATTTGGTCATACTTTGACGAATTATTGTATATCAAGTGGCAGAGCAGAGATAGCTTGTTGCCCAAAGAATAGATTGTATTGTTATACACGCATAAAGTAGGGTTAATGATTGACTAAAACTCGAAAAAATGCCAGATCAATGCTACAGGCCGTTACCGTCAACTTTCAATCCAATTCTCATCGTCAGTATCATAATAGCGGTCATTTCTACCCTCGAAGTCCTCACAAAAATCATGCTACCGAGCTATCACTCTCTTTAGCATCGTTATCCCTATTATCCAATTGCATGGTATCTAAGGAAGTCGACGATCTCGCTAGCTTCGTCTTCAAATTGTATTGACACATAGTGACTCAACGTATATTCTTTTAGTTCTTTTGTGGCTGGCTTCTTCCATAAAGCTGGAGATTAGATTATCATGCACGTAAATCTCTTGCGTGCCCCAAGCCTTGCTTAATCCAAGCCATTGAACGCCAAGACGTTCGTTCTAGACAGACGTACAGTGATGCAATATTCTAATCGGTTAGACTAAAATCTAGTCAATGAATTGCGGATGTGAGATCATCCGTGAGATAATACGTCTAGATCAAGCTATCTGTAAAAGCGCATAACAACATAACTATTTACACAGCAAACACGAAAATTGCCGAGGCCCCGCCCGGTTGTGAACTCGATGATGAAACGTTGACTCAGAAGCAACAGGGGAGGATGCATCATCGCCAACGCATTGCTGAGCCACAGCCTCAGTGAGACAGGACTGATGATATAAGTGTCTGCACCCGAATACAATAAGCGGGCCAAGGTCCATGGGCGCGGCCAGAGTAGCACCTGCGGAAGATTCACCCAGCCCTCTTCCATTGACTTTTGTACTACTGCTGAAATCAGGGGTCATTGTGGTCGTTGTTTCTCTCTGCGAGGGTTCGTCGTGCGATAGGTTAGATGGGGGAACCGAAGGAACAGCAACCCCTTTGCCTTTACTCCTTGAAGAGACGTTTGTGTTTATTTCATCGTCCCTATCCCTATCTGCGAGCCGATTCCGTCTCCGCCTCCGTTGTTGGTCCCATTCATTTTCCCAGGCATCCCATATGTATGTCCCAGTACCGGGGCCCCACACGCGCCGTCTGCATACCTCACAGACTTGACCTCGCGGCCTCCAGCCTTTTTGTCGAAGCTTAGTGATTTCATCCACATGTACGAATAAGTCCTTGTCAAGCATCGTGTTAGCAAGAGATAGCAGGGACTCTTCATAGGTATACGCAGAAAATATGGAGCCAATCACAGTTCGAAGCTCGGACAGTGATGGAGATGCCGCAGCAGCCCGAGTGAGGAATGCACGAAGAATGCGAAGGAATGATACGTCCGTCTTTTGATGTGGCGCATGTCTAGCCTTGGTGGTACTCGTCAGTAAGGAGGTGAAAACTTGTTGAACTAGGGACTTGAAGGATGATGATAAATGGCCAGGCTGATTGGCGTCCTCGTCATCCTCGTCAGCCTCCACTTGCCAAGCTTCCCTCGACTCCTTGGTATTGTCTTCAAGCAGCCCGCGTCTTAATAGAGGAGAAATCTGTTGAGCAATCTTCACAACAGCTTCAATAAGGACAAGCCACAAATTCTCATCGTATGTCAAAGGTTGTTCAAAGACAGAGCTTCCCCTTTTATTGAATGTGCCCCCTTCATGGACTCTTCTTGCGACCTTGCTCTGTTCTTGGCAAAGCCATGTGCCAACACGCGTGTATTTCTCAACAGAGAGGATCAAGTCAGTCACAGCCTCGGCCGCATTTGCTGAGTCAGGGGTGTCGTCAGCATTCTGCAAAAGTCCGGATAGTCCGGCTTCTAATGTTGAGAGGTGTCTTGTCAACCTCTCCATAGCATTAGTGACTTCCCCTTGCTTTGCAAGAAGAATTACCGCAGCGTCCACAATGCCACTGTCCTCAATGTAAGGGAGAACCGCTTCTAGCTGAAGATCCCCCGCCTTTATCAAATTGATAAAATCAGCGACGTGCGAAGGGTTATATTGACACATCAATTGGAGATACTTCTCGATAAGCTCATGGCTAACAGTATCCACGGGCCTGGCATCAGTTTTAGATCCTTGCTCATCCTCAATAATTGTATGCAAATATTCGTATTGGCTGGCAGAATCGTTTTGTAATGCTTGGAGGAATTTGCTGTGTAACTCAGGAGCCAATGATTGAACTGTATGCGCCGTCTCATAGATATTTATTGAAGCCAGTTCCTTTGCAGATTCTTCCATCGTGGTCAGGAGCCCTCGACGCTGCTTCTTGGTAAGGGAAGAACTTGGCCGCAAACAGTCACGAATGCAGACAAACACATGTTGTTGATCTTCCGGGTCTGCTATATATGTTCGCAACAAATCCGAATATCTTTTCTCGGCCCTATGTGTTGCTTTTAAAATTCGGAAAAACTTTGCCTCCTCGAACAAGGGGATCAAGGCTTGGATATCAGGAGGATGGTAAGTTGATAATAGATATTCTGCGGACAGTTGACAATCATCAAGCATTTCCATACTGGGATACTGGCAAAGCCTAACCAGGACTTGTTGTAAAGTTGAACCAGAGAGAAGTATATATTGGGGGTATTTGGGGAGATTTCGAGCAATAAACATGTCAAGGTAGATAGTATCACTAGTGCCAAAGTTGGAAGAATTCGAGTCCATGACTTCAAGGAGGATCCTTAGTAAGTATTGACGATTCATAGACGAGCCATCTGCGGATTTTGCTGGCTCGCCATTATTCCACTGATCAACGGGGTCGTTGAGAAAGCTGTCCTCAAAAGCCTCGTTTAACATGCTCATGAAACTTGGTGTGTCAAATTCGAGCATCATTCGAAGACTTTGGAAAGGGGGCGCGCCATTCATCCGTCCATCGCCACGGCCCGACTTCCCTGAAAATAAGAACTTATAAATCTCGCTTTTCGCGGGTAAAGCTTCATGTTCTCCCAGTTCATCTCCGGTTGGGTAAACACGAGAGGTAAGAATGTAGGAGAGGTAGGGAAACATCTTCGATGCATTGACATGGTCCTTTGCTATTACCTCTGGATCTTTATCAGCACTTGATGACTGTGCTTTGTGTTTGCGTACGAGATTAAGTAATTCCTGAAGAGGACTGATATAGTCGTGCAAAGCACAGTTCCAGACGTAGATGAATGCATCATAAAGATTATGCTTTTTGCATAAGGTCGTCACTTGGTCTATGTCCATAGTGTCTGTTTCAAGGAGGCAGATGATCTCTTCAAGTCGGCTGGCGGTATGTGTTGTTACGAAGTGAGTTATCAAGGACTTTACGGCTGTTGGCGGGAGGGCCCGCACACTGCCCTTGATGATATACGGTTCCAGGGCGTCCATAAAAACCCCGTAGGCTTCATATTCCTCGTACCAGGCGTAGACTTCTTCGAATAAGAACTCGTGATTGTCCATAGCCTCACAAGCAAATATACATGCATCAGCCAAGTCACTTAGCTGTGACTTTTGAAGACGCTCGATATCTGACTCGGCATTCTTCCCAAAGGCGAACCGGAGAGATGCGGACATCATTTCAAGCAATTTCTCCCGTACGACCTGGTGTCGTAATTCATCTTCTTCAGGGAGCCCTACAGTTAGTTTCTCAGAACGGCCTGTATAAAAGGACGTAGCAAGTCGAATGGCCCCAATAAAATCACCGCTTTCAACCAATGCTAGTAATCTATCGGCCCAGTTCGACAGGCTACCCACACATATATCATTGAACCCAAGAAAGAACAGGCGGCCCTTATATGCTCGAAAGCTCATATAGAACGCATCAGCAATCACGCCGTGCATGGATTGGTCTTGTTCGCTATTGTCATCGTCATCATCGTTGAGTTGTTCGACAAGCGTATGGAGCTGCCTTGAAAACAGGTCAACGTGGTAAATATGTTTATGTATCAAATCTGATGAATCGGTGACGCGGAGGGAGTTGTCTTCCAGTATAAGAAGCTGCTGGGTAATGGTCATCACAGCTATGACTGAACGACTTATCCATTGCACAGCAACAATAGCCTCGTCTGCCCGCCACCTACATCGTGGCTTAAATCTCAGGCTGGCAGGTCTATCCTTGTCGCCATCGTCTACTTGTTTGTTTTCATAAACATCCAGGATGGTGAGCACATTTGACCAGCAGTACACAAGTTTCGTCTTGGAAACTTCTGAGTCCTTCCCTTTTAGTTTGATCGCAGGGAACCACGCTAGTGTTGCCGTCAATGCACTATGCGCAGCAAGTTCTTTCGGCCGTCCGGATTTATACTGAGTTCTCGCAACTGGAGTGGTGGAAACAATCACCAAGAGATATGGGGTAAGCATTGCAACCAGCCCTAATGAGTCAGTTGGTTGGTCAACGTTTCCTAGAGGAAGAGGAGAAAATGCGAGGACGGAGCTGGGTTTCCGGGCAACAGCAGACGGCGAGAAATCAGGGTACCGGCCTAAAATACGTGTAGTTCTTACTACTCGTCCAACAGCCCCCATTCCTCTCGTTGCAAGGTGTGAGAAAGCCATTCCGCTGTCATCTGCAGAGACTAGGGCAGTGTGCCTGGTTCCTAAAAAGCCAATGTGAATGACCGACACCCCCGCAACATGGCCATCAGCTCTATGTGAATCGAGTTGGTCCTTGGGTATTGGTGGTATATGAAGAAAAGGTCGCGCGGGCCGCGCAATTTCCCATGTAAAAATGGTTCCATCCGCATGGCCTCCAGCGAGCGTTGAGTGGTCCGCAGATATAGCAAGTGAGGTAATTGAGCCCGACGAGACCGCTATAAGAGATCAGTTAATCAGAGTCAAAAGAGACACGGCATCTACTAGAGCTCACCTTTTGTCCCTGGGCCAATGATGGCTTTTAGATTCTGCTGATAGTCGAAAACCAGGATAACACCCTTGGTTGTTCCTAGCACAATCGACGTGGACACAGCAATACATGTAGGCCTGCCAAAATTCCTCTTTCCAACTTCAGAAAATACCTGGCCAGCTATTTTCTTCAGTTTAGTCCATCGAATCACTTCCCACGGCGCCGGCTCCGATTCCTCCTCTGGAAGATCTGGCGTACTACTGTCAAAACGAAGGTGACTTGCCAGAGACGAGTTACGGGAATGTGCGAGGCTAAGTGCCGGAGAGACTGAGCGATTGCTGGGTGGTATCGAGGAGACAGAGAGCCGAGATTGGAATCGGCGGTCGAATGGACGGTGGGGTACAGGGCTTAGGTTTGAAGCTGATCCGCGATGCGCAAATGCGCTGCTTCCGGGTGAGGAGACCATTGAGCCCTGTATGGAGATATTAGACCACTGGCTCTTTACTTTTAGGTAATATGATATGTCAATGAATTATGCATACCTGAATTGACGGCGTATCATCCGGTATAGATCCCAAATCATCAACGCTGTCATGTACCCGCTCTCTTGACCGCTGCCGCGGCCGTCTCTCGCCGCCATCAGATATCGAGCCCGAGACCTCCGCTTCCGCCGCAGACGTATCCCGACTACTCGAGACGGAGCCCAAATCATCATCTTGTGCGTGGCCGTCCCCTCCTTCAAGCGCAATCACATCTTCATCTTCACCCGTACCAACGAGCTCACTCTCATGCTCCTCATCTATATCAGCATCAGCACCGACATCGACATCGGAGCCAGGGTCGCGCAAGTCCAGCTCGTCGTCTCGTGGTTCATTGTCACTCCCTTCAATCGTAGGGCCCATCGGTTGCGCTGTGAGTTTATATAATCATCGCTTCAAAATGGGTTAAAGCTCGAGTTGTGGGGAGCAAGTTTCCGTTTATAACAGTGGTAATTCAGAGCTTCAATTCGGTTATAGATATGCGTGGTACGTAATCGTATGTAACAGGGCGTAGCTAGGCAGATATGTTGGCTCGTATGTAGGTAGGCCAGGGTCGTGTAGGCAGCAACGGCAAATGCTTCCTCGTTGCTTAGCTAGCTAGCTAGTTAACTAACTGGAAGTGTGTTAGCTGACAGAATTTACTATTGCTAGGCATTAATTCTCAGTCAACTTACCGGCTTATTTGATAGTTGCCTCAGGCGTACAGGATGGGGATGCCAGTGTAAAGCAAAGCGCGGATGGTCCAGGCATAATTTATATATGCCTAGAGCTGGAGGTTGAAGTAAGCTCGCGATGCCAAGCCGGAGTTTCTGCACTAGCGAGTTACTTTAAGTCAAACGGTGGATGTACATTTTGCAGCCATGCATTGAATGGATATGCCAATAAATAATTATATTTCCTATTGAATGCAGAGTAGTTCTACAGTTCAGCGTCATAAGGGGAAAAAGGAAAGAGAGGAAATCATGAAGCAAGAAAGGCGACAATAATCATCCATTTCTGTTCCCAGTCTAGTCCTTCTCGACTCGCTGGCAGTTATCAACATGCTTCTAAAAGAGAACAATAAGTAGAGTAGTAGAATATAATCAAATAAATCTATCCGTATTTTTTTTCTTGTCAGCAAAAGAAACCCCATAGTAGTCCGTTATCCAGTTTCGCCATAGCCGGAGCTAGCAAGATGCCTATTAGTATCGCGGCAATCGCTTGTAACTCGCTAACTCACTCAATAGACGCAAATAGAGAACAAGGTAGGTCGATCAGAATCAATGAATTACATAATAGGGGTAAGGGTGCAGGGAACGGCGTAGAAGGTGGTGTTTTCATATTATAACACAGGAGTTGATGGTGGTAGGGTAGGCGTTTCAGCCGATGGGAATGTGGGTGGAAGGGGGAGGGGGAAGGAAGAAAATACACGAGAATGCCACCTAGAACGTTCGCTCTGTCAAGTAAGAAGGAAAGTAGAAGTAAAGTAATATGAATGGTATGATGTGGTATGGTATGATATGAATGTAATAACGAAAACGGGGAAAAGGAAAATGCATAAACGTCAACACCTGAAGCTAGACATGATGAAAAGTTAAAGTAAAAACAGAAGCAAATGACAACCGAACCGAAGAAGAAAGAGGGAGAATTATAGTAGTAAATTCTTCAATGATGGACTCGCACTTGCTGCTGAACCGGATGTCGTTGGCGCTGGCTGAGGCTGCATACCGCCCATGGAACCCTGACGACCCATACTCTCTGATCGAGGTCGTGACGGAGTACCGGACGGCCCTGGTGCAGGGGCAGGGTCAACTTGGCTCTGAGACTGAGGTTGCTGCTGCTGGTGCGGGTCTAAACTTCTTCGTGCAGCGGATGGGGAAGAGAGGTTTGGTTTTGGTTGAACGGGTCTGTCGACGGGGAACATTCGTGGTGGATGAGGACCCGAGAGAGGTGTTCGTGAAGGTGGTGGGGGGA
>NW_003345197.1:541896-588895 GCF_000150975.2 Nannizzia gypsea CBS 118893
GGTCAGGCGCATTCGGGAGCTCGTGGGGTGAGTCAGGGCACAAGAGGAGGAACATGACAGGGCCATGCGCTTGAACGGGTTGAGCGTGAGGAGAGGAAGCATAGCCATTTCTATGGAACTCAGGGAGTCGAGCCGGACACATTTCTCGATCGCGGTCGGATGGGCCATAGGAGACTGGTGGGAGCGGTGCAAGCACAGGCGTAAGAGCCGGCGGTGTATGGTGTTTCTTTAGATGGCATTTATGACACTCGTAGACGACGCGCTCGGGTATATCACCATTTGTATCATTGGCGTGATGCATCGAATTAGGCCATCGTATTAGATCCAGTGGTCCCATACCGTTGACGGGCTGCTGTTGATGCGGCTGTTGATGCGGTTGTGCACGACGCCACCACTTCGGGCTAGCCACGGACTGACACCTGAAGCATTTCTTCGGAACGTCGTCCTTCCCATGTCCAGCACTGCCCTGCTCACCATCCCCGGTACCATTGACTTCATCCTGCTGATGCTGCCCCTGTCCCTGACTTGCCGTCGTCGCCGTACTTGGTCCAACACCATTCGTCGCCGCAGCCGCAGCCGCAGAGGTACGCTTACCAGCACCCGATGGCGAAGAGTGCTGGACATACGCAGCCTTCCTTGCCGTGCCCGTAAGCGTAAGATCAGCCTGCTTGAAGGTCCTAGCATATATCTGCAGGGCATTTCCATCCGTCGAACTCTTTGATTCACCCATCTCATGCACTATAGTTTGCACATTATGGTGCGGACACCATATCACTGGCACAACAACACCTGTTTCCTCGCCCATGGTCGCAGTTGAAACAACGTCTTTCCTAGTACTTTTCACCGGCGTAATGTCGAATCCCATATTATACCCTGCCTGATGCGCACACCCAACATGAAACCGCGCATTACACGTCGAAGCCCGACACGAAACACAAGCGCCATTCTCGGATTTGCATATCTTACATCGGTCTTTGAAGCTTTCCTGTGGTATCGACTCGATCCCCTCAGCCGGCTCGAGGTCTTTGGCACTGCCGAATTTGATTTCGGGGAGCCATATGGCGCAGATTACATGTACCCAGTTGTTACCTGCGGTGCGCTTGAGAGGTTCTCGGGGTCCCATCGGCTTGCCTGCTGCTTCTTGGCGTTGACGATAAAGCTTGATAGCTTCGTTGACCATTTCGCGCTCGAGGCGCTCCTTTTCACGTTCTCGCTCGCTCTTTTTCTTGTGGGATGTTTTGGGCGGCTCCATCAGTTCATGCTGTGTCTCGGTGATAGGACAGAGAACGCATTCGTATGATGTGGAAACAGTTGGGTTTCTGTCGTTGGCGCACATGTCGCATATCCATTTTGCTGCTGGGCGGGAAGAGTCGATTCCGTAACAGTCTCTGTGGACGGTCAGGCGGCAGTCTCGACAGGATAGGTGCTGGTCGCCCATGGGCTCCATCTTCTTGCACACAGCGCAAGGCAGGACTTTGGGTCGAGGCGGTTCTGGGACCAGAGGCGGAGGAGCTTCCTGCACAACCTTCTCGGCAGCTCTCTTCCTGGACGACGTCTGCTGCTGCTGCTGCTGTTGTTGTTGCTGTTGCGGAGTAGGAGCTGGCGGAGGCGCATCGGCCATGATTGCATTACCGGCGTTTCCATCTTTATCAGTTGTCTTGGTCTTCTTCTTCGCTGGCTGCTGGTGTTGGTGTTGAGTCTGTTGTTGCTGTGGCTCAGGCGGATTACTTGGAGGCTCCTTGACCACTTCCGTAGTGACATGTACACCAATCGAAGTCGCTATAGTGGCCGTGGTCTGGTTGATCCTCACATCCGACTCGGAAGTGGTCAGAAGCTGAGACAATAAACCCTCGTCATACTTCCGACGCCACGACTTATTTCCACCTTGCGAGATACGCTTCGCGATCTCATCAGGATCTTCCCAGTGAATTCCATACTTTCGCCAAAGGACCGCGCAACGCTGACAGAGAGAGACGGTTAGTCTGTTGCCCTTCTCGCGCTTTCCGGACTGTTCGGACGGTATTGTAAAGCCAGGCGGGACGGCAGGAGCTCGTCTCCAGCGCTTAGAAGAGCGGGTATTGCAGAATTTACAGGTAAAACCCCTGCGTTTCTCCGTGGCCTTGTCATTGTCGAATGCGGAATCGTCGTGGTCGTCCGCAACGTCGTCTAGCAGCTTTGCAGCGCTGTCAGCCTTCTTAGCGAGTTTCTTGCCCTTTCTGTCCTCGTAGTTACCCCATATCTGACGGCCCTTGGGGGTCTTCTTCCACATGTAGTAAAACCGCACGATATGGCGATGCTTGACGGTGCCGACATGTTTGGTGATACTCCTCAACTCGGAGCCGTACTTGGCTACTCCGGCTTCGAAAAGCTTGACCTCCTCAGGTTTGAGGTATGGTTCTTTGAGGTCGTTGTATTTATGCACTGCTTTAAGTCGGGTGAGAGCAGGCTCGACATTAAAGTTCTCTTCGTACAGCAGCGCCAGGGCCTTGTCGAGATAGTTTGTGGAGTATTCCGGAATCCCCTTGGTGGCGGCCACTTCCTTGGCCTTGACCATGTACTCGTCGATGAATTTTTCCCTCTCTTCGAGCGAGAGATGCGAGCCAGGCGCATCATCCTCCCCCCTAGCGGAGGAGAGCTGTGAAGCGTCCGGCATCTTAAACTGTAACTCCGCGGTATGAAACTTCTTCCCGTCCACGGTAACGGGCTCGTCTTCGCCACGGGCGATATAACCAGGGGGTACCTCCTGTACCCACTTTGGGCGTGACGCTCGCTCGGCACGGTCTGCCTCCTGTGCGGCCAGGGCTTCCTTGGACAACTTGACCTCCTTTTTAGGCCCCGACCGGACATACTTCCGCTTTGTCTCTACGGGTTTGAAGTACTCGACCGGGTGACCATACCATGGCACGACGTTAGCCTGGTGCCGGCTGCCCAAACGAGAGCTAGCACGCGGGTATATGCGATCGTCGTAATCAAGCGCATCTTCCACGCGGCAATGGATGCCCAAGTAGCGAAACTGCCACAGTTTAGCCTGGGCGATCTGCTCTGCTGTCGCTGGTTTGAGCGCGTGTTGTTGCAGTTGCTGCTCGTTTGCCGGGCTACTCCGCTGGGTGGCTGCCGCTGTTTCTGCATCGGCAGGCGGATGCTCCTCTTCTTCCTCTTCGACTATCTCAGGTTCTGTGTCGTTGTTTGTGCGCGACTCGCCCACAATGGGAGTGTTCCTGGCCTCGAGCTTCTTTTCCTGAGCTCTGCTGCACGGGCCACATGCCCAAGCGAATCCTCTGGCTGGTTTCTTTTGCAGCACCGGCCGGACACATAGCATGTGGTATGTATTATGGCACACCGCGCAGTCCACCGAGTCATTACTACAGACATTAGCATAACATATACATGCATGTTTAATACATATTTAATGTATATATATAAATTGTAAGGGGAAAAAACCTACTTTGCGGCGTATTGTTGGCACTTTTTGCATGTCTTGACGGCACTGGTAAGCTCCTTTCTGCGGCCAATCTCGACCAAGACGTACTTCCATCGCTCGTCGAGAACCTGCTTGACATGCTGGGGCACATTGATGACATTGCTGGTGGGAATAACGTCATAGTACCGATGTATGTAGCGGTCATACATGCGCTCGAACCAGAAGCAGTCTTTTGCCTTCATGTACTGGTCCCAGTTTGCGATTTCAGTGCGGTGCTTGATGGTGCATTTTCCGCGTAAAGAAGTGAGAGGGCAGGCATCCGAGTGCATAGAGGCAAATACGACTCGGAGGTCGTTTGTCTTGCGCTGGATGTCACGGGGCCTGTAGTACCAGTTTACGCGGACACTCTCAATGGGGCCTGATGGGTTGTCCTTTGATGGGAGAAACTCCATGATCCGCGCGAGGTAATATGGCTCCCCCGGGGGTTCACATATCAAATATACGTGGTCTAATCTGTTAGTACTCATCAAATAAAAAAAATAAAATAAAATAAAGAGAAAAAGAGCGAAGGAAGGGAGGAAAAAAGAAAAGAAAAAAGGACGTACCGTTCGGGGCGAGGAGGGTGCCGTCGTCTGCTTTTAGCTTGCCATTTCTGAGCATGGCTCGCGAGGAGCGAAAGGTCATCATGGAGGTGGTAGCGGCTTCTTCTGAATTGCGCGAACCGGCGGCAATGAACCGCTTGCTGGGGTGTCCGGCACCGTTTGCTGGCACGACATTCTGCACTGTAGTGCTGGCGCCGGGCTGTTTCCTCTTCTTCGACGAGACGACGACGGTGTTGGGGTTTGCGGAGAAGGTCGAAGTGCCTGGAATGGCCGAAGCGGAAGCTGTGGTAGTGGTGGTGGTCGTGGTGGTAGCCGCATGGCCATGGCCATCGCTGTTTCTGTCTCTCGAAGCAGCGGCGCCGTTGTTAGCTGCGGCCGCTGCAGCTCTGCGCGTGCTCATGCCCGGCGGTCTCTCGCTGTTGGAGGCCGGCGAGGCGATGCGAGTGTTGCTGGAGGAAGAAGAAGTCTGAGCCGCGGCGTCTCTGTCTCTTGGTTTGCGGCCCGGGGTGCCCTTTGTCGTGGCAGACGCAGCAGTGATAGTGCCCGTAGAAGCAGCTGAAGCAGGCGGCGGCGGCTGTTCGAGCTCAGCATCCAGCTCTGTGTCTTCAGCGTAGTTGATACGGGGCCTGTTTCGCGAGCGAGTGCTGTAGGGAGCGGGAGCGGGAGCGGGAGCAGGAGTGGTGGCACTGGACGCGGTCTCTGAAGAAACGGCCTCGCCCACGTCTCGGTCCCTGTCCCTGCCGTCCTTCTCCCTCGACCTGTCTGCTGCTGCCGCGGCCATGGCTGCAGTGGTCGTATTAGCAGCAGCAGTAGCAGGAGTCGTGGCTGCTGGTGCTGGTGATGTTGTTGTTGCGGTGTTGGTGGAGTTGGTGGTTGTGGTGTTGGTGTTGGTGCTGCTGGTATCTCGATCTCGTCCGCGGTGCTGGGCAGCAGCAGCCGCCATGGGATTTCCCAGAAGTTAAGTTAAATAGATGAGCGACGGCGAGACGGAGGAGCAGCCTCAGGCGCAACCTATGGCCGTGAGGGATGCATCCACCGTGAGCAGCAGATGCAAGCAGGAGGCAGAGAGGAAGCCGGAAGCAAGTAAGAAAAGAAGAACAAGAAGTGTAGATGTAAGTAGGAGGAAGAAGACGAGGAAGAAAGCGAGATCTTTTTGGTGTGTCTTGTGTCTGTCTGGGTTTAACTAACACTAAAAACTAACTTAAGGCGGATTTTCTGCTGGGTCCCTTTTGGGGGGTTCGGGGGATGGAGCAGCTTTCTTTTCTTCTTCTTTTCTTCTTCTTAGTCAGGTAGACATCAGGGAAGCAGATGAGAAGAGAAGAAGAGAGGAAGAGGAAGAGGAAGAGGAAGAAGGAGAGTTAGAGTAGAAGAGGAAGAGTAGGAGAAGAGCCGGGAGACGCCAAGTAGTAACACAGCAAGAGAAGAGACTCTTCCTTACTTCCTCTTGCTCTTACTATCTTACTCTTTTATACAGGAACCTACTGCCTGCTGCTTCTGCTGCTTCTGCTGCTTCTTCTGCTGCTTCTTCTGCTGCTTCTTCTGCTGCTTCTTCTGCTGCTTCTTCTGCTGCTTCTTCTGCTGCTTCTTCTGCTGCTTCTTCTGCTGCTTCTTCTGCTGCTTCTTCTGCTGCTTCTTCTACTGCTTGCTCTTACTGTCTGGTCTTACGTAGGTACTCTACTGACTCCTAGTACTTACTCTCTATTTTACCGTCTCTGTCTGCTCTGCCTGCTCTGCCTGCTCTTCCACTTCTCTGCTCCTACTCCGTATATCAGTCACAGTCAGCCTTCCAAGTCCTCCTGCATGCCACGTCCGCCCCCTGTCATCGTCCTTTTCTTCTTCCTCATATGCCCTATACAACTACTTCATGACTACTTAGCGTCAGCTAATGTACATCAACCCGCGCAAGATCACCCATCCCATCCTCCACTGCTGTCCCATTGACCAGTAACAGACCACCCTCTCCGAAGGATACATAACCAAGACAGACGAGACGAGTTATGCTGCTCTCCCCCAGATATACCTCGTTAGCTTAAGCAGCAGTTCGAACAACTCCTTTCATGCTTTCATCCGGTCCATCCGCTGGTCCCTGCTCCCTCCCCCTTAAAAAACTATCTCTGCTTGATAGTGAGTGCCCTTTTCCCTCCTCGTCCTCTGTCCTCCTTCTCGTCATCGACTCGTCTCGCCACTCACGTCTCTTCGTTTTTTGCTTCTTTTTTTCCTTTTCCTTCTTTTTTCCGTCTTCTTTGCTTTTTCCTGCTTCTTTTTTTTTTTGCTGGTAAGTTCAACTGGCCGGTTAGAAAGTTACCACAAACTGGACCTTGCTCATTGGCTCTTCCCCATAACAAGCGAGACGGAAGACGAGGAGCAGGCTGTAGGCAATAGACACACAGGCAGTAGATAGTAGAGAGTAGACAGTAGGCAGTAGGCAGTAGACAGCAGCCATCATCGTCTTCTTCTTCTCTTCGTCTTTTCTATATCAACTTCGTCGTCGTCGTCTTCGCCTTTTCCCTTTTCGTAATTTTGTCATGCCGCACTAAGGCTTAGATAAACATATCCTCGCTGCTTTTACGTAACCTTCCAACGACGTCAAGAAGAAAAAGAAAAGAAGAAAAAGGACGAAGATGAGGATGAAGATGAAGATAATAAAAATAGCCAGGCAGACATGAAAAGCAGAAGAGGAAGAAGATAAGAAGAAAGAGTCGCAGGATGGAAGACGACAGGCTGATGCTGAGGATGGCACACGGCTTCCCTCTTCTCGTCCTTCTCTTTCTACAGCTTACTGCGCCCTGACCTGGCGAGACCACTACTACCACCACTACCGCTAACATCAACCCCCACAGCCTCAAACCACCACCTCCACATCCACCAGAAACAGTGACAGACACAGTGATAGACAGAGGCAGAGACAGTCACGATGCTGCCTCCTCTCACCGTCGAGCAGATAGCTCGGCAGGCCGGGCAGTATGAGTTTGATCCCCAGGTGCCTCTCCGCTACTGGCTTCGTTCCGCCGGCCTGCTCGTCAAGGAGGTACTCACCCCATCGTCACTCCCCGCCCTCACTTCACCACTGCTAACTGTAGAATCACCAACAGGCTCGCATATACGAACAAGAAGGCAATGACCAGCAGGCCTACCTCCTTCTCTTCAGGCATGCCCAGCTCGTCCTCATCAATCTCACTGCCCACCCTGACGCCCAAGACCCAAAGAACAAGCAAGGGCTCGCCGCCGCAAAGAAGGAGGTCCAGGCATCACTCAACAAGCTAGAGATCCTCAAGCCCCGGATACGCAGGCTATACGACCGCTACCAGGAGCTTCAGCAGCGTAGCCAGAGCGATAAGCATGCTGCTGACACTACCACTACTTCAATGGAAGATAATAACACGGCAACCGCTTCTTTCTCCGATCTAGATGCCACCGTTCGGAGTGCAACCACAGTGCAAGATCCAGCGCTTGCTGGACGGCCGGAGGCACTGCAGGCTGCTGAAAACAGAGACTTTGCCGTCAGACTGGCTCAGAGTGAGTTTAGGCGCAGAGCCTTTGCGCGTGGAGATGCTCGGCGGTCCCCATATGCCAGTTCGGTGGCCAGCATCAGTACTACAAACACCACCAACACCACTGCCACTAATACCGCCAAGATGGAAGGAGATGTGCTCGCAAGGAGGCTCCAAGAGGTCAGGTCCATGCTCAGCAGCGGCCACTCAAAGTCCACCACCACCACCACTACTACTACTTCCACATCTTCCACTTCGAAGTCGAGATCACCTACTCTTATGCCATTAGAGCAGCATCTCTCAGGATACAGATATCCTTCTATCCCTAGACAGAGCTATCAACACCACCATACCCGCTCTCACTCTCCCATCCGGCCTCCAAAGGTTGAACAGGCACCGCCAGTCCCAGGAAAGGCACCAGCCATACCCGCAAAGATACCCGACCCAGACATCACATCCTCCTCCACCACTGCATCAACTACCTCTCTCCTCCCTCCACTACCAAGCAAGGTACCCCCTTTACCTCCCAGAACAGGCTCAGCCACTTCCTCGCCGTCACGTACCCCCACCCACTCCCGCTCCAATACCCGTACGCTTATCTCTTCTCCTCCCAAGCTACCCTCTAAACAACCTCCCACTCCGGGCGAGGACAAGGACGTCCTCCACCCCTCAACATTCACCTTCAAACCATCGTCCTACCTCGAAAATGGCACGCCTCTCCGCACAATCTTCATCTCTCCCGACCTGCGCACCGAATTCCTCTCCCTCGCTGGCCCCAACACTACCTCGAACTTGGAAACATGCGGCATCTTGGCAGGAACCCTCATATCAAACGCATTCTTCATATCACGGCTCATCATCCCCGAGCAGGAATCCACCCCAGATACATGCGAAATGCTCAATGAGGCTGCTATATTTGAATACTGCGAGGCAGAAGACCTCATGGTTCTAGGATGGATCCACACTCACCCCTCACAGACATGTTTCATGAGCTCAAGAGACCTGCATACCCAGTCCGGATACCAAGTAATGCTATCAGAGAGTATCGCCATTGTCTGTGCGCCCAGTCACGAGCCAAGCTGGGGTGTTTTCCGACTGACGGATCCGCCGGGCTTGAAGTCGGTGTTGAACTGTACTCGGCCTGGCTTGTTCCATCCCCATGACGAGACAAATATATACACGGATGCCTTGCGGCCAGGACATGTCTTTGAAGCAAAAGGTCTAGATTTTGAAACAGTCGATTTACGACCGACACGGAAATAATTATCCCTCTTTTCCGCTTCTTTTTCTTTTCATTAAAGTTACTTCATTACGTGCGCATTAGCCATAGACATTGATTCTACAGTTTCAGCTTCAATTGACAAAAACATACCAAATCTATGCCTTGCCAGTCCCTTCCTTCCCAGCTATAACACCATTCAATGCATGATCACCAACTCTATGGGGTACATCCAACCCACGGACCCAACCTAATTAATAAGCCTAGTCACTCCCGTCACCTCCAGAACCCTTCGCAGCATCATTCTCTGCTTATCCCCCAAGATGCGCCCCCATACACGGTTATCAACCGTATACTCATCTTTCAACACGCTCCAGTTCGGACTAGGCTCGGGCCTCAACCAATTGAAATCCTCCACAGAAGACCATTTATCAGCCTTCTTCCCATTCTGCCCAGACTGTCTCTATTAGCACACATAGCCCAAACACAATATACACAACTCAGCAGAAAAGTAGAGTGTGGAATAGGAAGAAAAAAAGAAACAGTAACGCACCGAGCGGACAATACTCACGAACGCCTCTGGTAGCGGACTGAATTTTATATCCATGCACCCCTCGATGATCGGATTTGTAGCACAGCTCAAGTAAACAATTACATTACTGCACTGGTGCATTCGGAATTGATGGCATGTTACCACCACCACGGAATCAATAACGTCACTGATGTATGCTGGCCCGTCGACTTTGCCGCATATCAGTAGACTGTCGCATGCGTCGCGCAGTAGACAGGTAGAGAACGAACGGCCTGTTTCGGGGATCGAGGACATGTCGATGACGGACTGCTGAATGCCCTGCAGCGAGAGCGAGATGTTTTGAACTGGAGCAGAGTCAGGTAGGATGATATATGAGTCTTGGATCTGGTTGTATGATATCACGGGTGCATTTGCCGGTTGCTCCTCCTCCTCCTCCTTTTCTTCTTGCTGCTGCTCTTCTCCTTCTTTTGCTGCTTCCTCTTCTGCCTGTTTTCCTTCGTCCCCTCCATCTACTGCCATAGCTGCATCAGGCTCCATGTTAGTATTACTGCTTTTGGGCTCAGCTTGGGTGGTTTGTGTATTTGGCTCCGGACCAGTGTTCGGAGCCGGTGTCGAAGGCGCTGAGACAATATCTTGCATTATTTCATCAGTCGTGTTCTTGATAGGAGTATTTTGACGGGATCGCTTGAATGCAAATCGTTTACGAGGAGCAATCGCCTCTTTTGCATCTGCGAATTTCTCCTGAAGAGACTTTATAGCCTATTGTATTATATTGTTGCATTAGCTCTAGCGTGAAGATAACGTATTGACTCGGATAAAAAATCAACATACCACTGCGTATACCCGTTGGTCATAACTTGGTATGTAAGTGGATGCATTTTTGACTTCATCCGACAGCCGTGAAATGTCCGCCAAGCAATAATCAGCAGCGCTGACTTGTTCACCCGCTACCGTAGGTGTGGTGTGAAGGCTGCTGATTCTTTCTCCAATCCCTGTATTAACGAGAAAGTTAGTTCACTGATGATGACGAATACCAAGAAAACACTGTCTGGTTGACGTACTAGCCACTTCCTCTTGGAAATAGTGGAAGAACTTGTCGTTTGTGGATAGCTCTGTTCTACGAGTAGTAGCGGCTCCGCCAATTTCCTGGGCCAAGCACTCCTCTTCCATATCCTTTGATAGCATTTCTTAACGGTATTGGTGTCTTTATTGAATAGGGTATATCCAACGGTGTGCGCGTGCTGCGTGTTGATGCGACAGGTGAACCACAGGGGCAACAGCTGGTATATGGGAAAATATTTTTGACTTCGAGTAACTACGTCATAGACCAAATAGCGGTCCTACTCGGTGCCGAAACTAGTATTTCGTGAGCCGGAGGATCCGTTGGGGCGTTTAAGAAATAGAAGTATATTATCATATGGGTATCTGTAGTGAACTGCAGTCAGAAACGCTCAGGGGTTGAGGTTGCTATTCACACGTCTCGGCAGAAGGAAAGACTTTGATGTTCTTTCTGCAAGAAAGCCCCACTTTGGGTGGTGACGCAGGGGCCGGACAGCGTCTAAATAAGGTTATTACTAAGCGCGCTTTGATTTCTCGTTTGACTGGACTTCATCCCATTAATACAAGGTGCAATGCAAGCAAATTACTATCATTAATATTAAGACAAGCGCGTCTGTTCTACAGAGCTATGTGTACATCTTCAAAAACAGACCTCAGCGCCCACCCACTATACAATTTATAAAACAATACACTGAACAGGGGACATTAAACGACGGACCGAAACGAGAGGACTCCAGGGTATCATCATGCAACAAACGAAACATCTATAGCGAGCTGTATGTAATCAAATGTTCAGGGATAAATGAAAACAGATGACTGAAAAAGCAAATGACTCCAGCTGGAAAAACAGGGAACGTGCGACGTATGTATATATGAACAAATATTAAACAGTGTAAGAGGAAACGAAGGGGAAATTATTGAGAGAAAAGATGTAGCGTGTCTTACTCCTCAAGTAGAGTCTCTTGAAGTAGGTCGTGATTGAGGTTTTCCGGATGAAGTGATACTGGCGCGGGCGGAGGAGGACGTAGGCCAAGAATAGGGCCGCTCTGATTAACCCCCGGCGGTCTTGCTACCAAAGACCCTGTCGGCAGCGAGGAAACAATGCTGTCTGGTTCGTCCACTGCGTTTATGGACCACTTTCCTCGTACCCAGGTGCCCATGCGCTTTCTGATGCCAATATTTCGAGCAGGTACTCCGGCTTTCGAGGGGATGGTAGAATCTGACAAAGCTGAAATGGTGGAAGCGGTATCGCTGTGGATTTGGGAGGCACTGTCGGATACAGCACGAAGGTTTCCTCTCGTGTTGGACGATACAACTGAGTATAGTAAGGAAACCGAAGTCTGCTCCCCGGTCAAAGATGCCTTGGGTACGACTGCATTCGTCTTCGAGATTATTGGTGAGGGGGATGGCCACATTATGCTGGTGTTCGAGACGCGCTTTGGAGGCCTTGGGAAGAAACTAGGGGCGCCTCGTAAAGCCAAGGCAGGGTGTTTGCTTGTGGTGTGTAAATCCATGCCAGAGATAGACAAAAGGCTCTCGTGGGAATTGGAGCGATGAAGTTGGCGAGAAAGTTTTGGTGACTGAATCGGGGTGCTAGTATGGACTTCTGCAGTGTCATCTAGTGGCTGGATGGATGAGTTGAGGTCATATGCCACTTCATCGCCAGGACCATTCGCTGAATCATCACACTTCGATGAGCATATATTTTCGCCGTCATACTCTTGATGTGAGTTGGGTATTTCCTCAACAGTACCGTTTTCCGCTCTATTACAGCCGAGCGGCTGGTTCTCGTCTTTATCAGGCTGTGAGCTAGTTACTTCTTCAGCTGATGGAAAAGAAGATGCAGTCCTGTCGAGCTCATCGGTTTCGTTAATGGAACGGAATGAGGCGTCCGAAAGTCTCGGACGATGGCTCTGTTTGCTGTATAGTGGGGGCGAAAATATTACGCTCTCCGGACTAGTGGGACGCGAAGATTCAAAGCCCGAATCATGGCGGTCAAAGATAGACGACGATCTATAACCTGAAAGCGGTGAGCTGGGTATCGAGGACAGGGCAGACCCTGGTCCTGGGAGCGAAGATGAAGCTTGGGAAAAGGCGCTAGCAACGGACGACGCTGAATTGGTGGGCCTGTGCATGGCCTGTGACATTGGAGGTGCCCGGGAGGGATTTTCATGGAGAGTTGGAGGCAAGACAGGCCGTCTTTTCCGCTGGCGTCGATGTATGGGGATCGCCTTTTCCTTTCTTGGTGTTACGATTTGATTATGGAAGTGATGATGAACATGGATTTCCTGTGGCATTTGATCTGGTATCTTGTCCTCTTCGAGTTCCTCACTGAGGGGGACAAGGTTGCCGTAGGTATGCTCCTCGCCAGTACTGGTGTCAAGGGGCTGGTTAAGTAGAAGTTGCTCGCGTAGATATTTGACGTCCTCATTTGAGTTATGAAGCATCTCTTTCAACTCGGTAACACATTGCTGGAGATTTGCGTTATCCTTCAATATGTCCCGCACGAAATGAGATACCACGTTCGTTCCGTTTCCGTTCCGCGATAGTGATGCAGTAGCCGCAGCGCCTTTAATTCGACCAGCAGCTGTATCCAGCTCTCTTTCGACCATCCGTCGTCTTTCTAGCCTTCCGACAAGCTCGACATGCCTCTCACGCTCCTTCCTGGCCTCCCTTTCGATCCGATCAACTTGATCATGTAGATCACCGAGCGCACACTCGGCTTTCCTCCATCGCTGGATTGCCGCACTCTCGCTTTCCTGGGTCAGGATGAGAGTGTCCTCCAGCTTAGCTTGCTCGTTCTCCAGCTCAAGCAGTTGTTCCTCTAGCTGCTCAACACGTTTGGTAGAAGATGACAAACGTCTGACTTCCAGCTGGGTACTCTGTAACGTTGTAGTCAACGTCCTAACCTGCGCGTCCGATTCGATAAGGAGCTGGTTCAACTTTTCCAGCTGGTCAAGTAGGCCACGGTTCTCTTCTACTATCCGTGCATTTTCAGCTTCTGTCTCTTTCTTGCTCGTTTGCAGTTTCTCCATCTCTGCGGTCATCCGGTCTCGGGTGCTCTCAGCTTCGACTTTGTAGGATTCATGACGGTTAAGTAGAGCCTATATAGAACCACGCCAGGAGTAAAAAGAGGTTAGCAGGGATGACACTAATATCTAAATATTCAGACGTCAGAGGAGGGTAGGGTTGATATATAGTCTGAGTGGCCAAAAATGATTCGTCCAACATGGGCCAGCAAGGCAGCCTGCATGCGTACCTGACCAAGCCGTGCAGCAGTTTCCACATCCCGTTCCAACTCCGCCAGAGCAGCTGAATTATGCTCAAGATACGCACAATCACCCCTCCCACAACAACATTCTAATTTCGACGCAGACATCTTGGAACGCGGGAACGTTCATGAAAATCAGGCAAGGCTCTTCGTATAAGGGGCGAAGCTGAGCCCTCGGCCTACCAGCATGTCGCGAAGGAGCTAGCCGTACGCAAGGGCGGACGAGGTGGAGAAGCTCGTAGGAGAGTCAGTCACACCTGGACAGAGACAAGATACCGGTTCTCCTCGCTTCCCGGGCGTCGCTAGTAGGGTCGTGTTGTTGATGTTTCTTGCTTCCACGTCCACGCCGGTCGACTTTTTCCTCTTTTGCGGACGTCGGTGTCGGGGCCGGGGTTGTTTGGTGTCAGGTGCAAATCAATAATGGAATTAATAGTGGTGGCGGGGAAAGGCCCTCGGGACAACGCGCAAAGGACCAGTAAGGTCGTCGAGCTTCGTGTCGAAAGTTATGCCGGGCGAAAAGGAGACTCGAGTGATCTGCGTCAATATTAGTGCAGTCACTAGCTATAGAAGGCGCTTTATACACAGAGTATGCCGCGTCTCCTCGACCATCCATCCCTATCCACGAGAGCTTACTCGCGGACTGATAGTTATTGGCGCAGCGTTCTACGTCTATCAGTACTCAATATTAGAGCTAAATCAAGCAGATAGATACCGATATTTGGTATTGATAGGCGCAGTTCAACCTTGTCTGCAGCGATGTGAGCAATATTTGTTTACTCCGTGTCTCGTATTGTGATTGTTGGTCACCCATGCCATGCGAGAAAAAAGGGGTGCCTGAAAATCGAGTCCCATACGGAGTATATAAATATGACTTGAAATGTGACTTAAATGTGAGCCAGCAAAGTCGTTTATATTCCAGGGAAGATCTGGGTGCCGGGTATGTACCCGTTCTTGATGATCATTATTGAGTAGTGAGGTCGTTAATGTGGCCTGGGTCTCTAATTCTATGTATACAAGGTCTAAGTGGAGATGAGATGTCGGCTAGGAGTTACTGTCCTAGCATCACTGTGTAGTGGGTGATTGTAGATGTCAGTGGGCGGAAATCGTGTCAACCGTGCGCCAAATCGTAGGTAATGTGGCTTTTGCGAGTGATTGGGAACGAGTCCAGAGAGTAAATCAATGCTTGCCCGGCAACTCGACCAGTTAGCAATCCATCTGAGATGCGCAGACGTTGTCCGACGAAGTCCAGCTCGAAGGACCGGGAAGAGCCAGCTTTTTCATTTCTTTTCATCTCTTGTTGTATATCTCAATGTACCGGAAGGATGGTCCGGAGAGGACCTAGCTTGCTGGAATCCTATGTCTGCTGGTTCGCGCCTTTATTCCCGGCTAGACCAAGTGGTGGGACACTGTCTGAGACGGTTTGAAGCTTCTTGTATTCCTCCTCAAGGCGTCTCTGCATCTCAAAATCGGCCTGCCGTTCTCGTTTAATTCGCTGCTGTTCCATATCTCGCTCAACGCCAGCATGCATTGCCTATCGGAGAGAAGTTAGCCGCCTCTTCAGGCTTCAAAGCCTCGTATAATAACGCCTTTCTTACCAATCGTTCCGATTCCTGTGACCAGTGGACGAAGTAGACAATGCCCGCTGTGACGAGGGAAGTGACTCCAAGCGTAACCTTCGAAGCTCGAGACATGGTTCTTCTTCTTTCCCAGGGTCCCGTAACACCAGAGGAAGCTGAAGGACGCTGAAGGCTTGGAGGCGGAGATCGTTGAAAGGGGCAAAGGAGCTTGGTTTATCGTCGTCGCCTTCGTTGCAGGTCGCAGGAAGAAGCTCAGGTTTTTCCCGTTAGGGAACCTTGAATCAGTCACGTGATTATTACTTGGCCCGGGCGCCGCTGAGGGTGGCTTTAAAGCGGGAAGGGCGAGTCCCGTCGTCATTGACGGCAACCCCAGGACCATTCTACTTCAGCACGACAGGACCAACGAGACACAACATGGTAAGAGAGCTTGTTGATGGATGTTACCGAGAACTGGATACAGAAACTGACAATGGGTGTTCCAGGCTGCACAAAACTCCGCGGGAATCCAGACCCTCCTCGATGTATGATTGCCTGCCCACCATATACTCTAGGGACAACCCAGCTAATTTAACATGGATAGGCGGAAAGGGAAGCTCATAAGATAGTTCAGAATGGTATGTCTCCCGCTAGATTCATCCAATCAACTTGTAACTTCCGCTAACTTCTCATCTAGCTAGAGAATGTCAGTTAAACCGTCATCACTCCCCATCTTGTAACCTGCAACAGGCTCCCTAACGCTCTATCTACTTAAGACCGCACAAAACGCATAAAGGACGCCAAGTCGGAAGCACAGAAGGAGATCGAAGACTACAAGAAACAAAAAGAAGAGGAGTTCCGGAAATTCGAAGCTGAGGTAAATCCTTGTTTCATGTTGGGGGTGGTAGATGTTGATGCGGCGAGCTAAATGGACTATGCTGATATTGTTTGTCTCTCTCTATAGCACTCGAGCGGAAACCAGAAAGCTGAAAGTGATGCAAACAAGGATGCAGAAGCCCAGCTCGTTGAAATTCAGAAATCCGGGAAAGAGAAGGGCAACAAGATCGTCGAGGACCTCATCAAGACCGTCCTAGACGTCAAACCCCAGGTCCCAGAGAAGATAGCTAAGAAAGCTTAGACTACGCTCACTGACTTGTTTAATGTTTAACGGCTCAGTTGAGGCTTGAGGTTCTTGTTCGGGTCATTCGTTCTTCATGCTTTTATATACTGTGGTAATTATGTGCTGGTTGTTGAAAGCTCAAGGAATTTCATAATCGTTTGTGGTAGGCATGAAGATATTTAGGGATGCGGTTTTGTGCAATTTGCATGTAGCTGTGAATAGAGAAATAGATAGTTTTACAGCCTTAATACACAGCTTGGCTTTTGCTGGTTCTAGCAGCTAGTCCGAGAGTTACATGCGTCACATGAAAACCTTCGGCTTGCTTATTTATATATATATATATATATATATCAGTTAGCAGGTTAAATATTTCCCACTTCATCCAAGGCAATAAGCATACTTTGTTACTTTTTATTCAACTCCATGTCTTGATCGAGGATTTTGGCTTAAAGTGTTGTCCATGTTTCACTTCTTGCTGGTGGCTTCATCGTACCCGAGACTGATCAGCCATCGTCACCTCCATTGGTAGAAGCCATGAAAGTAGCAAGACCAAGAGTCCATCAATTGTGTACCAAAGCACACAAGCCGTTATTCTATTTATTACGGGCCCAGCAATCCCGCCAATTCACCTTCTTTAGCTCAGGCAGCAAAAGTCGATTGCTGGATCGCCGTCTTGCGGGACTTGGCCACCTCATTGAAGACGAATATGCTAATATCCGGGACTCATACTGTAAGTGCCCAAAAGAAATTATACCCCCCTAAGGCATGATGAATCACAAACCCCAGACTCCTGACTGGTAGATGCTGCACTGATGCCTTATTTCGCCCGAGGCAGTGAAACCAAAGCATCCTATAGTATTAGCCCACGGCCTTCTCGGATTTGACGAACTTCGAATCGCAAAACGAGCCTTACCAGCAATACATTATTGGAGGGGGATCAAGGATGCCTACTCTATTAACGGTGTGGAGGTCATTACCGCCCCTGTTTCTCCGTCCGCTTCCATTAAACAGCGTGCACGGGAGCTGTTACGGGGAATTGAAAGCCGGGCGCAAGGCAGAAAGGTTAACATTATTGCGTGAGTCATGCTACCCGTCAGATCCATCGTCTTATTCACAGTACCAACTAAATCGATACACAGGCATAGCATGGTATGTTCTTCTAATATATAATTGAGGAAACTCGGCTTACCTTAATTAGGGGTATGATGTCAACGACAGGCTTTTACAACATACTGTCCAAGTTAAACTAAGAAGTTCACATGAAGCGGGCTAGATGCTAGGTACATGATCAGTAAACTACTACCAACGACGTTCGAAGTCGTTTCGTTGACAACCATAGCCACTCCCCATCGAGGTTCGTGCATGTTCTCCTCTCTGACCCACATTTATAACGAGTACTTAACCAATTTCTCTAGGCTCTGCTGTGGCCGACTTTACTCTTGAATGGCTAGGAGGTCCGTAATAACTAATCTACCCCGATAGACAACAGCTTACTGGTAATAGAGGAGCGCATTTCCCAGGCTTATTTTTTACTTGGCTGCCTTGGGCTGGAAAATGGAGCATTCAAGCAACTCACCCGGAAATATCTCGCCCAAACATTCAACCCTGACGTTGTGAATGTGGATAATGTCAAGTGAGAGCCAGCGTGGCACTAATTTCTGTTGAATGCCGCATTGCTGATATGAACATAGGTATTATTCGTATGGAGCCGCACTCTCCCCCGACACCTGGTCGGTATTTAGCCAATCACGGAGAATATTAGACAACGAAGAAGGCCCCAATGATGGCCTCGTGAGCGTCACAAGTAGCAAATGGGGGTGCTACAAGGGTACGCTGGTTGGGGTCAGTCACATTGACTTGATCAACTGGACAAATCGCCTCAAATGGTTTGCTGCAGAGTTGACCGGTAATAAAAAGAAGTGAGTCACATGGTACCACATATGGGATATCAGTGGATAACCGATCTCTGGTGAATAATAGGTTTAATGCTGTGGCATTTTACCTTGATATTGCGGGTAAGTTATCGTTGGTGGGCCCTGGTTGTGGACTATCGAGGTTTGGTGCAGTAACTAATCGGAATTAGACATGCTCGCAAAAGAAGGGCTATAATGCGTTGCTAGCGAATGGACGCACGGTTTACGGTGGAGTTCTTACATTGGCCTGACAATACTGGTTTCTGTTGAACTTGCATAGAATAATGTACCACACGGAGTATCATATGTGTGCTTTGTAAGAAAGTCAATGTGTTTATTACATTGGAAATTATAGAGCATTATTAGTACATACCATAACACGTTAGTTCGCCTAATTGAAGTACATAGAAAAGGAATCGCCAAAAGTTGGATGTTCATATTCAGCCTGCAGTTCCTGGGCGTTCATTGGCCAGTTAAGCGCTTTGAATCACAAGTTAACCGCGGACCAGCTGAACATCACGTGTGTTCGCGTTTATTGCTATGACGCGAACATTTTTGACGCTTGATAAATTCAGCATCCGACGAAGGCACCCGTTAAACTGCACTATCATGTCGAATAGCAATGGTTACAGTTTTGTCAGAACCCGATGAACCTTCCTGTTTGGATACAGATCCTTCGCTCCTTTCTGAGAGTCCGCGGCCGGCAAAACGACGACGCGTCTATATCCCTCCCGCCTCCATTCCCACGGGCATAAGTAGCCAGGCCGAGGAGGTGGAGGAAGAGGAGGCGGGGGAGGATAGTGTGGACGATGACGATGGAATTGATATAGGATCAGTTAATGAAACGGAAGAAGATTCGGAAGATGGATCAGATGATGGGTTACCGCCTCAAAAGGCACGAATTCTGAAAACGCGAGGGGAAACTTCACAGCTGCAGACAAGTAATTTAAAAGTATATCAACCGAAATATTATACAGACCAGGAACCAGTCTTTGTTACCCAGTTGACACAGCCATCGTCGAGTCCGTCAAGGATCCGTGGCCCGCGATGGAAAAAGCCCCAACCACGGCAACACTATCTGAGCCCATCGAGACGAGTTCCAGCTACACCTTCTCTTGCTCCTCCCATACTTCCCTCTCAACCAAACTCAAATGAAGGAGTTAGCTGTCAGCCAGAGGGTGAAGTCTCTGATGATGATATTAAGGCTGCCGTACGCGAATCCCTTAAATCGCTACGAGAGGAAAATTCGGCTCGTGGGACAAAACTAGGGAATCGAATTGCCAATAAACCTTTACCAACAAAAGCTGATGTTCCCTCTTTACCATCCGCGGCTGGCAATGGTTCGAACCTGACTACGCTAGACTTGGATTTTGACCCGGACGATATCCCTGACGTGTTTGGATCTTCTCCCATATCCTCTCCCAGACGGACAGCCACTAATGGGCTCCTTACTACCCAATCCCAGACTGGAGTCCAAACGTCACAAAGAAGACAAACAAATTCCCAACAACAGAGCTTTCGACAGACCACACTATTTGGCGGGATTGCAAGCAACCAATCCCCGTCACAACCGGCCATCTCCAGGAACTGGCCTCTGGCCAGTCAAAGCGAGCCTCCGACACATCATGTCCTCAACCCGGAAGCTCTAGAGACATGGACGTACCCAATGAATTTGGGCAGAAAGCGTGATTATCAGTATAATATCTCTCACCGTGGCCTGTTCCATAATCTTCTCGTTGCTCTACCCACCGGTCTTGGAAAGACCTTCATTGCCGCAACTGTGATGCTCAACTGGTTTCGATGGACGAAAGACGCTCAAATTGTGTTTGTTGCCCCAACTAAGCCGCTAGTTTCGCAGCAAGTCGATGCATGCTTTAATATTGTTGGCATTCCTCGGTCCCAAACCACAATGCTTACAGGCAATGTGCCACCTGGCTTAAGAGCGACGGAATGGCAATCAAAACGCGTTTTTTTCATGACTCCTCAGACTCTTATCAATGATCTTAAGACTGGCATTGCCGACCCAAAGCGAGTCGTGCTTTTGGTGGTAGATGAAGCGCATCGTGCCACAGGTGCCTACGTATACGTTGAGGTTGTCAAGTTTATACAACGGTTTAATACCAGTTTCAGGGTCCTGGCACTAACCGCTACTCCGGGTTCAACTGTGGACACTGTCCAGGAAGTAATCGACGGTTTGAATATTTCGAGAGTCGAAATTCGTACTGAAAATTCCCTGGATATCCGCGAATATGTACATGCTAAAAACGTGGAGACCGTTTCTTTTTCCAACTCTGATGATATGAAACTTTGCATGGAACAATTTTCAAAAGCTTTGAAACCTGTTGTTGAGAAACTTCATAGTTTAAATGCATACTGGGGAGAAGATCCAATGTCTCTCACCCCTTTTGGGCTGACTGAAGCAAGGAAAAAGTGGATGATGTCTCCTGGCGGCAGAAATGCCTCCTGGGGCCTAAAGGGAATGGTAAATTCCATCTTCACAGTCCTGGCTAGCCTGGCTCATGCCACTGAACTTCTCAAATATCATGGTGTTGGGCCATTTTATCGTAACCTGGTATCATTTCGTGATGGCCCCACGGATGGAAGCCAAGGAAAAGGAGGGAAATATGGGAAACAGATCATGGATGACATGAATTTTAAATCCATGATGACTACACTAAGGTCAAAAATGACTGATGAAGATTTCATTGGCCACCCAAAATTGGAATACCTCAAACGTGTGATTTTGAACCACTTTTTGGATGCTGATACCAACAGCCATGGGGCCGACTCGCCAAAGACACGAGTGATGGTGTTTAGCCATTTCCGTGACAGTGCAGAGGAAATTGTCCGAGTGCTTAAAAAACACGCGCCGATAATTCTTCCACATGTTTTTGTAGGTCAGGCAAGTGCTAAAGGCTCCGAAGGCATGGACCAGAAGAAACAACTTGAAATCATAAAGAAGTTTAAAGAGGGAACGTACAACACTATCGTTGCTACTTCTATTGGAGAGGAAGGTCTTGATATTGGAGAAGTTGATCTTATCATATGTTACGATTCTTCGGCATCACCCATTCGTATGTTGCAAAGAATGGGGAGAACTGGAAGAAAGCGTATGGGCAAGGTTGTCCTCCTGCTTATGGAAGGTAAAGAGGAAGAAAAATACTTCAGGGCAAAGGATAATTACGAGAAGATGCAACAAATCATTGCTTCTGGATCTCACTTTGCATTTCATGAGGACAGATCTCCTCGCATTATACCCCGTGATATCCAGCCGCGTGTAGATGAGAAACGCATTGAAATACCCATAGAGAATTCCCAGGCTGAACTACCAGTGCCTACAAAGCGTGGCCGCATACCGAAGAAGCCACCAAAGAAGTTTCATATGCCCGACGGGGTTCAAACAGGATTTACAAATGCCCTAACTCTGACAGGTGTTGATAAGAAACCTAAGAAGCGAAAGGCTTCACCTAAATATCGAGAACCAAGCCCAGAGCTTGCAGAGCTCCCGCCATTGAATGATGTTACCCTTACACCGGATCAGACCCTAGAACTGAGGCGGAACTTCCAGACTGTGGCCGGAACGTCACCGCAGATCATGCGTTTCCCCCGACTTGACGTTTATCCAACTCTCCAAAGGTTTTGTCGGCCAACTGTAGATGTGCCACATGCGAATCTGACCCACCGCCTAACAAAGGCAGTCCGTGAAATGTCGGAATTCGGTTCTGATTGCGGTGAAAAATATGAACACTACCTTCCTCCTAACTTTAATGACTGGAAACCTGACGAGAAAGTGCCCTCACCTATTTCCGATGCTGGTCCTGGTCATGATCAAAATTGTTCTATTGATAAACCAAGTGCTGGTATCATTACTATAATTCCTGGCCAGCAGAACACCGCAGAGCAGGACGGTCAATCTGAACGCGGGCTCTCATTAATGTGTACCCAAGCCTCTGGCTCATTCGGTCTAAAGAACGATAACATATATCCATCTGAGGATAATCCGGATGATGATTTCCCCGACATTGATCAGTTATTCGCAGAATCGTTTGCTCGCAGCGATCCCCTCGCTCAAAAGCCCGCTGCCGAGGCGAAAAGGCATGCAAGGCCTGCTGGGGAGACGAATGAAGATGTTGCCAATATCCTTAGTGACTATAGCGGGTTTTCTAGTGATTTCTAGACACTGGATAACTTGATTCCTAGACCTTGGTATTTAGATAGATTGATGAGAACATGACTTTTGTATAGTATTAAACGATTCAACATTTGATTGTTTACGTCGTGTGGTTGGAATGTCGTTTTGCATCGTGGAAATAGCGCTAGTTTAAGCATTGTAGTCGTCTTTGCCACGCACCTGGCCAGCTAGGTTCGTCATCTTTATTTACTTCCTCCATCTCGAGATCACATCTCCAGACTTCGCACTCCTATGACAACTCGGGACCCAGGGCTCTCTACTTTCTTTTCCCTCCAGAACCATGGCGGATACACAGTTTGATAGCGCTCTGTAAGCCACTTATCCCTTTCCTGCTCTTCAATCTGTCGCTAGGCTCCCCACCCCCGCTTGATGGGAAGGGCATCTCCCACCGCCGTACTTGCCAGGGGATATCAACACAGGACCGTCAAATGTGCAAAGATCTGATATAATGTGCTTGAAAACAGAGACCTTCTTCGCCGTCTATCCCCTCGAAACACAAAAGAGAATTTACATAACATCACTACACTGGTTCCGGACTTGACGGAAGATCTTCTGGCATCCGTCGACCAGCCGCTCGAAGTCCGACGATGCCCCCGATCAAAGCGTGACTACTTGCTTTGCGACTACAATCGCGATGGAGATAGTTACAGAAGCCCATGGAGTAACGAATTCGATCCCCCAATTGAAGACGGAACAGTACCAAGTGAACGAGTGAGAAAACTGGAAATTGAAACGAACAAAGCATTCGATATTTACCGTGACCTTTACTATGATGGCGGAGTCGGGAGCGTTTACTTTTGGGACCTTGATGATGGGTTTGCTGGCGTGGTGTTACTGAAAAAAGGTATTTCATCTTGCCTCGCAAGGTGCTCGTCATAAACTGACTTGTTGCAGGAATCACTCCTGGTTCTAAGAACTCTGGTTCCTGGGATAGTATCCATGTTTTTGAGGCTACTGATCGTGGACGGACGTGTCATTATAAACTGACAAGCACGGTTATCCTCCACTTATCAACTGGCTCGGACACCCTCGGGGAAATGGACCTAAGCGGCAATATGACAAGGCAGATCGAATCCGATATGGCCGTGAATGGCGATGAGAGCCATGTAGCAAACATCGGACGTTTAGTTGAAGATATGGAATTTAAGATGAGGAATTTGCTACGTATGAATTCGCAATCTTTACATTCCTTTGTCAGATCTATAGGCTAACGACATTATTTTCTTAGAGGAGGTTTACTTCGGTAAAGCCAAAGATGTTGTTTCTGAGCTTAGAAGTGAGTATATAACCAGATGGCTGTCCAGGTATTACAATATTGAAATACTAACCTGTTAATCTCAAGGTTTACAACCACTATCTGAGACGAACGAAGAGAAGTCTGCTCACCGCAACGTCATCAATGCAATGATGAAATAAAAATTCAAATACCAGTCCATGGAATTGAACTTTCGATAGCGGAAAGCGCCCTGACCTTGCCATTCCTGTATATAGACACGAAATATATGGTAAATGTTGAACTTGATGATTATAAGATGTTACTTTTGGCGCTGTGACTATTGATATGGTTGGATTATATTCCCATAGCCACAAGGGCCACTTTCTCGAAGGCTCTTGTCATTTTTCTCCTCTGGCTTGAAGCTGGGTAATCTGCACTAGCCACACGCAATCAAAAGCTGCAGTTTCAATCCACCTTTCAGATGATGATCTGCCGCATTGATGTTGGATATGTGACTGGTCTCGATGGAGAGAGATGAGCACGAATGTGGCGGTTAGGTGGGAGTGCATTACCAATAGTCGGCAGGCGCTTCCTTCAAGGCAGTAACAAACTTGCGAGAACTTTCGATCAGAGAGGTTGAATTATTGGGAACCAGTGGGTATTGGGCCTGTTCTTAGAAATATGATATTGGTTAACTGTTAGATATTATCAGTCCACTTCCATAGCCTGTTTCCCATCAGCATCGGCTTGAGCCGCAGAGGGATTGTGGCACCCATTTCCTCCTTTAGAGGCAACACTTTTCATAAAACGGCTAGCTTCTGCCCACAGTTCCGCTTCCTTGTCTTTTCCGACTGTGTCCTTCCGGCTGTTCAACCAGCTTGTTTCAAGAGGATTGACATTTCCTGGCGTCGGCTGCGCAACTGTGCCTGCCCCAGAAACCATGCTATCCCCTGCTTTTAGCGAGATAGTAGGCTCTGCACGTATTATTGAGGCTTCCTCTAGCGCATAGACCTGTCGGCGTAGTTTGACGTCAACTGAGGAAACAAGAGCAAAGTACTGAGAGCAGGCGGCCTTGAATGCCTTTTTACGGGCATCTAGAGTTCCAACTGTAACCGAACTGCCAGTGTCCAGGTCCTCTGGGGCCTGTGACGCGTTGTTGGTGAGAGACTGGATCGCAAGCCCTGCGGACTTGAGTATCTGGGCTACATCCTAGACCATAGATTAGTGATACGCTTATATACAAGACACTCACACATACCTTATCAACCTCATTCAACTCCTTTATTCGATCAGCAGGGCTAAACACTGCCTTCTCAGACGCCATCTTTACTGCCTCACTTTGCGATATTCCTTGTCCTCCCTGCTTCACCATGTTCATTTCACCAACAGCAACGGATGTTGAAACTAACTGCTTACGTAACATCCTCGTGTAGTTACGTCACGTGTTACATGCATCGAACTTCGCGGTCGCAACTTTCTAACCTTCTTTTCTTTTACTACTCAGCTTTCACACTCCACCCTCGCATAGGCATCTTCAATCCATCAACAGGCATCCTCTGTCATGAGCCTCATTCTGGCCTACGAGGAATCGACTACCTGACATTCTGACAATCCAAATTACGACTTTTAATACCCACGTAATATAGGGAAAGGATTGCCTAAAAGATATCAAAACTGAGCAATATGTCAGGTCCTGCTGGAGCACCCAGCCCTGGTCCTAGGAGCGCCAGCACTGGCCCAGGGACTGCAGTTACGATGCCTTCTCAACATCAACAACCTATATCCAGCGGACCTTCCTCTGGCGGTGCCACACCAGCTGTACCCAACAGGCCCGGACCTGTATCCCAGCAGGATTTGAACCAGATTGTAAGTCAGTTTTACACTCATATACCTGGATATGTCTTTTCTTTCATCCTTAGACTTCAGAGATTGCTAGATATTGGCTTTTGGCTTTGTTTTTTTGGTATGCCGCATTTATATTTACATTTATATCCTGGGTGCCTTTGATAAACACTCCAAAGGAGTGTGAAAAAATCCATCTATTTTATAATACTACTTGCCTCAAACCAGGACTATATGTCCACCACCCTTAAACCCATTGGGTGAAGCTAGAACCAGCTTGTGCACTGCATGTTTTAAATATCCTTTAATGACACTGTTTCCCAAGCAAGGGTTTTCCTGTCTTCCCATCAGCCCCAGTTACCGAAAATGGAAAAATATATCCCCGTCCCCGTCTATCAATATCACTCCCTGCCCTCCCACTGTTTGTCCTTCATCATCACACATATCCTCCTGCTTGGGGGGTATCTTTTTTGCCCTATTATCCACAACCTTTGCAGCTGCCATATTTTGATTGGCATTGTCAAACAATTTTCAAGAGACAATGGGGGATGAGTGTCCCATTGGATGGGAGCCAGCACCTGGCTGGAATCCTAAATCAGACGGATCATCTCCCCCAGGGGATGAAACATCCTCTTTCGTCACTGACATTGTGGGTGGTCTATCAAAATGTTTGGCAGTTTGTATATGTTTTGGCTTTGGCGTATGCTTGTTATTTGTTATCTTATAAGGGCTTGCTTGACCCAAATCAGCCTGAACGCGATATATATGTCTTGTTACCTGGAATTGATTCTAATGACCTCTTAACTTATAGGTTATCGACTATTTGGCAAAAAAGGGTTATAATCGAACCGAAGCCATTTTCCGAATGGAATCATCGAACCAAGAAATTGATGGGCGCCCTTTGTTACCAGTCTCGACTGATACTCACCCGAAATTCAGGGCTGCCTTTGGTTTGTTGTCACCATCATTATATGAATGTATGCTGAGATGAGACTAACTTGCTGGCCACTCGTAGAAATGACAAAGCTATGGGTTGAAGACAATTTGGAGATCTACAAGGTACTGTTTCCCTTGATCACTAGGGCAAACGTTCTTCTAACTGTCATTTTATCCTTCTAGCCCGAACTTAGACGCGTTCTTTGGCCTCTTTTTGTCTACTCTTATTTGAACCTCATCAGAGCTATGACTCCGTTAGAAGGCCGCCAATTTTTTGAAGCAAACAAAAACCTGTTTCTTCCGGAGCACACGGATGATATTCGTGCATTGCAGACCCTCGGCCTTCCTGAGCATGTTCAGGACAACAATATTGCTAAGCTATACCTCGACAACAAGTACCGGCTTACCCTGAGTAACCCTGCTTTCTCGAATCTTATGCAGTTTCTCGAGACTAAGCATAAGGAGGGTGGAACTGTTATGTCGGCATTGTTGAGTAGTTACTGCACCATCATCACCAAGGACCGCGCTTCCGATGACCGATTCAGTTTTGGTGCAATGCTCGCCAGAGGCAAAAATTCAGCCGGTGTACCCGCTGAAGATGAAGGAATTCCCGGTCATCATCCCGGTTCTGCCTATACAGGTGACAATCCTGGAATTGCTGGAGCCCTTCCACGGCTCAAACTTGGACAGCTACCCCCAGAGGCCACCTTGGAAGGGGACGTTCGCGGAGAACTAGAAGAGGAGGATTCCAAGGAGGACCTTGGGCCGGGAAAAGTAACACTTGTCCAGCATTTTGACCAGATGATTAAGAAAGAAGAAGATCTTGACGCTCCTTCTCGCTCAGAAATCCCATATCCTCCTTCTACTGCACGAGATGTGGCTATGGAAGTTCAGAAAGTAAAAGAAAACCGTGACAGGTTCAAAATCGATGGACGCAGCGGAGGTGTTGCCCCTGGAGTTAGTGTCTGCATGTTTACTTTCCACAATGCAAACCAAGGGTATGTATCGGAGCTCAAGGATTAGGGTGGCATATCTGAGCTAATTAAGCATACTCCTCGTTTAGAATTACGTGCATGGATTTTTCTGGAGACAACAATCTTGTAGCCGCCGGTATGCAAGATTCCTATATCCGTGTTTGGAGCCTGGACGGACGTCCCATTCCTCCCACATACCCCGATGCGGACGACCCCACTCCCAAAAACTCGCACAGATTGTATGGTCATTCTGGCCCAGTTTATGCTGTGTCGTTTGCTCCGTCCATAGCAAGCCCAGATGATGCGGAGGTGAAAACCAATGCTCGTTGGCTTCTTTCCTCATCCGCTGATCAAACTATCCGTCTTTGGTCCCTTGACCTTTGGAGGTGTATCGTTGTGTACAAAGGCCATGCTGGGCCTGTCTGGAGCCTGTCATGGGGACCTTTTGGACACTATTTCGTCTCCGGTGGTCATGACAAAACTGCAAGGCTTTGGGTTACCAACAAAATTCGACAGCAACGTATCTTTGTCGGACACGATCAAGATGTTGATTGCGTGTGTTTCCACCCAAATTCCGCTTACGTATTTACCGCAAGCTCTGACCATACCGTTCGCATGTGGTCTGTAAGCACGGGAAATGCTGTTCGTATGTTTACCGGCCACACTGGAAACATTACCGCCGTGTCATGCAGCAACGATGGACGGCTCCTTGCTTCTGCTGATGACCATGGGACTATCATTCTCTGGGATCTTGCCCCTGGAAAGCTTCTTAAGCGCATGCGTGGCCATGCAAAGGGTGGTATCTGGGCTTTGTCTTGGAGCGCTGAATCCAATGTCCTTGTTTCTGGCGGTGCAGACGGCACAGTCCGTGTTTGGGATGTCGCGGGACCCCCTAGCGAAGCCTCTACTGGGCAAGGCCGCGTTCTCACGGAGTCAGGGGGTGGAACCAAGATTGATGCCTCCAATTCGACAAGCGCAGCACCCAATCAATCGGCGGCGGCGGCAGCATCTGTGGCAGGAGCGCCAAAATCCGGCACAGCCAAGGGTAGTTCGACTAAGAAGAAAAAAGGGAAGGATGCAGTTGTTACGGCAGATCAGATCAGCGCATTTCCAACCAAGAAAACCCCTGTTTTCAATGTTACTTTTACCAGAATGAATCTAGTCATTGCCGGAGGAGCATATACGCCCTGAAATGGCTTACCGCCGACAATATCCTACTCTTTCTAAGATGTTCAAGGGAGGCGTTCTGATTCAATACTGGCGTTCAGGTAGAGCAGGAGGTCCAAAGCAGGGGCGCTGGTATCAGTTGCGGTTAGGTTTACTGGCAGCATTAGCTAATTTCCCTGTGTTGATGGTCTTCCTTTGCTGATGCAAATTGGAGGCATGTTTAAACTGATTAATACAATGTAATTCATATGATGAAATGGACCAATGAATTGTCTCATATCTTCTATTAAATTATATGTAGTATTTATATACCACACACGGTTCTCAGCCCATACAAGCAAACAGGAGCGGGCTGGCCCATGGCCTGCAATTGAAATATCATTTTTTAAGCCCCCATTTTTGCGTGCTCTGCTTAGATGCTAACATGTCGCTCACTTTGGGAGGGAGGACAAGGGCGCTTCTGTCATTACGTTTATAAAAATCAACTAAGACTTGTGCAGTTTTAACAGGTTGATCTTCATGGATAAAATGGCCAGCCTCCGGAAAAACTTGAAGTTGATATTTCCCTGTCATGTCAAAGAATCAGTTTACCCAGTAGCTTTTAAGAAAGTCAACGGTTGAAGACGTGAACTGCATACCTTGCATTTGCCCAATAATCAACTCTTTATCCAGCCTATCAGTTCCAGCCAAAAGGAGCAGTTTACCTCCCCGAGCCTCTAAGAATTTCTTGCTGAGACCAGTGAACCAATTTTCCCAAAAAGGCTTCGTCCTAGCAAGATCAGTACGCCATTTCCAAATTCCAGCCGAGTTGGGGTCTGTCGAAGGTTCTTCGCGGAGAAGGCCTTGGACTGATACTCGCGCAGACGCTGTGTTGCGTATAGTCCGGGATCGGGTGCTAGGTTAAAGTAAGAATTTGTGTGTGATTTAACAAGAGAACAGCTCGGACGGTGAGATACATACTGCCATTCGATTCCAGATGCTAGGGATGGGAAACTAGATGGTCTTGTAGAAAGGTATGTTTCCATACTTTGGAGTGCATCAATTGCAGATCCTGAATCGCCATGGCCAAAAGGACGTATTAGCTGCTTAAATTTCAAGCGAAAAATCTTGAACCTCTATTATCGCACCTTCTACGACGTCTAGCACGGCATAGGCTAAAACATTTGAGCCTAGGTCACCATTTCTCGCAACATGGGTAACTACAGCGCCTCCAAGACTGTGTCCAACGAGAACAAGCGGTGGAATAGAGTCCCATTTCAATTTTTCTTTGGTTTTATTAACAATGTAAACAAGATCACGACTTAAAGTTTCCAGGGTTAGATCTTGTTCATGTTTCTGCGAATCGTCGGTAGCCTGATTTGTAAGTCCGTGGTTTCTGGCATCTAATGACAAAACACCAGCCGTTGGTAGGGCTCGCCTAATTTCGGCAGCACAAGCGGCAAATGATAGACCAGATGAGCCTGCTCCGTGATGAGTGACAAACAGGGGGCCAGATTTGGAAGGGGAAGTAAAGTAGACGTGGTGACTTATATGGAGGCCATCGATATCATCTTCAATAAAAAGCTCTGTTTCGAAGAAGTCATTCCATGGAGAAGCAACAATATTCGACCTTGACCGTGCCCTTTAACTGAACTGTTAGAACCAAGGAAAATCTAACAAGACTAACAGGGTATATGTTTTAGGCATTAATGTGTATACCGAGTGATATATAACAATTGAATATATACAAACACATGCGGTAACACACACGAAGAGAGGAGACAAGTATAACGTACCCAGGCCCGCGCTCAAACATTTTTTGGCTCTGAGAGGGTACTATCGTCCCTGTGGAAGAAGCAGAAGATGCTGACGATGAGTCGTCCTCAAGGTGTTCACTATATACCTCAGACCCTGTCCGGCTTTCACTGATATCATCAAACACTGGCACTTCAGGCGGCAACTTCGCAAGCCGTGATTTGGCAAAAGACTTTTGGAGGTCGCTCATGGTATCTTAATTATGTTCAAATGGGAGGGTGGGGGGTATCTGAAGAAGCAGCTGGGCAGGTATCACAGCCGCGCCGTTGGTGGGACAAAGGGACAGCGGATAGCTCTTCTTTCTTCAAAAAGATCTTAAATCATAGTATCAGGTCGTTAGACTGTCTATTCAACTTGATTGCTTGGTCATTTTTCATCTTGCTGGGTTTCAGATTTGAGATGTGATGTTGCTCCAACTTGCTTCGTAATTTGGTATGTAATTTACATGCTTTTGATACGGCTAGTCTTAAACAGGTATATAATATCACGTGATAAAAATTTTTATGACGTCACCGGCTTCCTGTGATATTCTTCCAAGCTGACGGGGACGACGGAGAGTCTCTTCCTTCGCCACAGGAGAAAGCAAGTAATATGCTATCCCAAACCAAGGCTACATATTGGTTGACTTATATGTGTTTATTATGGCTAGGATTAATATCATGAAGTCAATCCTGTATGACCTGGGCCTAGGCAGTGGTATAAATAGTGGACACAGCTCCTCTGCCAACTTGCTGCCAGCTTTGCTCACCTTCTTGATACTCCCACAGAGTTCCTTATCGTTTTGGGCGAACAGGAAACCAACGACACTTGGACAGCTCTCTAGATCTGTCCACCCAATTACTTTATATTCACTGGGATAAAGTTATATGTGCTAAAAAGACTGTAAGGATGTCACCCCTTTGGGGTTTACGGCACAATGCCCGAGAGGAAGGCCGGGATGGTGAGGATGAGGAACAATATACCGGCGAGGCAGGCAGGCCTGATAATAGAAGAAGAGCTCATGATGTGGATGAAAGGACACGGCTCTTACCAGCTGAAGGAAATGGATACCTCCACCCTGATGATCCTGCAGTAAGTCATATAAGACAACTTGGCATGGACATTGAAAATCTGTCTGGCTAACCCCTTTATTTCTGCGCTTTCAATTCAGGTATCGCCATATAATCTATGGAGTGTTCGGGCCCTAAGAGGGGTCACCTTGACGGTGTTATTTATATCACTTCTTTGGTGGATTCTGCTGCTCGTATCGATCTTCGTCAGCCCTCCTGGTATGAGTAATCGGGGATCAGGCTTCTTTGATTTCTCATTCACCACCTTGACGATATCAAACTTGCTTATTGCATTGATATTCTTTACCATCCCATCTACGCCTATGACGATATGGGCTACCACTTTATCCATCCTGTTGAGTGTCAGCCTGTTTCTCGCACTTGGAGTTCCGCGTCTTCGCGTTGAAGAAGGCTGGGTGGGTATTGCATCGGTGGCGTGGGCAGTCCTCATTTCCCTCTACCTGGTAGCTCAAACCCGGTTGGTGGCTCAGGGTAAGAGGCAAGAAGAAGAGCGACTCACTGGCCGCGAGGAGACCCGCCGATCACTCGGAGAATGGCTGGCTATTCTCGTTCAAGTGGTCGTTATGGCTATTACTGTGCTTGTTGGCATCTTGCTCATGTCCACGTTGAGTCTGCGCGCAAAGGATGCTACTCTAGAGGCACCGGGACAGAGGTATTATGTCGATAGCAACAAGTACCAAGTTCATCTTCACTGCATTGGGGACCATTCGACTTCACGGAGTAGCAACGAGACTACCGTTACTGTCCTCCTTGAAGGAGGCGAGGCACCGGTGGAATATACATTCCAAAAATGGGTCGACGAAGCCTACCAGCACGGCGTGATCAAACGATACTGCTACTGGGACCGTCCGGGTATCGCTTGGTCAGACAATGCACCGTCCCCTCACTCGGCAGGAATGTCGGCAGATGCCCTTTCAGAGGCACTGGCAATGGCTGATGAAGAGGGTCCCTGGGTTGTAGTGTCGGCCGGCGTCGGTGGTATCTACAGCCGCATTTTTGCCAGTCGTCACCTTCGCGACATCCACGGTATTATGCTTGTCGACACTCTCCACGAAGATTTGCTTCATAGCCTGGGCAAGCCAAGCCGGGGACTGATGCTCTGGGTCTGGGGTATATTGTCTCCACTTGGCATAGACAGACTGGCTGGTGCAATCTTCAAGGGCCGGACTCGAGTAGACCGAGTCTGTGGTATGCGAGCCTACCAGGGAGGAAAGTTCATCAAGGCCGAGCTCCAGGAGAGCCTTGTTGCCGATTCTATCACCCGTAGCGAGATTTCGAGCGCACGAAACATCCAGGGCCAATCCACCCCTCTGGTAGTCGTCAGTTCAGGCAGAGAGGTGAGACGAAGCCAGACCTGGGCTGATAAGCAAGAAGATTTAACCAAGATCACGAATAATCTTGTTGCGTGGGACGTTGTCAAGGGAGCACCGCATGAGGTTTGGGATACCCTTGACGGACGAAGGACACTGGAGAAACGGCTAGGAGAATTGGTGAACCAGGCTAAACATTGAAAGCCCTTGACTCTCTCGGTTCTCTTTGAATTCCGTATGTGCCATGTTTTTAATCATCCCCTTTTTTCGGAGCCATTCTCTCGACTCATTGACTCTTCCTGTCTTGACAAATTGTATACGCCTTGTGGAAGCTCTTCCCCCCCCCACCTCTTCTCGGAAAATTTGTATGATTCCATTCCATCTTCATAGCCTAGTTCGACTAAATGTTAACTGTCGTCAAATCATTGCAGGCAGTGGCATGATATATATAAATATAAACCTGAACAGAACGTCCATGATTCCAAAAAAAGCCGAAGCCTCCGAAGATACGAAGGATGCAACCTTAAACTTGCCGAACTTCATCCGGCCAGAACGATGAATAACACTCAACACTACTTAAGACTAGCGCTGGCCGGCTAAGGAATCGGCCTGCTTCCCCGTAATAATAGCATGGAATCTTTTACAGCCTTAGATTTGTCATCCCGCCGATGGCGTAAGATGCCGCCATAGCTTGGCTTCTGCTGGACTCTAGACTAAGTATGCGTCCCTAGGTATTTATTCAACGGGCGTCCTCAGCAGTGGAAGTGTTGAAAGAGCTGAAAAGACTAGTTATTGATTTCAGACTTGCCAGCCAGAAGTGAAGGGCGAAGATTCTCGCTGCTGCCATTGTCTGCCCTCCCAGATTCGCTGCTCTTCCATTCGTTTCTTTTTTTTTTTTTTCAACTGGTTACTTATCTGTGAAAACCTGCCCCTGTCAAGATCTCAACCGCCAAGCGAGGCAAAACGGCGATCAAACAGCAAAGATCAAAATATCTTAAATATCTTCCGGGGACCGGCCGGCCAGCTAGGCAGTTATTAGAGAAAAACCACTTCCCACCCCCGAGTTGATGGCCTTTTCCCCAATATCCTTCCAACGATACTTACTACGATTATTGAGGCCTCTCTCTCTCAGCTCTGTCAAAATGACTGTTCTTCCCGAGTCCCTTGTTGGTGGGTTGGCTGCAAAGCAGCAGGGTATTCCTCCACATGCCCAGAAGGCCACCTTTGCAGCTGGCTGTTTCTGGGGGGTTGAGCACATATACCGTCGACGGTTTGGGAACGGGAAGGGTCTATTAGATGCCTCTGTTGGCTACTGTGGTGGGAAATCCAAGCTACCAACCTACCATCAAGTCTGTACGGGACAGACCGGCCGTAAGTTTATCATACGTCCTTTTCCGGTCTTTTGTTGGGAGCAGTTTGATCGCTACAACTACACGGTTAATGTTCGGGATACGATGGCTAACGTTTACTCTCTTGCTTCCCTTTGCATTGAAACAGATGCCGAAGCCATTGAGGTGATATATGACCCGACAATCGTCTCCTATCAGCAGCTTGTCGAATTCTTCTATTCCATGCATGATCCAACCACCAAGGACAGACAAGGTGGTGATACTGGCACTCAGTACCGAAGTGCCGTATTTGCTCATAATGACGAACAATTGAAGATCGCAAAGGGCATAACGGACCAGGTGGCTAGGCGGTGGTGGAAGGCCCCCATCACCACCGAGCTCAACCCTCCAGATCAGTGGCAGTGGTGGACTGCTGAGAAATACCATCAACTGTATCTGGAGAAGAACCCTACCGGATACGTGTGCCCAGCTCAGTAAGTCATTTCTCTACCTGCTTAATATCCTATAATACTACACTTACTGACCATTGCCGTTCATCACACTCTAGCTTCGTACGGGACTTTCCCCCTCTGGTTTCCGCGTGAGCTGAAATCCGAGAAGATACCCATTAATGAACAATAATGAGAAGCAATATCCCTTTTTTCATCATGATATACCCAAGGAGAATTCAACGTCTCCTTCATTTATTCTGTTTTTCTGTGCGCTGGCAGTGGTAGTTCCATTTTCAACCTCATAATACCACGGAACAGGACCTGAGCCAACTATCGAATGTTTTCTTACTTTTCTTTCTTTCCTTTCTATTTGCTTTCTGTCGAAGCCTCGGGCGGCGTCTTTTTGATTTTTCAATTTTCGTGCATAATTGAGATATGAACTTCCGGGAACAAGTGTCCGCAAGCTGATGCAACATCTACTTGCTTGATAAACACCGCATATCTTCCGGGGCCAGTCTTTCTATTAGTGATACGTTAGTAGCATATTAGAATCACTAAAAATTAGATCTCCTCGTTGAACAAGCACTTCGGCGACTCTCTAATTAACAGTCTAGTCTATTAAGCTGCACGCTATTAAAATCTAGATACATATCTTGTATACCTTTACTCCGCACGGAGCCTCGTATGAACCGTATCCGTGGGCAAATAGCTGTCAGCCCAAAGAAAGTCACCATAAAGTAGATGTAACAACAGCTGGGGACACGCAGCTTCTCCTCATGCATTGACCAATCGTAGCCAGCGACCGTTTCAGGAGAAAATATCCCTGGGAATGCAGGAGTCATGCAGCGGTCACCGAGACAGCGCAGGGTGTGTGCAGGCGACCAACTACGAGGGCCGATATCGATCTGGCTCCTGCGTCCCGGGAGAATCAGAGGTCAGCTGGTGCCTCTTTGGCTTCGTCCAGGCCGTACTAACCGTGGTTCATCCACACTTTGGCGTCTCGATGTACCAGACATAGCGTCATGAAGGCAACAAAACGGGCCCCTTTTTATAGTTAACCGTCTTCCTTGCTGGGGATAACTAGTTAACTAGCTTGGTCGGTTGAACCATGTCTCCGCATCGTCATCACCACAGAAAAGTGTGGAGCAGCATGGGGTGGACAGGTAGGATGCCTGGTCGTATCCTTGTCTTGCCTTACCAAGCTCTTGTGTTACTCGCTGACGCCTGCCATCCGATGGGCGAAGCTTCGTCATGTAGAATGTACATGAAGGGGAGATATGACTATACTCTTCCAGTCCTTTCCGGGACTATCCTGCCTATCGGCTTGTGTCTTGAGCTCGCTTCTTGTGAGTTGCGCTTGGATGACGGCCTTGTTTTTGATAATTCGTGAGCAATGGCTGGCTGGCTATGTGGGCAATGTGACGCTCCTTGCGCAAAACAGCTAAGAGATGCATCGCATCTAGCTGGTCAGACGGGGCTTATGGCTTGCAGTTACTATATAATATGCTATAGTATCTCCCGTATTTGCCATGTTGTTACAGTTACTTCCCATATACTTGACCTACTGTATTTGGAAGAGCAAGTGGCGGATTGAAACTAGTTATAACTATTCCTACTACGTTGTTGATCTTCTTTCACATCTTCACAAGCTACTCCTTCGGCCATCACATCTGTTTTGTCGATAGGGAGTTACGCTGGTTGCCATATTCATCTGAGATACCCTACACCGAAGGATGGCCTCCGTAGGAGGGATTCCAACTGTCAACATTGTATGGACTACGAAGCAACACCTATATTTCCACCCTCGCGCTGCACGTCTTATCATCGGCAGTAAATGCCGTCCTGCCCATCAAATCTTCAACTGGGCCAGATACCATCATGGCGAGAAACACATAGGAGGCCATAGGGACAAATTGCCCTCGCCGCCTACCTCAACGGCCCTGGCTACGCCTGGGAGACAGCGGACAGCGGCATCTCTCTTCCAGCCAACAAGCCCACCCCTCTCAAGCTTCTCCTCCTCTCCATGCCAGACTGCGGCACCCCCTTTGTCCATGCTGTCTATATCTTCAATCACTCGTTCTCTGCTCACAACTGCAATGTCCTCTTCCCCTGTTCTCCTTAAAGCTGCAATGAAAGTCCTATCGTTCATAGCAGACTCAAAGTCACCCCTATTGAACCCGGATCGCAATTTGATATTGAACTATCTCCTGCGCAAGACCATTTATACCCAGTTCTGCGCCGGCGAGAAACCACATGAAGTCCAACGTTGTATTGATGAAATCAGGAGAGCCGGGTTTTCAGGTGTCATTCTGGGATATGCTAGGGAGGGCGTCCCCGATGAGAATGAGACCGCTGCAATTCTTGAATTGGATAGCAAGTGTTCCAATTCAGCAGAAAGTAATAAGAAGGTCGCGGAATATGAGGTCAGCGCCTGGCGAGAGGGGAACCTTCATACGATCGATCTGGCGGGCGAAGGGGGCTTCGTCAACCTCAAATTCACAGGAGCAGGAAGCGAAGCAATAAAATACCTGCTACGCGGTGTTCCTCCACCACCACTACTCCATGAAGCCATCAATGAAATTTGTGAAAGAGCAATGGCTCGGAACGTTCGCTTGTTGATCGACGCAGAACACCAGGCTGTTCAACCGGCTATTGATGCCTGGGCCCTCGATTTACAACGAAAGTACAACATTCGAAGCGACAGTACTGCAGGAGAAAGAGCTGTGGTATACAACACATACCAGGCATATCTCCGATCAACGCCGAAGACTCTATCCCAACACATGGCTATGGCACAGGACGAAGGGTT
The DNA here is from genome assembly GCF_000150975.2 of Nannizzia gypsea CBS 118893. NCBI lineage: Eukaryota > Fungi > Ascomycota > Eurotiomycetes > Onygenales > Arthrodermataceae > Nannizzia > Nannizzia gypsea. The sequence continues at coordinate 579,168 of NW_003345197.1, forward strand.
CGTCTTGGGCGTGAAACTGGTCCGAGGAGCATATTTGGGGGTTGAACCCAGACATTTCATCTGGGACCTCAAGGAAGAAACAGATACGGCTTATGATGGCCTGGCTGATGCATTAATAAGGAGAGAGTACAATGATGTACTGACTCCATACGTCTCGACCGCCGCGCCAGAGTCTCCCACCTCACCCCCCGTAACAGAGCCGGAATCCATGCCAAAACCGACCTTTCCAGAAGTTGACCTGCTGGTTGCTTCGCATAATCGGTACTCGATCAAGAAGGCACAGGATATCAGGAACGAACAAAGCTATATAGGTCAGCCACAGATTGGACTCATGTATGGCCAGATATATGGGATGGCCGATGAGCTTAGCTGTGAGCTCATCCACAGAGGCAAGATCTGCCATGAGGACGAAATTGTTGACACTTCCATGCTAGTGAAACCAATGGTTTACAAAGCAGTTGTCTGGGGTTCGGTCCGAGAATGTATGAGGTATCTTGTCCGTCGAGGCCAGGAGAACATGGACGCAGCTTCGAGGACACTGGATACCAGACGAGCGATGGCAAAGGAACTAAGAAGGAGGATATTTGGAACCCGGTTTTAACCATGTCATGTGAGCTCGACTCATGCCCTTTTGTCAATGAATTGTTTATTGAGCACTTTTTATGCGGATATCCTAGCAAATTTGAAGCATCTCTTTTTTGCATGTGTTTCTTCCCTTTCGCGGTTATGGCCCTTTTAGCAGTCGGTTAGTTAATATGAGCTACTATCAAACTCTACTTTCCATAGTCCTTGCTGTATCAGTAAATCCGTTGGCTAGGTCATGAGAAGCGGTAGTTGGTATAGACTTCTGAGCTACATTCTAGCTGACTTTCCCACCTCATACTAAAGTGTTTTTGACTCAGATAATATTGTGTTAACTTAGTGGTCTAAAGATTAGATTTTACCAAATATATCAGTCGATGCGCATGCTTTATTAAGCGTGGCCAAAAGGTTCCCTATCTAAGCTCAAGCCAGAATACCTTTATAGTATATTTCAATGTTTTTTCAAGGGTAGGGAGGAAGGAGGCGCTGGATATTGCAAAACAAGTTAGAGAAAAGATCTGCTAACTACTCGTTTGTTTGAAATAGTAGAGATCTAATCTCGGTATAGGGGATATGATGCGAAAGTGCCAGTGTATCACTTACTAGGTAGACTACCATTGTTCCAGGCCCTAGGTGGGCAATAGAGGATAAACAAAGGTTGGCCCCAGTTATCTTCCTGTTATGCAGCCACACTCTATAAAAGCAAGCCGTGGTACCGGGTAGACAGACCCCCATAAGGTATACTCCATGTAGCAAAATTGGTGGCCCAAAAACGGACTATAAATATTTAGCCCGATATAACAGGTTAGTTAACTAGTTAGACAATCGAGTCTTTTGATTGGTTCATACGTGGTTAAGTCTAGACATCTGTAATTGTATTTACTTGAATTGTGATGTATAACAATGATATGGAGGAAGTATAAACTCTCATATAAAGGCACGATGATCTGAGCTGTTTTCTGCAGTATGCAGATCTACCTAAAAGTTTATGCCTATTATTTACTTTATAACCATAATTATTTAAGCTTGTCGCGCCGCTTAGTACATTGCCTTTCACACAGTATAGTTGTTATGGCCCTGAGCCCTGCTCAAATATTGTGGCTGATTTAAATACGATGGAGGGGTAGAGAAAAGACAAACTTTGATGCGTTCAGAGCGTACATCAGCTTAATTCAGATCTCGCTTGCGCTCCTTGCTGAGACTCTCTAAAGTAGGATCGTCATATCGTTGAATAAGTATCAGAAGCACAAATCACAATGGCCGATACTCAGGATAAATATGTTTTCGGTAGAGACAAGCAGGAATCGAAAAGGTAGGGGGGAAACACTCCTCGAAAGCAGTGGGAGAATACATAATGATGAGTGTGATTCAACCTTTTAGGCTCAATTCGCAGCACAACCTGCTATTGAAGGTGACCGATAACACCCTGATCCATCCGTCAATTCCCCAAGAAAGTGTGCATTCTGTTGCAGATGTAGGGACTGGAACTGGGTAAGTCTGTTGTTGACTTTTCGCGAGGCTAGAAGGTTAATCAGTGCATTCTTGACAAGTATCTGGCTGAGAGATGTTTCCAAACTCTTGGAGACAACCAACCCCAAGTGTTACTATCATGCGTTTGATATCTCGGCGGACCAATTTCCTGAGCAGCCAGGAAATATCCAATTTGAGGTCCAAGATATAACATTGCCGTTCTCCAAAGAACATTGGCATCGTTATGACGTGGTCCATGTGAGACTACTTGTTGCTGCTCTCGAGGAAGTCGACTATAAAGCTGCAGTCACCAATCTCTCTGCTATCTTGAGTATGTGTTCCCCCAAATATGTCTGCAATCTCTGCCGTGCTAGCACTGACCCACTTGGTTTCAATCATAAAGAGCCGGGCGGCTTTCTTCAATGGGAAGAAATCGACGAGGAATCATACAAATCAGCCGACAACCCGGTCATTTGGGAGATTCAACGTTGTTTCAGTCTTGCATTGAAAGCTGAGGGTAAATGTTTCGCTGCATCAGCCAAGGTCTACGAGGAGTGCAAGGCAGCTGGTTTCCTGGATGTTGTGCGGTTAGCTTACCGCTCAGACTCGAAACCCGATATTCGCCACGACGTAGACAAAAGGCTCGCTGATATTATGGGATCTTTGTATGCAAGACTTTTGCTGCGTTCTGGGCAGGCTGCTGATGAAGACGCAGCATCGAAACAGGCTGAGGAATTGGTCAAACAGCATTGGAGTCTTTGTGCGGAGGGAAAGTCCCCACCACTCACCGTGATGAGAGTTGTTGCCCAGAAGCCACTGGATGAATAGTTCATGTCTATAATAATGGTATTTTGGGTTGGCCATCAATAGATATTTCATTAAGGTAGAAAATGTCAGCCAGTTCTGCGGCCTGATCTAATGACCACATAAAGTAGAGCCATCTCTTAAATATTCTGGATCAGATCTCTTGAGAAACACAATAAACATATCTCCATTTCTCTTTGAGTGCTTGAAGTTAGGATGGACGGAAGAGTGGTAGTTAATAGACAAATAATAATGTTCTTGTGCTCAATGAGGAAATGATCTTTATAAATATTCAGATAAGTAACTAGTTACCTAGGTTAATGAAAGAACAGGAGGTAGAAATGCATATAGAAAACAAAGCTATGAAAGGAATTCAGCTCAACCAGTCGAGAAAGTCTGGAGTGAAATAGCTGAGGATGGCGTCGGCACCAGCGCGGACGATAACCTCTGTCGTTTCAAAAGCAATGGTCTTCAGGTCAAAGACACCAGCACTCGCAGCTGCGTGGAGCATGGCGTATTCGCCCGATACCTGCATGGCAGCAACTGGCACATTAGCTATGCCCTTTGCATCGCTGATGATATCTGCATAAGCTGGCTTGACGATGATCATATCCGCGCCTTCATGCATGTCGCGGAGCATGACCCTGTGCGCGAGCTTGCGTGCGGGAGGCGGCAAGAGATAGCGCTTGTGCTCGTCGGTGACGAGGTTGGATTTGATGGCCTCGCGGAAAGGTCCATAGAGACAGCTGGCATACTTTGCAGAATACGACATAATCGCGACCTTACCTTCGAGCCGGGCTTCGAGGAGCTTGAGCTTGATTGCGCGGATCCGTCCATCACTCATATCCGATGGAGCGACGCAATGGGCGCCGGCACGAGCGAATGATAGCGCCATATCGGAGACACGCGTGACCGTTGCCTCGTTATCGACTGAGCCGTCTTCAAGCAGGACGGAGCTATGCCCGTGGTCTGTGTACTCGCAGAGGCTTACATCTGCGATAACATATAGGTCCGGAAAGGCCTGACGGATAATGGGGATTGCAGGCCTGATGGGCCCACTCTCGCTATCAGCCATGGAGCCGACATTGTCTTTTATGTGGGTGCTGAGCAGTGTGCCGAACAATATAACCGCGTGAAGGCCCTTCGCGACTAAAGTGGATAGGAAGGGCAGCAGCTTGTTTAACCCTCGGATGTACTGGTTGGGGATACCCGAAATAGGCTCTTCCATCTCTGGATCGGCGGACAAGAAAATTGGGTATATAAACATGGACTGCGGGCTTTGTTTAGCTCATGCCTCGATGGTAATAGAGATCTAGTGCGCGGTATGTACTTACCTTATGCAGTTGCCGTTCGGCTTGCCAAATAGCGGACACCGTGTGGTTGTAGCCGCTCTTGAGCTGGCTAGAGATCTGGGCGGTGCCATCTTGAGCCCATTGGTTACTGGCAGAGGCAGAGGCAGTCTGGTTTACTGGTAGGGGACCTGGTGTTGTCATGGCTGTGACTGATAAGTTGCGGGTTCTTCACGGATTATGCTAAATAACGCAACTTGGATACGCGGGGCACTACTTTATATCGACAGAATTGCCACTCAGTGTCGGGCATCGATTAAACAGCGTCGACCTTACTCTACGTCGAGCCAGGGTCTTCGCTGAACAACGAAAGAGTCCAATGGTTTACGTTTATCTCTGTGCTGGGAGATGCACGGAACGGAACCGGAACGCTAAATTTTATATACATGACAAATGCACAGCTGGTACAGAGTATTTTACTGTACTACTAGAGTTTTTTTAAAGCCTCGATTAAATTAACATATGTAGGTAGTGATAGGCCAGAATAATTGCGCCTGAAGTTCTTGTGCTCGTATTTGCTACAATCGTCAAACTAGGATATGGCTGCTGCTTTACATGCAAGGCAGTTTACCTTACATATATTTTTCGAGGGACATGGGTAAAGCCAAATGGCCCTTTGCTAGCTATTATACTTGGCTACCCTGAAGATTTCGAGTATATAGTTATGCTTTATGCAGGCTCAAATACTATACCTTAGCGGCAGGCAAACTTTATGCATAATAAGAACAGTTTGCTGCACAGTCGCTAATCGATAGGACGAGACTTCTGTGGTAAAAAGTATAGATCTGAGGTAGTAATCGTAAGGAAATACTTCGTAGGCCTAGAAGTATATAATCCTGTCAAGCTCCGCATGTCAGCCAGATAACTATAGGAATCGGGCATGTTCGGATTTAAGAAGTGCGGTTAAGGTTGGCCCCAAACAGCGGTTCTTCCCGTTCAATTAAAACAGTTTTATATAGCTCGCTTTCCTGACAATGACATAGACAGCCAAAGAATATGATCTCGGCGCGTCAACAGTAGGAGTTCTTGAAGAAATGTCTATCAAACTCCCAAGCTGGCAGACGGGCCTAAGTTTCCTCCTAGGTGCGAGTGCCGCCTCGCTCCTAAGAAGGAACTCGCATTGAGCAGGTGATCCTTACTCATGATTGTAAGTGGATACAGAAGTTGATTGAATCGCGGTTGTATTATTACTGTTCGACAGTGGGCGAACCGTAACTATTGTTTGACGGTAATCGTATTGAGTTTTACGGTTAGCTCACTACTATGGGTGCCTTTCAATAAATTCAGTCAACTGTACGCCCTTACCACTCGCTCAAACAGGCTATCGAGGAACAACTTTGTGGTCCCAGGAAGAATGTTTTTGGTCTCTAAAAGGGCTTTTCGGCGAGCATCAAAAACAGCCGCGGATATCGTTTCGAGACGCATTTCCATCTATTGCCAAGGTGCACTTGAAAGGTGAACCAATACCCTGTGTGTCCTCAAGCTTTCTGACTTCCTATTCAAGGAAAACCTATCTCCCAGAACGAGCTCTTTGCATATACCAATGGTCGCTTTCTGGTCAATGAGAAACATGAGTTCGCCAAGCGCTACCTTTAATTCGATGTCGACCAGCTTTGCAAAATTGTGTCTGCTCTGCCTCACGTCTTGTCTCCCGTATCCAGAATCGATAAGATGGAAGGCGGTTTCAACAAAGCTCTCCTCTTAACTATGGATAATGGAGTAGAAGTGATTGCCAAGTTGCCGTGCCCAAATGCTGGCCCGCTGAAACACAACACAGCATCCGAAGTTGCTGTCTTGGAGTTTGGTAAGTAACAATCGCTCTTTTCATCCCCATATCACTTCCGGACTAGTTAACTAACGTCCTTATGCCAGTGAGAAACTTCACTTCAGTTCCCGTTCCCAAGGTGTTGGCATGGAACTCAGATTCCAACAATCCTGTGGGCGCCGTATATATCATTCAGGAAAGATGTAGCGGCAAACAGCTCGTGGATGTTTGGGACGACATGAACGAGCCAACTAAGTTCAAACTTATTCAGAGTCTAAGTCAACTCGAAGGAGAACTTTCTTCAATCAAATTTCCGGCATTCGGGAATCTTTATCTTAGAACCGTGTGCCCTGGAGGTTCGCGACCCCTAGATGCCGCAATTGACCCCGATTCCAAGTTCTGTATTGGTCCAGGAATTGATGAGACCTGGCCAGGGGCTTCCTTTTTAAATTCCGACGAGACAGCTTCCTATGCGGGTCCATGTGCGTGACTCCCTCTTTTAATAATAATAATATATAGAGGCTCCTCTAATATTTCCTTTTAATAGGGGACCAGTTAGCTGACCTTGGACTTGGTCCGGCCAAACGTGGACTTTGGCATTTGGAGAATTCGGACACTGTTGTTGCTCGTGGACCTCACCATGGGTCTAATGAGGAGCATATAACGATGCTGGAAAATGCTATGAAGATAATACCCATCGTATCGGTGACGCCTCTGCTTCAACGCCATTCGAGGCCAGTGCTTTGGCACACCGACCTACACCTTGGTAATATATTTGTTGCGGACGAAAACCCAACAAAAATCCTCGGCCTCATCGACTGGCAATACACCACCATTCTTCCGTTACTTTCTCAAGTACGCTGGCCTCTATTTCTCAACCCCCCGGAAGGATACCAACGTGGTATGGCCAAACTAGAACTACCACCGAATTTCGAAGAAATGGACCCGGATGAGAAAGCGTTTGCTCTTGCGGAAAGAGATGAAGCCACAAGGACAAAATGCTACGAGGCGGCACTCTCTAAGTATAGTCCCGCGTCTCTTCTTGCCATGAACCAGATCAGTGACACACTCCGGGATCTTTACATCAGGTGCGACAAGACCTACAAGGAAGGTATTATTCCGCTCCGTGACTCCTTGATCCTGATCTCGGAGAATTGGTCCAATTGGGGCCTATCTGGACAGTGTCCGGTAACATTTAGCCAAGAAGAAATTGACACGCATGAAGCGGAACTGTCTCAATACCGCGATTGGCATCAACTACGCGGGTATACTCATCAACTCCTATATTCAGATGATGAAGGCTGGATTCCCCCACAGTGTGATTTTGAAGAGATGAGGGCAAAACATAACTATCTCTACCAAGTGTACCTTGAGAAGGAAGAATTGTCCGAGGAAGAAGGTAGAAAAACATGGTTCTATAGAGACCGGGAGTGAATATTACGAGCTTGTCGGAGTATCATTGACATCTAGTTAACAACCCTAGATGGGTTCGAAGCCAAATTCCCTTAACTTCGAAGAGACTTTCATGTTCCAAAGGATTGTTAACTGCTTTAAGCCGTAAAGGCTCTTCGGGGGTTTATATAGGTTTATATACCCTCCTTGGCTTCGCAGCCCTTCCATACGGAATTTTCATGAAGATTTCTTTTATCGAGATTTGACCCAACATAGGCATTCTTCGCATCCAATCCATTAGGTGGATATTCCATTGGTGTACGGTTGCAATGCAATTGCAATTAGCAACCTCATGCCTTCAAACCAGACTACGGGTTAGAACGTCTCTTCATAATCTATAACTACCGTGCCTTTGGGAGAAGCCTCTTGCAACTAGCCTTGCTTTAAACCTTTCGATCTCTCTGTCCCATGTAAATTATACAACATGGATATCTGCGGGGGTATTAACCTCTTCCCACGTTTCAAAGGACCCGAGATCTGTTAGTTCCTTTTCTAGTGCTTCTTGCCAGTTCTACCCGTAAATCGGGTGGTTAATCGCTTCCTTGCCTGTCCTTGGTATAGGTATGCCTCTATTCTGCCCTCTTTCCTGTAAGGAAACCTTGTATATTTGCTCATGCAGAAGCTTAGCCGTTTTTTTGACGCGCTCTCTTCACTGTCTCCAGCGTATTCCTCTTTGACAAAGTATGAAATAATATTTTATTTGTATCTATTTATAAGTTATTTTTTATTCTGACTAATTAGTTACTATTTCTTTAGTTAACCAATCGTAACCTCTTTCAGGAGCCAACCAATCACGTAACTATTTATTAACGGACCCAGGAATTCCGGTATGAGAAGGTTGAGCTTCCTAATTGGGACTAAAGAGGCGTAACTATATACTTCAAGCATAACTAACTAAGTTACCTAGCTAAGGGAGCGTTACTCCGTACATACAAGTCGTTAACTCGTAACTATGGACGATAGCGTCGTCGTCACCATGAGCCACCGATATGAGGACGGTCGAAGCGCTGTTTCTCCTTCATCTCGCGGTAGTCAAGATAGCCGAGCCACTTCTTGTCCGCGATCTCTCTGAGATCCAGTCCGTCTTCCGGCTCAAGAGTCTGCGCATTAACGGAGAGATAGCAGGGTCTCAACGCTTCATCCCAGCCCTCCTCCTCGATCGTCCATGCCTTTGTCTTGATCGTCTTTGGTCCTTCAGCTCCCGCAGCAGCAGCCGCCTTCATGTCCGTTGTATCAGCAGGCCTGGTCGCCCACTCTTCCACCTCCACCTCTTGAACCCTCCCCTTTCCTGCGAAGGAGAAACAGCGAACGCCACAGGTAGGACAGAAGTACCAAGTTGAGCCCTCCTCGAGGATCTTGTAGGCCGTCAGGTCCTTTTCCGGCTCAAGAGGGGAGAGCAGGCGGAAGTCCCGGGGTGCTTTGGGCAGACGCATGTGGAAGAGGCCGAACTTGAGACAAGCGGTGCAGTTGCACTTGTAGAAGTGGACAGAGGAGTAGCGGTCGACTTTGCCGTTGGGACTGATGGTGGGAGGCAGCGTGATGTATGCCACATAGCGGATGAGGCCGCAGCGACAGGATCCCCTGTATGGCTCGCGGGTTGGCGCTGCCATGGCGTTGCGCTTTTCTCTCCTTCTTTAATATACTTCGTACAGGAGCCGCGTAAGAAGTGAAGCTATCTACTCCGTAGTATGTCTTTTTTGTCTCCTCCAGTGCCAGCTTCTCTCTGCTTTATGTAGGCCAGCCGTGGGAAGGCAGCAGCTCTTTGTCCGCCAGCCTTTGCTTGGAGGATCAAGGCAGCTAACCAGCATGACGCAGCTGCGCCGGCCACTCGCGTCTCTTTGTCTACATCCCCCTGTCCACATCTGCACCGTGCATCACTCGGACTCTGCCATCCCCACGGCTAATCTCTTTCCAGCCGTCTCAGGTTTGATGATCGCAAGGATCGGATATTGGCCTCATCTCCTCCGCGTTTCTCCTCCTGCGTCTTCTGCTGCTTCTTTCGCCTGCTTCTTTTCTTCTTTACCCCGTAAAATGTTTACCCGTTCTTCTTACATAATCAAAAGCAAACATGGCGCTAGAACGACGCTAGCGGACACATGGCATCTTACTAAGCCCTGTTGTCCAATCAGCGTCCGGCGGCTGACCAAGGCGCTCTCCCCCTGGGAACCTGGTCTCGTGACCCAGCTCCGCCCGAGGCAAACTTTCCCTTTTCTGCTTGTCTCAGATGAACTTTTGCCGGGAAGCTTTTTCTGGCTTGCGACCCCTGGAACTTCTTCTTAGTCTTCCTCCTCCTCGTCTTCCCTCCT
>NW_003345197.1:588995-658298 GCF_000150975.2 Nannizzia gypsea CBS 118893
CCACCCCAGTCCGCCCCTCGAGAAAGGAAACTCGTCACCTCGCTTTCCTGTCGTCCTTTCGAGGTTTGCGACTCCAGAACTGAAATAATCTCTTTCTTCTGGCTTTTTCTTCTTCTTCTACTTCTCGCTCGCTGTGCTCCTCTTCGTTCGTGCTTGCTTTTTCCCTCTTTAAAATAATCGTTTCGAGTGGATCGCACCTCCTGCGCGACCCCGATCAACTACCGTGTTTTGTGCGCCAATATACTACCCGCCGTGCATATTTCATTATTATATATACGCAACAGCAGCTCCCTGGGAGACAGTGAGAGTTGGTATCTCACATTTTTTGTTGCTTTTCTTTTCGGGGCTGTCTGATATATACACATACACACCAAAAATTCTGCCACCTGTACACGGAGTTTTGGCCTAATCTATATCCATCCTTCTCCTCCCTCCCGCTCTCTCTCTTTTTTTTTTCTGCGTCCGCCGTTGAGCGTCGAGGGTTACGCAGGATGACTCGCTTCATCACTTTGGCGCTCGCCGTTGCGCTCTCCGCGCAGTCGGTGTTGGTTGCCGGGGCTTCTCAGAAGTGTAGCCCGAGCCAGAAGTGTCCCAGCTCGGCGCCATGTTGCTCGTGTAAGTGGATGATGATACTCGTTATAAAATAATAACAATAAAAGCAAACAAGACCGATTATGCTGACGGCTGGCTTTCTTTCCTTTTGGTGTAGTATATGGAGAATGTGGTTCCGGTGCCTATTGCCTGGGAGGATGTGATATGAAATCTTCCTTCGCCGTGGACTCGTGTGTCCCGATGCCGGTCTGCAAGAGTCAGACGTACAATTGGGACAACCTGGACAGCGTTGTGCCCAACACCAAGTACCTGGGCGATGCTAGCAAGGCGGATTGGGTCTCCAGTGGTGAGCCTAAGTCCGCTGGTGGTAACCTGCTGTTGACCATGGCTCCCAGCACTGTTGGTACCCTGCTCGGCCACAACCACTACATGTGGTATGGCAAGGCCACCGCCAAGCTAAAGACCAGCAGAGGACGTGGTGTAGTGACAGCTTTCATTCTGATGTCTGATGCAAAGGACGAGATTGATTTCGAGTTCGTTGGAGCCGACCTGGTTACTGCTCAGACCAACTACTATTACCAAGGAATCACCGATTGTAAGTTTCTGGTTAACGTGACCCATCCCCCCAACCTCCAGCTAACGTTACTCTTTTTCCTCTTTGGTTAGACACCCAAGGCAAGAACGCATCTATCTCTAATACTTTCGAAGAATATCACACCTATGAGATCGACTGGAAGCCCGAATCGATTACCTGGAGCATCGATGGCAACGTCATCCGTACTCTCGAACGTGACAGCACCATGAACAGCACTACGCACCAGTACCACTACCCTTCCACCCCCGCTCGTGTCCAACTCTCCCTCTGGCCGGCTGGTCTGTCCACCAACGGAGAGGGTACCATTGCCTGGGCCGGAGGTCTCGTCGACTGGAAGTCTGAGGACATTCAGAAGAATGGCTACTATTACGCTGCTTTTGATTCTGTCACCATCGAATGCTACGATCCTCCAAAGGGTGCCAAGGTCGAAGGTAGCAAGTCCTACGTCTACACCGATGAGAGTGGTACCGAAGGCTCCGTAAAGATCACCGACCAAAGCACTATTCTCAAGTCATTCCTCGGCAACGGCAAGGACAAGGACAAGGACTACCCAAGCCCTACCAAGGGAGGTTCCGCTACACCCCGCCCCTCCGAAATTGCTGTCATTCCTGGTCTCAGCGGTGCTGGTCCTGGTCTTGACGGCAAGCGACCAGGTGACGGTGATAACGGCAACCACAACGGTGGCAACGGCGGCAGCGGTGGTTCCGACCCTTCCTCTCCCCAACAGACTGGCTTCTCCCAAGGCCCTATCAACGGCAACGGCAACTCGAGCGGTGCCTCTGCTCCTGGAGACCAAGTCCTACAAGGCTCCCTATTTGCAGTTTTCATCGCCATCATGGCACTAGTAACTTTGTAATAGCAGTCTCAGCTGTGCACATACTCTGAGCTATTCCCCCATTTTTACCCTCCTCTTCTTGTTAATGTTTTTATGCCTCCCCTTTTTTTCATCTGCTTCTTCTATACCTTTATTCCCGACTATCAACAGCCTCTCAACGTTTTTGGTTATGCTCTCCCAAGTCACCCTCTATTTCCCGCCTGCTCACCTCGCTTATCGCCTTAGAGCAAACCCCCTCTCTCCCTCTTCTCTCCCCTTTCCTCGTTGATTGATGTACTCCGTATGATCTGGCCCATTTTTAGCCTCCTAAACTTAACTAGTTAATGTTTTTTATTTTTTTGCTTATTCATAAACAAACCTTAATTTTCCCACCCAATGTCTCTCGTGCATCAACTTCAAACATCCTTCCCCATATCAACCGCCTTCTATGCATATTCAGGCGCAGGGTTACCCTTATTTTTTGCAGACGGTAACTGGTGGCGTGCTGTAAGCTTTTCTTACCGAGCTGCCTTGAACACTCGTATGTACCTGTGGGCGTGTGCATTGCTCAGTCTATGGCGCTTTTCCTATTCGCTGCATGTTACCGAGTACGCCTATAACAAACAAGAAACCGCCACCCAAAGCTCTCCGGATACTGCACCTGACTACCGACCTTTCCATGTTGGTTCTGAGGGTTATCTTGGGGCCCGAAGTTCTTTGCTTTGAACAAGCTGGGAAATGTTTGCATGCCAAAGATGCCTAAGCCTTGAGAGGTACCTAGTTAACTCCAGGGGTTTGTTTTGACAGCCCAACCAGACCCGTGTTTGCCTACTACTTTTTTATCTACATTTGTACACCATGTCAAAACGAGAGAGTCAAGGTACCTGGATTCCTTAGATTATGTCCTCTAGGCACTTTTGCCTAGGGAAGTGATGCTAACCTTGCTGCCTTACGTTTGATATCCATCCATACCGCTTAATATATCATGTTTTCTATTTCTTTCATGCCTAAAGAACTACTTTTACTAGATTGCTACTATCCTATATACCAGCCAGCTTTGAAATACCCATTATATCAACAAGGAGAAGCAATCTACTTCTCTTTATGACCCTTCTTTGCTATCTTTTCCCCGGTGTGGCGGTTGAGGCTGAGTGCGGCTTTCACTCAATCTTCACTGCCACTTTATACTTCCCTCTGTGTATGGATTGGCATACATCAAGCAAAGACCTTAGGTAACTAACCAAGCAAACAGGCCCCTGGTCTGTGTTAAAGCCACTGGCCAGTCAGCATGGTGACAGATGTGGTGTTCCTATTCTTATGGCCTCTTTTCTGTTCCTTTTCTGGGTCTTTTCTTAGTCTTATTCTTGAGTCTGGCCAGGACATATGTTGTGCTGGCTAGTAAGGCAGTATAAATTGATACCTGCTTTGGTTTTCTTTTCCTTTACCCACCATATCACTCACATACTCCTACATATCTGTTGGTCCACATATCAAATTGAATACAAGAAAGATCTGGTTGCCGTCTTTAAGCCCTGGTAAGTTACATATACTTGCTGGCTAGGTATACAAAGGAATACTAATATATACATTCCTATACTGATAGGGAACAACTATAACAAGGCTAGGCGGTGGACAAAGTGCGTCCTAGTCCAGGGCAACAGCACACCTGCGGGCTGTATAGCTCCCCCACGAGCCCAACGCCATATATTACTACAGTATGAGCGTAGCTGCCCCCTTTGGCTGTATTTAAACTAACTAAATCCCGTAGAGACACGCTCAATCATAATGTGTCGATACTACATGGTCAGATACCTTTGCCAGTGCCAGGGTATTTTCCTCCACACCTTCTGCACTCACACCTTTCAGCAACTGGTTCGAATCAATGACCCGCAAGAGCGAGCACGCTATGCTATCCCATTCGATGACCTCATTAACTGTGTTCCAACAGACCGTAGCATTGTTGGTTACGACTTCAGAAACCATACCTGCATCGACTGTCGGATCAGACTTGTGAGGTGGTTTGGGGGCGATACCGTGATATTGTGAACTGGTTGAATGGTGCAGGTGCATATGGATATTGATGAAATTAGGTTATTTGGCGTTCCTGCTTTGGGAGGGGATTTTTACCTGTTTCGTCTGTTGACTCCGGAAAGTACGTTATGGTGGCCGTTTGTGTGGCTTTTTCTATTAGATGAAGCCTGGAGGCAGTTTGCCCTTGTCCTGGAGCATGATTTTGCACATTGAGGAATTGGCAGTTGGTACTCTGGAAACTAGTTATCTATCAGTAATTCGGCTATTGCTGATTATTGGGAGCTGGTAGTAAGAGTCTAGTCCAGCCCTGAAGCTATGAGTGTATACAAAAAGGCAGACAGGAACAAATCTCATAAGAATACCGCTCGTATTACGCTTAGATATATAGACTGTGTCTAGAATGGACTTGGGAATATCGAAAACCGGAAATAGAAAAAGTAGTCTACAACAACCATTAAGAGCCCCAATGTGAGGGATGAAATCTTAAGCAGTCAAAAATGCAAAACGGTACATAAGAAAAAAGATCGTAGAAGGAAACTGAAAAACGTAAGATAACAGAAAGTGTACTAATGGCTACCGCATCCACAGTCCGATCGTTCTTCATGGGCAGGCTCATCAGGGCCCCTCTTTCTTAGGCGGCGCTTAAAGTCTCCATGGTAGGTATCAAGCTCATCAACAACCACGCCCTTGTCGAGTGGCTTGCCCATCCAGGAGTAGTCGGGGCCAGAATCTTCGCTGCTGGTTGACGGCTTGGTCTTAACACCCTTCAACTTTTTGGTGATGGCATCCAAGTCAAGATCGAGGTAGGTCGCAATGAATTTTCCCACTTCAGTGTTCTCATGGCTACCAACCAATGGGAGAGCGTCATGAGGAGACGAGGCAAAGATACTAACATCAGCGGCAGAATGACCGTGGGTGCTCCAGCCTATCTGGGCTCTGCGGCTGATAAGGTCGGCGAAGAGATACGCAGCAGGGTTGCCGGTGTTATCGATAAGTCGATCAATTTCGGCATCGGTGGTATCGACGATTCCGAGAGCAGGCTTGATGAGTTCTTCGCGGATGTATTCGCGCTTCTTATCTCGGGATTGGCCATGACCTTTTCCTTCGAGGTAGGCGTTCAACTTGGGCTCGAGATACTCGGAAGAATGGGTAGCGTTTGCAAGGGCATCGGGAAGCCAGAGGTACTCCGGATATGTCTCGTGGAGCTGTCTTGCGGCGGCAAGGCCACCAGTTTCGTGGTCGGATGTGCTGACGAGAACACCAGGGGTAGAATCGTTTTCAAGGAACTCCAGAACGGCCTTGAATGCCTTGTCGTACGCCAAAACCTCATAGACCTGAGCAGCTGGGTCATTGCCGTGGCCAGCATGATCGATTCTAGAGCCCTCAATCATGATAAGAAGCCATGCTCGCTGTTCTTGGTGGCATCACTCAATGTCTTGAGAGCAGTTCTGGTCATCTCCTCCAGAGATGGGAACTCCTTTTCACGGAAACGTCGATCGATTTCAAAAGGAATATCTTTTGGAGCCAAGAGTCCTAGCAATGGCAGTTTGGCAGCCTTGCCCTGCTTCAGAGCATCGAACCCACTGCGGTCGTCAAAGTAGTGGAAGCCTTTAGACTTTGCAAGCTTGACCAAATCCTTGTCATCAGCACGACAAGACCCAGAGGTAGAGTTGGGTAGGAAGTGGCATCTACCACCACCCATGATAAGATCAACCTGTACACCAAGAGGATATTCACCAAGCTGATGCTCGGCGATCAAGTCTTCGTAACCACGGATGTTCACATGGGAAGAAAAGCAGGCGGGAGTGGCATCCGTGATTCGTGTGGTGACGACCAAACCGGTCATGTAACCGGCGGCCTTAGCAGCTTCCAAAACGGTTCCACAGGGGGTGTGGTCCGGAAGAACCGAGATAGCGCCGTTATAACTCTTCATTCCACACGAGAAGGCGGTAGCTCCGGCGGCCGAATCAGTCACCAGGCTGCTGGACGACCTCGTTCTAGACGATCCGATATGATGTTTGTCCAGAGTCAGGATATCATCGATAGGAAGCTTGTCAACATGCTGTCTGAACGAGCGAGTCATAGACAAGCTGGTAGGCCCCATTCCATCCGACACCATGAATATCATGTTCCTCTTCCCAGTGTGTCTAGCTTTATGAGGGTCTTTCGGGATGGAGTGATCATGCTGATAGACGATTGCAAGGACGATGACGATAGCGGTAGCAACGAGAGCCCAGGTAAACAACCCAACCTGACGCCAGAAATGAGGGCCACGACGGGAATCATCCTTGATGCTACGGTTAACTCGCTCTCCGGTCAGAAGGGTGGACTCTTCGTCGTTTCGATCGGTGTCGTTCGACGGACGAGGGTCAGGGGACGCCATCGTCGGATGAGCCAACGCGGGCCCGAGTATATTATGCGCGTAGAGAAAGAAAAATTCACCGAGACTCTGGCATAAGATATGGTAATAAGATGTACGGTGTGGTTGTTCTGTGTACTCCGTACGTTGTACACCCTGTTGAAGCCTCCAAGATGCTAAGAAGCCGGGGAATCTCAAACTCGCGATCGGATCAGCCGGGGTCGGTCACGTGAAAGGTACCGCACATGACCTGCAGCAGCCTCATACCGGAATAGCGTACCTTAGGTATAATGTATTTCTTACCTAAACTCTCGACAGCTCTAAGCATTAACCAATCTTTGATGGCTGCCTGTTTAGAGGAGATAAAACTACGCCTTCTACACATATTTACTAAATTTTTAAATGGTGGTTGTAAAAATAATGATCCCCCTTTAGAAGAAAGCCTCCATCCATTTTGGATATCCCAGTCACATGACCAGGCCGAGGAATTTCCTACCGCCACCTATTGAGCATTAACAATGACGCTCCCCGCCATGATTCACATCATTTTACTCTCGAGCTACCTTTCCACCGTGATTAGGGGGGTTAATACGCAAGGAAGTTTGACACCTTGATTAACTCCATTTTCAGCCTGAACCCGCCTCCTATGGCCGATTTCAACGAGCTGCCGCGTGGCCCAGAGGGTACCATTTACGCAAAGGAGAATGGATTCGACCCTGGCTTCAAGATCGAGATCGACCCCACAAAGATTGAGTTTATCAACAAGCTGAAAACATCAAAGGCGTCATCGATATTCCATGTAAACTATCATGGCAAGCCTCGCGTCCTGAAAGTTGTACGTGTTGTCACTATATCTCAAAGTCGCAATATTCTAACTATGTCCAGTTTCACAATAACGAAGACCGTGGGTATGCTGATGACGGGATTCGTGACTTGGACCGCGCTCGCTGTGAAATCCGGGCTTACTGCCGCCTCAAGCGGTCTGGTGTTTGCGATGGAGGCTACGTGCCACAGTTTTATGGGTATACATTATCCTTAAATCCTAACAGTTTCGCTCCTCATCTAGACGGTTTTAGGCGTGACACTGGTCTTCCAAGCGCAGTTCTGATGGAATACCTGCCAAACCCTTTGTTAATGAACAGTGTCACTTACAGTAAAGAGCGAATGGCCGCGGCAGTTAAGGGCATCCAACAGATCCATTCGGCTTTGGTTGATCATAACGACTCGTATCCCAAGAATATTATGATTGTCCCCGGTAGCCCAGAAAGGGTCATATGGATAGATTTTGATATTGCTATCACATATCCTGACGAGTCTTATCTTACAGACTGGGGTCGTCACAGGATTGAATTTGAAACTGCGTGCGTCGAGAGCTACGGAGTGGCACTAGTAAGTACTTCAGACAGTTTACAATGCTCACTTCCTGGCCACTGACAGGTTTTACAGGCTGAGGATCAAAAACAAGGCCTCCCACCAAACACAAAGTTTTACTAGAAGGGCAGGATAATAATATGTGCGTACAGACATGCAGGAGATATAATGACGAAAAAAAGGGTATCAGTACCTCTGTATATTGAAATAAGGATGTTAAACTTAATAGAGGGTCCCTACTGCTATATTCTGCCTACAAAAATAAGATACCTACTACAGAGAAAGGCCCCTCAAGGCGTTGATATACCCTGTCTGTATTCTTATGGGCTCCCCTCAGAAAGTCATGCTCCAACCCTTATCCTTAACGGTGTTGAAGGGCTTAAGACAAGGGCACTCAAGGGCAATATTAAGGACAGAATGTGAAAAATGGATGTAGAACCTCCCCTTGCCTTCCCAATGTTCTACTGCAGTTGCCAGTTATTATCTGCCCCCAACATCCCGATATACCAAAGTCCTAGAAGAATTGTCAAACGTCCCGGTCCTGCTGCTTCCCATGGTATGGCCTGCGCTACCAGCAAGTTGCCGCGTGCGTCGAGTCTCTTTATAGGGACTAGTTCAGTGTTGGTTAAGACAAATCCGTACTGCGTGTTATGCTGTTTCATATAATAATTGACCTGCGACAGAACCTGCAAATACTCTTTACGATATAACACCGACTGGGCTGTTTGCCAATTAGATCCCCATTTCCATGACACCTTGAGGTCCCCTGGGCAGCGATTTGGAGAGGAGCCGAGAGGGGTACCAGCGTGGAAAAAGGCAATATCGGGTCGGAAATTGTTGATTATCTGGGCCGCATCACCAATATCAACTGTAATAGGAGTAAGGTTGGCAAGCTGAGGTGTATTATGCTGGAAGCCAGCTCGCAGCGCACGACGTAGCCGACTCTGAATGTAGGTAGTAACACGGACTGCGAACATCGGCTCAGTACGTATGGGTTGTGGGGGAGAATCTGGCATTGGTTCGCTCTGAATTTCAGCTTCCTGAAGCAACACCCCGTAACGCTGGATAATATGGGCGTATGTGAATTCAGTCCATTGACCGACGCTGCGGATATCACTCCATTTGTAACTGTCATTTGACGTGTTAGGTGATCTGTGCGTTTCCATGGTAGGCTGGCCTGGAGGGGGCACCATAAGATAGTCTAAAAGTCTCTGAATGTTGGCCATAATTGCTTCTGTTTTTATATAGAATCTTGAATACCGAAGACGAAACGTTGCCGTGGGAGTTTATCTTTCTCAAGTTACGGCCTGGTCTTCGCCTGTAATCTGTACTCTGGATACATTCGAGGACTCTTGTCTCCGCGAATCATGTCTATACCATACGGGAAATAAGTGAATTGAAAAAACCATGATGTCCCAAAAATTACGCGTGAAGATCGGGACTTGACGGTTTTTTCAATTCACTTATTTCCCATATGGTAGCTGAGTTAGCGCCCTGGTGAATCTCTAGGAATCCCCCTTCTCCTGCTTCTACTTCTACTTCTACTACTACTACTACTACTACCCCAATACCACAACAAACCTTCGACAGGGCTAGGGAAGGCCACTGCAGGGACTGGGAGCTTCATAATCATAGCTGTGAGATGTTGTAAAGGTGATGTGTATTTCTTAGGATGCCATCTTCCAGGTCGTTGGCGAGGCGGGCAGTTTCAAATATGATGAATGCTCTGCCCGTCCTGATAGCAGTATCCATCATATCAAAAATATCGTGGTCGCGGAGATCGACGACCTGGACCCTCTTTTGGGAGTCGCGGTTGAAGATCAATACGAGAATTAGGCAGTGAGTGTTGTTTGCCTATCCTCTAGAAAAGATCAAGCAAGGAATCTAACCTAGTTAGACCTTCCTAAATGCCACAAACGGAAAGAAATATTACCGACTAAACTTGTCGTCGGTGGTCAGCTAGTAGGAGGGCCTATTTGAGGTATATGGTGATTCGAATCAGCATGTTTTTTTATAGATCTCAATCACAAAAGATACTATTTGTTTGTCTTTAATCTACGTCACGCAATGGTCAACTAGGCGATCAATGGCATATTCTTCATAATATATTCCTATCCCTTCTAAAGGTAGGAAGAAGGGCCAATCGCTGAATCGTATTGGGCGGATAGTGTTGAGAGACTTGACAAACTCCCAGTACTCTGGATAGGCACCGCCAACCTCCCAGCCTACCAAGCCAGCTACCCGAACCTCCCCTTCTCCATCTTTAATAGCCATAATGTTACGGGGATGCAGGTCACCGTGGGTTAGAACAATACGATGATTGTTATAGAGCATCGGTCTAACAAACTCCACGTAAGGTTCCATGCCTGGTCGCCTATTGCCAGAGAGAAGAAATTCGTTAAACTCGCCTTCACCCTCTATATATTCGGGGCTTTCACGCTTCCACATTCTTGAGTCAATACATAGAGGTGGGCTTCCGCCGCCGAGATACTGAGATGGCAACGGTATTAACCGAAGTTTCCCCAGGATAATATTCAATTGATCACGGATAGAGCATTTCTCGGCGATTGATTATTCTGGCCACAAATTTTCTAAGGAACGGCCCTCGATAAGGCTCATAAAGGCATATGTTCTCCTATCGAAGGTTAGTACACCTAGGGGTTCAGGAACTGGAATATCAGAAGAGTGGCTTCGTATATGGGCAGTCATATTTGCATCCGTCAAGGTAATGCTGGATCCAATCTTGACAACAATCCGCTCATCAAGCTGCACCACCGCGCGTGAAAAATGGCTCCAAATAACTGTCCCATTCTTTAGAGCTTTGGATAGGGCTGAGCATGTGCCATCGTCAGTTAGTTCGCATCCCTGCTCAGCGTACTTCTGCAAAAGGGAGGTGACTTCAGGTGCAAGAGGAAATCGGATATTTGGCTGCGCTTGCGGAACCGATAGTAACTCTTCGTGGAACCGTGGATTTCGAGAACTGCTTTCACGACCTAAATAAAGTTAGCTTGAGGCGAATCATCTTCATTTGCTATTGATAAAACAGTAGAGCATTCATCCTCACACTCTTGACTCTTAAGGCTGCGCTTCTGTACAAGTCTATGCTTGCTAGAGGGGTAAAGGCAGCCCCATCTAACACACAATTAGCTTAGATCCGCCCACGGAATAGTATTCTATAGCTAACGTTAGAATTCGCCCATCACAGATTCATTTAGTTCAACTATGGCCTTTCGAATATCTCCATCATTATCTACATGAAATATTTCATCAATAGGTAGCATGATATTCTCCACTAGTTCAGAGTTCTGCTTAGATATTTTGGGCTTGGGCTTAGATTAAGGCAGAGTCACGCTTAACCCGAGTTCGTGCCTTCTTAGAGCAAGGAGTAGAAGCAAGGCGGCGCTCGCACCTAGGAGGAAATTTAGGCCCGTCTGCCAGCTTGGGAGCTTGATAGACATTTCTCTAAGAACTCCTAGTGTCGACGTGCCGAGATTGTATTCTTTGGCTGTCTGTTATTATCGAGCGATATAAAACTGTTTCAATTAAACGGGAAGAAGCGCTGTTTGCGGTAGCTTGGTACGTACCTAAATCGGCCCGCTACTAGGTAGTTCTTCCACCTCCAACCTTAACCGCACTTCTTAAATCCGAATATATCGGATTTCTATATCTGACTGATATATTTAACAGGATTATATACTTATTCATGTACTCAACATCTATAATACATAGCTCTATATTACAAGGTTACTAGAAAGACAATTTGACTGCCAAGGGTAGGTTACTGGCTGGCCTCTCTAGTTATCCAATTGGCAGCAAAGCAGCAGCAATTTCTTGAACGCCTCGCTCAGTTGCCAGCAGATTGAACTGCGCAGCGGCATTCCTAGTATCCTGAACCTCAACCCTTATACCTAGCTCATTAATATGCCTCCTTGTCTCAGGTGAGAGAGGGCGCATCGCGGGACCTAGCCCAAGAATCAGAATATCTAAACGTAAAGTTAGCATACCACGTCAAATAGCCAGTCCAGAAGACACATCCGACGTAGACGGGTATCCAATGCTTAAAACCACGTACCTGGTTTCGGCCACAAAAGCCGTAGAGCACCCCAAGCACCCTCTGGCACCTCCCACTGGCCCTTCTCATTAACCAAGTTCCTCTCCTTGCCAGCTGCAGCCTCCCACGGTCTCCAAACAAACACCTCTCCATCAACCAGTAAGCACCCGTTACCATCCGCAATTCGCACGCCGTTATTTAACTGGAATCCGTCGTGGTGGCATGCATCGATGGCTGTTGCAGGTACAGCTGCACCGGACAGGATGTTCAATGAGTTAAGATCTGTCATGTGCTGTGCATCTGTGCCTTCCGGTGGTGGGCCGCGGTAGTTTGATTTGGGCTTTAGGTCTGCTGATGATAGTGTTGTACGGCGTGGACGGGGTTGGACCCGGATATTGGGATTAGGGTTGCTTTTGTCGCTGGTATAGGTGCGGATGCTGGAGGGCGTGGGCCTGAGAAGACACTGGGATACCGTTGGTTGGAGGGATCCGTAGGATGGTCGAGATGAGAAAGGAACACTCTTTGAAATAGAGCTTCGGAGGGAGCGGAGGAGTAATGTCGATGGTGTATGCATGGTGGGCGACCTAGAAGCTTGCTCAAAGGTGAAAGTGGTGGTGTTGTAGATTTCGAGTCGCTTTTTCGGCATTTTGGTTGGAGTGATGAAATAATGTCTTGGCATTCTATAGTTAGAGTTCGAGGTACGTACCTAATTTATCAAGCTCAAGGAACATGCTTACTTGCAATTTGATATCAATAACAATGCTTTTTATCCATTCTATATAACTCATAACCAGTCCCTTGGCGACCACTGAGAAGACGCTCGCCATCTTCTATTTTGTCCCTACCGTACCTCGCCTTTTATTTTTCATTCCACCAGCCCGGGAAAAAGGGAAAGAAGAAACACCCAATCCTCGAAGAGCGAAGAAAAAGTGAGAGAGGAAAAAGAGAAAGTAGTAAATAATAAAAAGACATTACCATTAATAGAGCAGTTATGTCACCCGAAGGAGAAGTAGAAACATAAGAGGCGTGGTTTGTTAATAGGGAATAGGGGATTGAACGGTAATGTTATAAAGACATGGTGGAGAAGGGACGTATAAGTAAGACCGAGGCAGAGAATTGAGAACTTTGGAAAAAAACAAGGAAGAACTGAAAGGTAAAGGAATGTATGCAGAGGAGCTGAATAAGGATGCTTGCAAATAAACCGCTTGCGCCATAGAAAACCCACGTCTTGGAAAAAAAAAAAAAAACTGCTAACGCCAGGAAATGATATCGATTCTCAATGCCTCCAGCCCCCTTTGCCTGTAGCCGTGATGGATGCTTAGGTTAGTGCGAGGCCGTGTACGTCGTCATAACTGTTGAGTAAGATATAGAGGTAATAGGAAATACAAAAGAGGACAGGGGTTTCAGGTTCGGTGTCGCCATTTAAGTCTCTGCAGGTTTGGTCTCGGGAGCTTTGGTAGAGCGTTGTGACAGAGATGGACGGGAACGAGCTGTAGTCTCAGCATGTCGGTCTTCGTCTGACTGGCTGGAGCTATCCTCACCACCACCGGCGACGACGGAACTACTTCGTAGTCGTTCCGCCCGGTCCTGCAGGACCTGCGCCTCGGCGGCGGCTCGCTGAGCCTTGATCTGTTTGCGCCACATGCTGGAATAACGGCCCTTCATGGCCAAAAGCTGTTCGTGAGTACCTTTCTCGGCAACCTGTCCGTTTTGGAGGACAAGGATCTGATCGGCTGTGGTAATCGTGCTGAGACGATGAGCGATGACAAGCATGGTTCGGCCCTTGGAGAGGGTAGCCAAGGCGCCTTGAATGTGTTCTTCAGTATCGGTATCAAGAGCGGCAGTAGCCTCGTCCAGAAGGATGATACGTGGGTTCTTTATAATCGTTCTGGCGATTGCGACTCGCTGTTTTTCACCACCACTCAGCCTGAGGCCACGTTCTCCAACCTTGGTTTGGTAACCGTCGGGGAAAGTAAGAATGCGGTCATGGATACTAGCCGCACGACAAGCGTCGTATATGTCCTCGTCGGTTGCTGCAGGGTTAGCGTACTTGAGATTGTACATGATAGTCTCATTAAATAAGACGGTATCTTGGGGGACAACACCAATGTGGCGGCGGAGAGAGTCAATGGATACGCTCTCGACTGGATGGCCATCCACACGAATTTGACCAGAAAGAGAGTTGTAGAACCGGAACAAAAGACGGAAAACAGTGGATTTTCCGCCGCCTGACTCTCCTACGAGAGCGGTGGTAGTACCAGGCTTACACTCAAAGGACAGTCCATTGAGGGCTGGCTTGCGGCTGTCATATGCGAAATGTACCTTGTCAAACTCGATTCCGCCATTGCAGGAGCGGAGTTCATCGACATCAGGTGCGTCAACGACGGTAGGCTTTGCCCTGAAAAGCTCCAGTAGTCGTTCCGAGTTAATCATGGCTCCTTGGATCGAGCGATAGAAGGTACCGAAAAAGTTCAGAGGTCCTTGAAGCTGAGACATATATGTGAGCAAGCCGACGAACTGACCAACATCTCTCTGGCCGTTTGCGATCTGGAAAGCGCAAATGAAACAGGTGATGAGAAGGCCCAGCATGAAAACAGTGTTCTGACAAGTGTTCATCAACTGAAGAGAAAACAAAACATGGTATTCAGCAGCCTGGTAGTCCGAAACGGCACCACGGTATCGATTGAACTCGTATGGTTCAGCATTGAAATACTTGACAGTTTCATATGAAACCATTGAGTCATTCCTACATCAGTTAGTATACGTGTTGATAGAGAGAGTCTGTACAAGGGGGGAAGACTTACTTGACAGCGTCTTGCTGACGATCAGCGTTAGTCATCATGCGTCGGACTTCACCTCTCCACTGCGCCATGCGGATGGTCAGGTAGAGATAGAAGAAAGTAATGATGCCTACGACTAATGCGTAGTAGACATCGAACTCGACAAAGAAGTAGCCCACGGCAATGCACATGTCAACCAACATGGGCACGACCTGGAACGTAACTTGTTCAAGGAAGCCGTTGATTGAGCTACCTTTACCCAGCGCAGACAGGACCTCGCCAGTTTTCTTGCCGAGGTGAAAATCGAGACTGAGACTGTGAACATGTTCAAAAGCGGCTGTTGACAGTTCCATATAAGAGTACTGGCCAACAGGAATCCACAAGAAGGAACGTAGGGATCCGATAAGGCCCTGGGAGCCCTGTAGCGAGCGGAAGATGACATATAGACAGATGGTTCCCCATGGAACGTAGAATTCATTTCCATGCTCCTGGGCAAGAATGTTGACGATGTTACGAACGAGTATGGGAACACCGACGTTGACGCCTCTTTGGAGTATGACGAGGATAAAACAGAATACAACGATCGATTTCAGCTTGTTCGACCTGGACGGCCAGAGGTATGGGAAAAAGAGGGAATAACCGCTCATGTACTCCCACCAGCTGGTAGACGGCAGTGTCTTTGGGCGTACCCATCCGTCTTCCTCTGGCTGGTCATCGTCTTCATGTTTAAGATTTCGATGGGATGCACCGTAACGGTCGCCGTTGGCATGTGCAGTGCCATTTCCTGAGTGTAGCAATGAAGTGGTCTCCGTGGCAGTGCCGTCATGCTGAGCTCTGCTTCTCAAGCTATAGGAGGTAAGGCTGTAGACAACCACCAGACATACGAGCAGCAAGATCCGGGCACTCGCTGTGACACCGACGCCGGCTTCCCAGGCAGTCAGGCCCTTTCTGAGCGGGCCGCCGAGAGGGTCACCAACAATGGGCTCGTGGTGCGGAGAGGTGTTGATATCGAGGAACAGGGCCAGGATGACCAGCTCCAGCAGCATCGACACTATCCAGCTGATAAGCTGTGCCACTGTGGGCGACGGAGTAGTGTCGATGAGCGATATCAGCACCAGAGTGTGAACAAAGAAAGTGCCAACCACATGGATCTGCAAGCAGTTAGTTAAGAAGAAGACGTGTGCGTTCCTCCCTGGCGGTCATAGCATGGGCAGATGCACGACTAAGCATGCAGCCTTAGATAGACATCACAGCATCAACGACATCAACGACAAACAGAGAAAGAGAGAGTAGACATAAAAATAAGAATAACAGAGAAAAAGCTTGTACTCACTACGACTGCTTCACCACACCACCAATGGTCCTTTCGATGGAGGACTATGTGAGCAACATGGATGGCTGCCTCGGCGACGAAGCTGAACAAGACGGCCACGGCCAGCCATTTGAAAGCCAGCTTCGTGGCAGGCGAGAAATCGGGGGTTTTGCGGGCAATCAGCACGGCGGCACTCCTCATGCGAGTGGGCAGCGGTCTTCCCCCAGGGCCTGTCTTTGCGCCCCTGGTATGCTGCACCTTGGGCTCGATCCTCCGGTTTGCAATGACGGTGTTTGTGACAAAAGACACCGCGAAAACGACGAATAAGATGACGGGAGAGAAGCTCCGGAGGGCGTCCAACGCGCGTCTGATAGGCTGCATATGATGAGCGGCCAGCCCCAGGCCATCTATGCTGACAGAATCCATAGCTGTCTTTTCCCTCTTTCACACGCACGCACACGCACGTACACACAGACTCACTCTGTCTGCCTTTCGATGTCACTCTCTGTCTCAGTTGGTTGTAACCTCTGAGTACCTGGCGGAGGGTCGAAATCGAACCGCCGTTTGCTGAGTGTGGGGAGAATTACTGCAATTGACCGATGTTCATGCTCATGCTCATGCTCACGTCAAAGGAGACCTGACAGTCCAACGCTCGGCACTTTTTTATTTGCAGTTCGGAAGAGAAGAGGAAGA
Source organism: Nannizzia gypsea CBS 118893 (assembly GCF_000150975.2). Taxonomy (NCBI): domain Eukaryota; kingdom Fungi; phylum Ascomycota; class Eurotiomycetes; order Onygenales; family Arthrodermataceae; genus Nannizzia; species Nannizzia gypsea. The sequence continues at coordinate 605,554 of NW_003345197.1, forward strand.
AGAAAAAAAAGAGCTAGGGTTGTTTTGGAGTGAAGAAGAAAATAAAAGAAAAACAAAAAGCGAGCGGATGAGGGTGGGAGGAAGACGACGACGCCGACGAAGCAAGCTGTTTGAAGCTTCCGAATATAAGTTAGTCCACGAAGAGGAAGAGACAGCGAGATAAAGAAGGACAGCGTGAATGACGACGAAGTGAGAGTGAGGGAGCAGAGAGAAAGGGGAATCGACCACACGAACTGGCTATGGTACCAGTTTACGCGGCAGGTGGGGGGGTGTGATAAGGGACGAGGAGAGGGTGTTATTCGTTTTTGCGATGGCGATGGAGAGAGGGAGATGGGGACTGAGATGAAGAAGAGAGAAGCTTACAAGCAGCAAGAGCCAGGCAAAACGAAGACAATCGTTAGGAGGAGGAAGAAGAAGAGAGAGAAGGAGGAAAAGAGAAGAAGAAAAGGGAGAAGAAGAAGAATAAAAATAAGAAGAAGAGGAGGACGAAAACGGAGAGATCGAGAGATAGATCGAGAGAAGCAAGGTACCACCAAACCACCACGCAAGGGCAAAGAGAAAGGCTGGCGGGACAAAGGCAGCAAATTAGAGATGCCGCGAACTCGAGGTCACTAAAGCACAAGCAAAGTAACTAAACGGCCAGCCAGAGAGACAAAGATGCGACAGTCCCGGAGCTGCTGATAGGTCCCGGCGAGTGTGACGGTGACGCCGGAGACGGCAGCGAGATAGATGGAGCTGAAAGAGCGAGGAATGACTATAAAGCAGACGAAGGAGAGGACCAGAAGAAAGACGAAGAGAGAGAGAGAGAGAGAGAGGAAGAGAAGGAAAAGCGTTGAGAAGAGGCAAAGGCAAAAAGAGGCTTCCCTGGTAGTCTTAACTAGAGAGGAAGAAGAAGATCGCCTCTTGAAGCTGGCCACGGGAACATCTCCTTCTTCGCCTGCCTGTGACCTTTTAAAACTGCGTTGACTAGTTGGCAACTAAAACTAACTGAACTGGCCTTTGAGAAGAGAGAAGGAAAAGAAGGCTGCCTCGGGGTGGCAAGATCGAGCTCCAACTTCCGGCTGCTTTCCTCGACCCAGGGAAGACGGCCTTTTCCATCCCATCCCATCCATCCCATCCATTCTCCATGGTCTTCCTGTCTATGTATAGCCCAGCGTCGTATAGCTTGCTAGCTCGCTGCTGGAGAAGCTAACACTAACTGCTCGACTCAATGAACCGCTTTAATTAACCAACTAGCTATACTAGTCAGCCAGCTCCGGCTTTACCCTTACGCTCCTGTCTTCCCCGTCCACTCCTCCGCGCGCGCGCTCTCTCTCTGTGTCTCCCTCTCCCCCTTTTGCAGCTGCTAACTTCTGCTCAAATATCAACCATCACCTAACGAGCTACCACCTCAAGCGGTGAAGAATAAGAAGAACATCTCATCTCTAGCGGTGAAGCTCCATTCTTTCTTTTTCCTCGTCTTTCTTTTCCTGCGTGCTGCCGGGGCCATGTACATGCATACATACATATATGTAACTAAAATCACACCCAAGCTACAGATACCTGGTATGTACATAGACTTTCCTGCCACTGCGAACTCCCTGGGATGGATGGCAGAGAAAACTTAGCAAGAGCTTTAACCCGTTTGCTTCTTTTCTTTTTCTTCCACTTCTTCTTCGCTGCCTACGACTAATCAGGGGTAGGTATCTGATACTTCCCGCCCTGCTGTCACGGTCCCCCGAGCCCCCAGTACCCAGTACCTCTGCCTGGGGTCGTCTGCATGAAAGTATATGGGCTGTGCTGACCATTTCTTCTTCCTGCATGGTCTGGGCCATCGTCTCTGCTGCTTCTCCGCCATTTTAGCTGCATGAGATTGTGATAGGGAGATGGCGCTTGCTGCACACCGAAGTTAACTACTTACGGTGCGGTACTTCACCCAAGGGCAACGAGAGTAGCGACCTTTGTATCTCACTACTACCTGTTTATCTAGCGAACTAAGTAGCTACCTAGTTGAATGTGGAATCTAGGGCACAGGAAGTCGAACGGCTGACCGACCTGGGACGGTTCCCCAGCCTTGGACCGGCGCTCTCTGTCTCCTTCTCCTTCTCCCTTCTTTTCTTCTTTTCTTTTCACACTCCGTCTTCCTGCCACATGTGATGACAGGGGAGTCTTGCTTTTTCCTTCATCTTCTGCTTCTTCTGCTTCTGCGTCTTCGGCTTTAAGTCTTTGCTTTTTCCTCACAAACCTTAGCTTGGTAGCCATCTTCTCTTTCCCGGATGTTAGTTTGATGCCGGCCAGCTCGATCTCACCATCAACGGCTCATGGTCATGCAAGATCTCCCTGAAACCAGTAGCGTGGCCCATGAATATGGGATCTCTGGCCTTCCATCCTCTTTCTGGTCCCGCGGGAATCTCGGGAAACTGGGATGGCCAGTTTAAACTACCTGGTCGCTCAGAACCTTCACATCGGCTTCATCCTGTCCCTCTCGATATATTTATAACTACCAACGTGGTGATTTAACCGCCTCACCCTTGAAAGTATTTGACAACATTTCTCCCTTCTCGGCTACGGCTCTTCCTTGTCTTTCTCCCCCACGGTGCTCGATACGAACCTCTATCTAGATAAAACAGTAGTTACCCAAGCTACTCCGTACATCTTTTCCCCTTCACCGTCCACTTCCCCCTGACGGGCCGCTGCCGCCAAACACAATGACGAGACTCGCCTACCAACCTAGATAGCAATAGCAGAGTATTCCCGTTCCTTAGCTGACTAGCCTTCTTCGTCCTCCATCCGGGCCGTGGGAACCGTCGCTGGCCATCCCACCCCATCCATGCCATGTCATCACAACCCACGGCTTCCCACAGCAGTCACCGCCGTTCCCTCCCTCGTTCCGTCTCCTGTAACAGGCTCGGACGGGTAACGTAACTGTTCCACGGCCCCAAGGTAAGCGAGCCCGTTTGTCCCTCCATTGCGCCCTGCAGACGAAAATCCAGGGTGTCTCCAGCGTCTTCTTCGGGCTTTTGATACTTCTTGTCCCGAAGTGCAAGAATGGCCGGGACGAAATTTACTCACGTGATGGCCAAAGGGCTCCAGGGCTCCCTAACCACAAACGGAAGCCAACTAACCAAACTTGGAACCTTGGAAATTCTATACTCATGTGACTATCAATGAACTCCCCCTGAAGAACGTTGGCGGATGGGGGAGATTCTCAGCTATGTTCTTCTCAAATGCAGCAATTATCAGCTATATCCGACAATATTTACATATAACTATTGATATATGTTTCTTCCATATAAACTATCCAACTTTATGCTAGACATAGTTACTACATAGCTCTCAAGTTGATATGACGGCATACCCAAAATGGTAGAAAACTACATTGCATACACACAAATTCATGTCTCGATGCGACCTTGATCAGAGAGTTTTGAAGTTTGAAGGCATACGCAATGTATATATATTTTTGAATATGGGTTTTCACCGACGTCTTGGGTCTTCCAAGAGAGAGTCTATCAATCAATGGCTGGAGAATGTCGAGTCATACTCAGCCTAGAAGACAGTGGCTCTGAGCGAAGAAGGACTACAAAGAGCCGCACAAACTTCTCACCAAACACAAATGAGCTTTCAAAGTCACATCAGCAGAGACTATATTCACGGTCTTCGCCCACGAACAAAATGGGAATCTTCCCCCGAAAAGCAAGGACTCAAGAGCTCGCAAAGCCAAAGCGATAACTAAATGTTGAGATATTCCACTTTACCTAGACTCGCACACATTACCCAAGGATACCTTGGAGCACTAGGCCTTTTTATCCCTTGAGGTCCAACGCTAAACCTCATTTACGCTTTGAGGAAGAAGCTTCTTCTCTAGCCAGCCTGACCAGAAAACGCAAGCGCGGATCAAGAGCCATAGAATCTGAGCGGAATAACATCACCACATTAGGCCCAAGGTAATCCCTATAACAATATCAGTAGAGTTAAAAGGGGCTAATCAATGGGGCAGGAGTGGCAGTATGCAAACTTCTAAGACATCGCGGAAGAGCGTCAACCCACGTACTCTGCTCGCTAGACTAAGCTTTGCTCAACCTTTTGTGGTCTTTCGCGCTTTCGGGGCAGACGAAATTCCAGACCCAGCAAGGGAGCTATTCAACAAATTTACTCGCAACAAATTGGCTCCTGTGCCAGAATGGATGGCGCAAGCATATATCATATCCCTTTGACATAAATGTAGCTTGATCTGATTTTATATATAACACCCGTCTGAAGGAAGACTTCCCAATGGAAGCACAGTTCCTGCAGCCAAGTAATGACTTTGAAGCATTTCAAATACCATCCACTGAGGATGAGGTATATTTCGGGAAACTACGGGCAGCTTACAAAAGAGCAACTACAGCTTTCACATGTTTTGAAGATGAAGATGGCTGGTCAGTGGTCATTCGGGATATGTTTGACGCGGTCATAGGCCGACACAGGAATAGCATGTTGCGTGTGTCCGAAGTGTAGGTGTATACTCCTCTGAAGAGCTTATGATTGTTTATGTGCTGGTTAATTTAACGGGGTATTCTATAGCCAATCGGTAAATATTGAACCAGCCACACTATTACCTAGAGTCGATCATCACACGACATCGAAAACGGTCGATTGGATCGTGTCATTCAACTCCGGTTACCCTTCTATCGGTAATCTCACAAGAGAAATCCTATGAAAACGGCCAGGCATTTCTTTTTCGCAAACTGAGGATGCTCCGCATGGTTATGAGTCACATTTTGTGGTAGTCAAAGCGAAATCTCTAGATGGGAGCTTTAATGAGTCGATGGTACAGTTGGCAACTTGGGTATCAGCAGGTCTTGAAAAAACGTCACAGCTTCAAGCACTGACGGAAGAGCTGCCCCATCAACCGAAGAGAGACATCCTTTCAGTTCTTGGAATCAGTATCGTGGGGCACATTTGGTACCTAGTTTTTGCCGTGAAAAGCAAAGATGGTGTGGTAAGTTTCTTCCAATTTCAAACACGGCATACAAGTGCGCTCGGCTAACCCGGCCTAGGCCCTATCTGGGCCAATGGGTATGGGAGATACGATGTCCTTTAAAGGTATCTTTGAGATTTCGTCAGTTTTTCAGGAGATAAAGAACTGGGGTGATGGTGTTTACTGGCCGTGGCTCCGTGATACCATTCTGAAGCCGCCCGCTCAGCTCCCCGCCGATGGAGAACCTTCAGACTAGTTCCGGTACGGAGTACTTCATGCATCGATGGCATAATAATTTTCCTCTGATATTTTCAGCTATGTCTTCCCGTATGTTCTAGCAGTGTGCGGGTCTTTTTCCTCCTTGCTAGCCAATGTCAAGAATAGTATTTTAATTTGAACCATTGCATGTCTCCCCTGTACAATAACTCCATATTAAGATCCAATGGCAGAGCCTCCTTGCAACCTGCGCCTGGTGAATGCTGAAGATCCCATTCGCCAAACAGTCGCCGAGATAACGGCATCGAAATCCATGCTATCACGCAATATTACCACACCTCGTATATCACCATGGTTTATGTCGACCGAGTCAGGTCAAATTCCGTATGCCCGTATGCCCGTATACCGTATGTGTTGATGTTGCCCACTTGCGGCTGCGAACCTTATTTTACATCACGTGATGTTTCTTAACACCGAAAGAAGCAAAAAGAGACATCGAGAGACACTTCGCGATTCAAGGTCACGATCCAAGAACAAGATCACGATCCCTGGCCACCACCTTGTCTTGAGGCGAGCAGGCGATGGATCACCAGACGTCAGCAGATCGAGCGGGGCCGATCTGATCTCTCGTCTCGCTTCACACCACAATGGCCGATTCACCGCGCGGCCACGTCCCGGGCATCGCAACTCCAGGTGCTTCTACTGGTGCTGCTCCCCCTCCACCACCGCCGCCGCCTTTACCTCCTCCACCTCCTCCAGCGCCTCCATTACCCCCCCAGCGTTATGCGAACAGAGCTACTAGTGCCCTTGCGCGTCTCGCTCATCCATTCATCTACGGTTCCAGGCCTCCAAGTCCACAGCCTACTTCCCCACTGCCAGTCCCAACACCACCTCCAGCCCTGGTGACCAGACCCAGCTATACTATTTCTCCGTAAGTTCTAATGTCTTAGACTGAATCATTCTGTCAAAGGCGCAGCGAAGTGGTGTCATTTTGATGCTTTGTTCCTTTGAAAAGCAGAGAGCTTATAATATGGTATTCTATTTTTAGTCCTGGCAGCGCCCCGATCATCACACATAAGGCAGGAATCCCAATATCAGCTGTTGATATCTCCCCACAGCGAACCCATGCCATAGTTGCCGGAAGAGAAATCCTTAAGACAATCCGCGTCACGTCTTCTCAGTGCGTTGAAGAAACAAATATCCGATCTGCTGTGATAGGCCACTCCTCGAGCCACCACCCTTCTGGACCGTCCAGTAAAAACAAGGAGCACCTAGCTACCAAGGATGTCAAGTGGTCTCATTCGGAGTATAACCGAATAATCGCCGCTGCAACAAGCAATGGGCGCATTGTTGTTTATGACCTGAGCCGCCCTGGCGTGGAATATGGCCGGTTCAATGAACATTCTCGCCAGGTCCATCGGCTTGCCTTCAGTCCCTATCGCGGCGCCTGGTTGCTTTCTGGAAGTCAGGATGCTACTGTGCGACTATGGGATTTACGCACGGTGTCCAGTGACAGATCTGCCATGCATATCGGGAGCACTAGCGTGTTTAATGGCCACAGCGAGGCTGTACGTGATATCCGATGGTCTCCTGCTGAACCTGTAGAGTTCGCCACAGCTACAGACAGTGGCGTTATTCAAAAGTGGGATATTCGTAAGGACAACGTTCCTGTTATACGGATAAATGCTCATGAAAAGGCCTGTTCGTCCGTTGACTGGCATCCCGATGGCAGACATCTCCTCAGCGGCAGTGTGGACCGCCAAGTGAAAGTGTGGAACTTCTCTTCCACTGATCGGAGGCAGAAACCGTGTCTCCAGCTAAGGACCCCGCAAGCTGTTTTAAATGCACGCTGGCGCCCACCAAGCTTGACTGGCCATGATTATGAGACTGCCAGCTGGGAATCTACTCAAATTGTTACATCATATGATCAGGAAGATCCCCGTATCCACATCTGGGACTTTAGAAGGCCACACATTCCGTATAAGGAAATTGACCGTTATACAAACTCCGCTACAGACCTACTATGGCATTCTCAGGATTATCTATGGACCGTCAGTTCGGAAGGCATATTTATGCAGGCCGATATCAGCCTGGCCCCAGAAGCTATAGAGCGAAGAGCGCCATGTGCGGTAACATGGAGCCCCGATGGCAAATTTCTCGCATTTTTCGAACCGCGCCGAAGAAGACACAAGCAGAGTTATAACTACAGCAATACAGAAACCGTTGAATCCATCCCTGTGCCTGTTCAACGAAGGGGCAAAGAGGGTGAGGACAGGCTACAAACCGCTAGCCACAGCCTTACTGATGAAGCCCCAGAGGATGGCTCTCAGGTAGTTGGGATTCGAAAACGTACAAACAAGGTATCCTCGGCAAGGAGCTCTAAATCACTCAGTGCTACCCCCCCTATGCAAGATGATGAATTACAAGTTGTTACACTTGTCAAATCGGTCGGTAATATTAAAGACATTACCAATGAACAAGATGGCATGATAGGATGTGTTGAAGGAGCAACATTCAACCCAGATGCTTTCAATTATCTGGTGCAGCATTATTCTCCGCTACTGGCGGACCCGCTCAACGAACGGAACATGTCAGTTGAAGTTGTCAAACATCTTCTAGATGGGTTAGATGAGAATACCATGCAAGCTGCCGTGGTGCGTTCTGGCCGACTGGCGCAGACTTGGCGAATTGTAAGGTATGCCATATCACAGGAGTTACTGAATCAACACAAGCAGCGTCAACTTGAGTTGAAACAAAGCAGTACCTCCAAGACGGGGCCTAAGATTGGTAGCCGCGGTAGTAGCACTAACATAATAAAGCTTGACCCAACTGTTTCCGACAAATCTAAGACTCGGATCTTCAAGGGGGTTGTGGATGGAGATTCTCAAAGACTTATGACCCTTAGCCCGGAGCCTAACTCAGGCGCTACAACTCCACTTGCACGACCCATACCTGATTCATCAATCGCTGCTGCTATAGCTGGTGGACAAGTACCCAATACAGGCTTGAATGAAGAACTTGGGCAACTCAGGCCTATCCCATCGCTGATATTATCTAGTGACGAGGTACTGAGCAAACAGGCCCAGGCGAGCGTGGCTGGTCTAGGCCTAGATAATACTGAATCTAGTTGGCTTCAAGACAGTAACGGACTGAGAACCCCGACGAACAAACGCTCAACAACTCAGTCCCATGTGGAAGACACGATTGCAGACCAGACTAGATCAGCCCCCCGAGCTATATCTGGTAGAGCGGAATGGAGGCGTGAGGAAAAACCTCGCCCTAAGCCCACTGGAGATGAATCGGCCATCAAAGATGAAGGGGAAACAAACAAAGAAGACAGTAAAGAGGGAAATGGTGACATAGTTGCGCCTCAGACTCATCAAGTGTTTCGGAAACGCCTGTTGTCAATGGAGCGTGCGGCACAGGAGAGACCATCTATTCCCGTTGCATACAAACGACACGACTCCGGCGAGAGTTTTCCTATGTTCTCAGCCTCAGACAGCTCTCACCGTACCAAATCCTTTGATGAGGCATCTTCTTCACTGACAGATGACCCTTCACGTTATGAAGGCTGGCCATCGACGACTGAAGCGTCATTACATGATATACCCGAGCTTGAAGGGAGCTCTCCTCCTAGACCCGGGAGATGGGAAAACCATAGCGACTCGATGAGCGACATGTCGTTGGAAGATTTACCCCCACAATCTGCCACAGTCGACCTTGAAAGACCTGTGAGCCCGTTACCTTTCCTGGCGGAGTCATCTCCCATAAAAAAGCCATCACGGGTTGGGTATTCTCGCCCCCCGGCACGGTTTAAACCGCATCCTAGCTCGCGAAACCCTTCTCTGCTGACTGAAACATCGGTTACGCTCCCTCTCTGCCCAAAGTCTACATCGGACACGCCTTGGGGTGTTCAAACTATCGTGAGAGAAATAATAAAACATTACTGTAGTAGCGCGTCCGTTGACATACTTTCCGCGTCCCATCTTCTCCATAAAATGCACATTCTCTACAGCTCTTGCGACGAGCTTCTGCCCCAAGGAGAAAGAGAGCTGATATTCAAAACCCTCAACGAACAGCTTCTCCGGCAGGGCATGTTTGTTGAAGCCGCCGAATTCCGACTTGTTTGCGTTCCCTCATACCCAGCTCTTTATGATTATGCTCAAAAGGATACATTCATCAACGTGTTCTGTTTTGAGTGCAATAAACCCTACGAAAATCCAATCCAGGACAATAAGTTATGCCACCGATGTAACACACCTCAACCCCCATGTACGATTTGTGTTAGTCGTAAGCCCCCTACAGAATGGGCGGCCGAAACCAACCAAAGTCCACGATCTAATACCAACCTTACCGATGGTTCTTACACTAACATTAGCCCCCTTGAAGATGGTTTAATATACCAACAACAGGAACAGCCTGGATCTCGGTTACATGGCTCAGGTCTTTGGTCATGGTGTCAAACATGCGGACATGGCGCCCACACAGCATGTTTAACTGCATGGCTAACAGATATATCTCTTAGCGAAGGTGGCTGTCCCACCCCCGGATGTTTCCATGACTGTGGGCCTGGCCCTCGACGAGAACAGAACCGCCTTGCTCAACAGGAAGCGAGCAAGAGATCGAGAAGTGCCTTCTACGGCCGAAAGCCGAGCTCAACTTTCATCAAAAGGGATTCATGGACAGCTGGCGAAAGCAGAGCAGTTGAAAGAGTGAGAGGCATTCTTGGCGGAGGGGCTCCGACCCCTGTGGAGGCTGGACCTACCGCAGGTCAGGGAAGTACCCCTGGGCTTTCTGCTGGTGGCTTAGGGCCCTCAGCTGTTATCTCTCCAAAAAAAGTCAGGCTTGTTGCTCCCGGTGAACAAGACATCGCGGGCAATGAGCACTAAAGGGCCTTAGAACTATTGATTTTTGTCGTTTTTGGTGGGTGCATTTCCACAATGCTAGACGACGAATAAACATTTCATTTTCATACCTGAGTAATGACCCTTATTGATATCATAGTTATTGGCAGACTCATTATCCCTAGTATTGTACTAGCTGTCTCATACTTTATTGTTTATATGTAATGGTTTTAGCTTACCTTAACATCATCTTGATCAAGTACATGGATCTTACTGGCCCGAAAGGAAGGTTCCAAGGTTAGGAAATTAAAATTTCGGTACGGAAAAATAAAACGCCTATCGCACTTAAGGTTACTCCCTTGTGGGGAGTGTCAAATTCAACCACATTCCCTTTCAAAGTTACTTTGATTTAATTGATTCGGTACGTTGCGGTTAAGCATCGTTTGAATCTAGGGTAGATTCTAGGATACTTACTGACTAAATCTGCCTGTCGTTGCTATCCATAGTCTCCTCTACTGCTAGGCTTATGACCGTCAGCCGTGGGTGGGCTGAATTCATCGATCACTCTCCACCCAGTTTATACGGGGATATGATCGCTCATCTCTGGCCTAGCACTGTACCTAGGACAGTTGTCGATATGTTATTACTGTTCTATGTACATCAATACTCATAGCTTTTATAAGTATACCCCCAATCCGAGCTTCTAGGCTACATCAGCTGTGGTCACCTTTTCCCAAACTCTCCAGCAATAAGAGCGGCTATCTCCGCCGATGACTGCATTTTGCCTATGTGCGAATTTCTATACGTTAGGTTTTAGATGCTTAATAAGTAGTCATCAATAGCTACCTGATTAATATTCTGGTATACTCATACGTCATATCCTACCACGATTAGCGGTAGGGAAGTGATTGTAGTAATCAATGTTACCTTTTTGGCTGTATTTATCTAGAAAGAAATGAGTTTTCATTTACTGTAAAGTGGACTTCTTCTGATAGAAGGTGCAAAATTAATCCTCACTAATTTATGGAGTAACTCTTCTAATTTATGATATGACGAGTTTGAAGTCTGGCATCAAGCCTGCAAGAAAACTACAATCTAAGAATCCTATGCCTCAAGAGAGTACATGAATATAGCCAAGGATCCATACCTAAATTATTGAAGTTTTCGAAACTCGAACAACCTAAGATAGTTACCCGATAGATACGATAGATGGCCGAGCTTGACTGTATACCGCATGCACGACCCAGAGAAAAGAGTCTCGTGAGGCTTCCATTAAGTAACTTATTCACGTTCTCCGAGTTTATTTTATATCTTTTTTCTAAGTTTCCAGGAAACGCCCAGGGAAATCTTCCCAGGTTGCTAAATATTTAAACTGTCTTTACGGAGTATTCATGCCTTGATGATTACTTCGGTTGAGGTGCATAGAAAGCGGAATGGAATTTAGACTTTGTGGCAATGTCTGGTGATATATCATTTCCGCCCTGGTGTAAGCCTGCGCTCAGCATCAAAATTCTCCGATAATGAGTAGGTGGATGGAGTATAATTGGGTAACACGCGGGAGGAGAGCCCCTCGGCAATGGTAGTGAAGCGAGGTTAAATGTCTGCATGTGCATTGGGCCTCTGAATGCTGAGCTGTTCCGCTTAAGAGTATTTAATATGTATTTCCGGGGATTAACTACCTAATAACTGACGGAAAATATGGATGATAAATAACACCATGACACAAGACGGGGATCAAGAAACCGGAACTTTGTTCGAGGATCTTCATAGCAAAATATTCCTCAGTCGCCACTGCTCCTTAAGCTGATAACCCTTAAATGATAATAAGAAGATGTGCACCAGCATAGGGGGGATCCGCTTTGCCGCTTGATCACCAAGCAGCCCAGTTCTGTGAGGCGTAAATGGGACCAGAGAGGCGATTAGAGATCTCCGAGGAATACGGAGTAGGGCTCCGTTATTCCGTGCATACACCTAGACACATATGTTAGAGCTTGAGGGTAAACATGTTTCTTCATGTGTAGACGGAGTAAACGTTTGCAGCTTCCAGATGTCACACAGCGGGTAACTAGATACCAGTTTTGAAAGACACACACTGTATGGATAGCGGGCTACAAGATCCGATGCAGTTTTTAACACAAGCACGGCACGGGGTGAATGTTGGACGAAGAGACGGCGTGGATAATGCTCGGCAGTCGCCTTTGTAATTGGTTACATGAGTTATGGCTGCTAGGTAAGATTACTCTATGTGGTAGCTCTGCAGTAATGCAAGGCGCTGCAATGATAGCGATGGTGACTTGCATTTAACAGGGAATCCAGGATTCATTGACATCATTACTTTGCACGTATGCAGGATGGATCACTTCCACATCGGTTGAACAAAGCCATCAGTTCTCATTATCGACCTGCTAAGCGTGTGGCACAGCGCCGCAGGCTCCGGTTGGCTTTGAATGTTAATGTCATGCTTTGTTATTCTTTAACTAGCCCACTGCTTAGCTAGTTAGTTATCATCATCATCCCATAGGAAACAGAAGTGACAGCACTGAGCTCCTTCTTAGATGTCAAAAAGCAAATACATAATTTTTCCAGCTGACGGGTACCCCCATACGGAGAAAGGGGCGTCCACTCAGATATGAACAACCGCCGTTCCGCATCCTGGAATCAATTTAACCGCCTGGCGTGAATGTACTGAGAACACGGGATAGTAACCTGGAAAAATCAGCCACTGTAAATTGACACAGGAGGGTTTTTCGGACACGTCATCTGTAACGGCGAGGCCATTTCTGGCATTAGCCAGCCTTGATTACAGTTCTACTACGTGTCTCTAATATGCCTAGGTTACAGTCGAGAACAGCGTAAACTTTTAACAGTGTTAAGATGACCCTTCGTACGGTCTCTCAGGGGTGAAAATGGCTGACTATACTCCGTACTGCACATGGGTCAGCACCCACAGATGTATGGAGATTTCCCACATTGTACAGAGTACGGAGTGTTAGGACGCACTCTCCGTCTTCTGTACTACACTCCGTGGTGCGGCTATACGGAAAGAATGTGAGACCTAGATTCCACATTTTGTCAAATAGAATAATGCACATAACGGGATGCAGTTACAGGAGAATGGCAACCTGTCCTGAAAATGCATATAGCCAGCCGATTTCAACACAGACGATAGGTTCCCTTTTCTCCCCCCTCACACTGCTATATCACACGAAGCTAAATCAGCAGTTCCTGCTCTCAAAGTACGGAGTGATTCGTATTGTTGAGGCTATGATAATGGTTGTGACGCGGAGTAAAGAAACGGACCTCCTTAGCGTAAAGCCAGGCCAATTCCCTGACGTTTTAGTATCATTGGTCCAGGTAAGAGGGTCTGATCGCTTGTGCATCAAGTAACACTTGTTACGATTTGAAATGAGAATTGAGCGCGTGGAAACAGTTGTTTTTGATATTTTCGTTGTTTTATTAGCCCTCTAAGTATTCCACCAGCCAAACAAACCACGCCTGGTCCAAATAGCCACTATTTAATTACCTGATGAATGATCTCCTACTGCAGCTAATGTACATATGTCGAACGGGGAGCCAGCCGTGTACATGCCTACCTCATGCACCCAAGGAAACAACCCCACATGAAGCTCGCCGGCTCAAAAATGGGTGGAAATCGAAAACGTAGAAGCCGAAACACGCTCAGCAAACCCCATGCGCCAACGGTGACTATGGGTACCAGTTAAAAGGGGAGAAAGAGAGAAAAGGAACATATTCTGAACGAAGAACAAGCTGTCGGGGGGGATTTGGCAAGGTTTTGAAAAAGAAAATGAGATAGGAAGAAAAAGCAAAATAGAGAATCCCGTTTACAGGGCACGGCACACTGGTGTCCTGGCGCAATGATCAAAGCAACGGTAGGAAAAAGAAAGAAATGGGAATGGGACTGATATGTAGCCATCAGTTGGGGGGAGGGGGTGAATCCACAAACGAAATATCAAAGTTTACTGCAGAAGGGAATTAAAATCTCGACCGATCGGCTGGCCTCCCAAGACAGTAGACCCAGAGAGCTGCTGGCTGCCATCCAGATCCAAGTCGGGGTAAAATAACGGTGATCGTGGTATAAGTTCGTTACAGCCCAAGAGGTTCTCAAGCCCATAGTCGCTCAACATGTAGTTATTCACTGTGTCTGCGGATCCATACTCAACGCAACTCGCCGTTTGAGCAAGAAAGTCAGGTTGATTGAAAGGTATATCAGAAGGAGGCGCATTTTGAGAGTTTCGGTCAAGCCTTTGAGACTCTTGCATGGCGCGTCTGTATTTGGCGGCTTTTTTAGCGGCGCGACCTCCCCTAGCTCCTGATTTTTGCCTTTGAGGGGCAGGGTGGTCTGATTTTTGGGATTTTTTGTGAACCCCAGGTTTGCGGTAACGGGTTGTGGACTGCACCCCGTGTCTGATAGCACGTTCAGTGAGGACCCAAGCGTTACCAGATTTCCGGGTTTGCGCCCCTGGCGATAAAACTTCTTTGACACCTTCGAAGGCCTAACGATGGGGAAGTAAGTAGGAAAGCTATGAAGAGTTGGGGTGGACTTCAGTATCTTACCGCATTCATGGAAAGGTTATGCCGAATGCTATTCTGCCATCCTTTAGAATCAGAGTTTTTGGCTTTGCTAGTATTCTTTTCAAACCACTCGTATATTTCCTTCAGAACCATCTTATGACCAGGGGCAGACATGAGCGCCCTCCAAATTAATCTTGCATAGGGTTCTTCGGATGAGACACTATCGTCGTCTGTCTCATCTTCAGATGCAAGGTTCCCGGCTTCTGGCACGGAACGTACAATTGGGTCAGACCCATAAAGCACATGAAAGTCAACTGGAGAACTAGATTCAACAGAGTTCTCAGGCGAGAGAGGGGGATAGATGGCGCTTTCCGGCCGAGAAGTCGAGCTATCAAATGACGGTCGAGAACAAGTAGACGCTGGATTTGGATAATGGTTATCAAGTATCTGGCTGCAATTTCTCTGCGATGGTGTGGATGTGTTTGGTTGCCTCGTTGCCTGGTATCCCAGGCATTCAAATTCGTGGAGTTCATCAAGTAGAGGATAGGTCGAGGCAAGAAGGTCAAACTCCAGGTCGATAGTTCCGGGAGCTTCGTCTTCCCAAGATAGGATGTTTCCCTTATTCTCTTCAATACCGTACGTCATTGTGTGCGTGTTGCAGAAAGTATTGGGTTCTATAACTGAGCCCCAACTTTCATGACTATGTGTTGTAGACGAAAGTTGTCGCTGTTGTGGGAGAGCGTCTCCAAGAAGATTTGGGTCAAGTACCTGTTGTAGTATTGAAGGATGAGAGATCACACACCTATGCTGATGTAGTGAGGTGGTAACAGAGCCCGGAGCGTGTTGACTTGGAGATATCTCGCCGCCCTGCGAAGTGGTAAAGGAAGGAGAGTTGCCATGATGCATCTGGGCACAGATTGAAGGGCAGAGAATGCCCGTGTCATCGTCCATATCTTCTCAACTTTCCGCAAGATTTGGGGGAACGAGCTCCATCCAATATGTTTTAGACAACGTTAAGATTTGTGGAGACGGAAGATCTCAACGACTAGGTTGAGGCCGGCTTTCCAGGAGAAGACTTGTGAGACAAGGGTATGATGAAATAGGGAAGTAACTGGATCTTCTCTAGGCAAATTTCATATATCGTCCTGCAAAATGGCTGAGTCCCGTGGGAGAACATGCCAGCTCACCTGCGCGACACGATTGCTGCAGACAACCCGTATAACTGTTGTCGAAAATGAGCAAACAAAGCAGTAAAAAAAATGGATGACTGAGAGGGCTTTTGTATGTTGGAATATTGCCCAAAAGAATGCCTTTGTGGAACAGCAATCTTTGGGATGTATACACAGCCGATTATTGATCAAGGATGCTAGGGAACTCCAAGTTCTACAGTGGTAGCCTGACGGGACGGGGAACAGGTTGGGGGAAATGTGTCAAGCAGACTAGCTTCAGACCTTGTCATGCTCGTTGGGCACAGACGGGGAGCTGCAGGAGAATATTAACCTGTCATGAGTTACATCCCGCAGAACGGTCTAGCTCAAGGTGGCTGAGTTTCAGAAAAAAGCACCGGATAGGGTCTTCTGGAAGGTCTCACAGCGCAAGGTCCGGTGAGGCTACTGTAAGCCTCCAATTAAAAATTATTGTAGATCTCCTTCAGATCCATGTCCAATAGGATGACCAAATAGCACGGCCTTGGAGATTCCCACCCTCACCGGGTTGGTACAAAGGATACGTCAATGCAGTATTGCAACGAACCTTCCATTAGAGTAGTCATATTTAACCGATTAGCCAGGCGTGGGCGGCAATAGGTTAATTATAAGTTGACATCATTTGAGCAATGTGTGCACCTACTCCTGTGGAGAAAAATTTCCCATCGGAACAATTCTTAGACTTGAAGGGAGAAATACAATAAAAAGGCCAAGTATTGGAAGCTTTAGTGCCACGAGTGTCGCCTTGAAATATGAAATCCTGAATGATATCGTAGTGCATACTGCGTTCGCTTACACCATGTGATGCAGGTGTAAAAAGCAGGTTATAACAAGTTCATTTCAACAACATCACTTACGATAGTATATCTGTAATAAGTGTTAGTCCGCATATTTGCAACGGTGGAAACGTCACTATGAGATTATACGTACCTTCTTAAATTGGAAATGAAGCTGCAAGATACCCTGAATAATGATTAGCTGAGATCCTCTAATGCATGGCAGCGGTGAGCCATATAGAATTGGAATTGGAGCATACTTTGTCAAACGTGCTCCTAAACCCCCGTTCTCGCTTTGCACTGTAGTCCCATTCCTTGTCTACAATACGGAAGGCCAAATCTTCGTAAGGTGGGCCGGCAATGAAGCGAAGCAGACATGTGTCTTCCTCCCCGGCAGGTGCAAAAGATTGCCCTCTTTTCCTGCCATGCTCTCTTTCGATGCGATAGGTTGGAGCTTTTGCCTTATCAATAAGATCCGGATAGAAGATGTTGAATTTGTACCCCTGCACAACCTTTGGAGGAGGATCATCGTAGTCATAGTGGGTTTGGTTGTATTTGTTCCATTCATATCCCATCTGCACACGGTTGAAGTATCGTGGCTTGCGCGGTCTGTACTTATTCGCCCAAGCTGGTTTAGATGTGCTGATGGTCTCTTCTCCGGCAAATATCTCCTCGTTTTCACTAATGCCCCGTGCCACCTCTCTTTCATACAAGGCTTTTGTGGCCTGGGAGAAATCATCGTTCGTCGTTGGGAGAAAGCGTGGGGCAGAAGACGTGATAGTGGAAGATTCCGATGTAACCATGGATGCAGCAACTTGTTTCTCAGTCGGGCGATTGCGCAACGGGACAAATCCCATTTTCATTATTTTCATCCTTTCTTGGGCCTAAAGGCTGTTAATCATAGGTTATGGAATAGAATTGGACGTCAAATAAACATACTATATGGCTTAGCAACTCTTCCTCATCCATAACCTCTAAATTCTTGTCTTGGCTCCGGAGTTGAAGAAGAGGTTCGGGATCGAGTAGTGCCACCTGTTCAAGCTCTTGCTGCGACGATCCAACATTCTTACATGGGGCTAGAGGCGCGAGCTTTTTCCGAACACTCTCAGCCTCTTCCTGCTGTTGCTTCCGCAGCTCATCGACGCGGTTTTTAATAACGGCACTATAAACTCGCTTCAATTTCGCACGCGCTTTCCATACCGAAAGGCTCTTTAGGAGTTGTTCCCAATAATCGGTGTCAACCGGCTCGTTAGAATCTAACTTCCGGCGTATTTGCTTTTCTAGTGTAAGGAGCTCGTCATATGTCTTTGGGCTAAGTAGTCTATCGATATCAGCAGCGACCGAAGTAACTGCACGCTTTTCTGGCGCAGAAGATTCCGCCTTTCGGATTTGGTCCTGACAGATCACTTTCATAGTCTAGATAAAGGTTAGTAACACGGAACAGTGCTATTGCCTGGTATGATACGACCTACCTTCCAGTAATCACGATTATCGGCACTAGTTTCAAGAGATAAAAAAGTATCAATGTCCTTCTCAAGGCTTAGCAGCTGTGCATTTGATAACCCTTCAAAAACTCCCTCGGGCTCCACTAAATCTAGTTCTGAGTCCGCAATTTCATCGTCTAAAGGGTTCCGAGTCGGGTCAATGACACGAAGAGTAATCGTGAGCCAGTCGATAGGTTTGGCGCGTCCATCTTTCACTCGTAATTCAGCCTTCTTCTTCGCCTGCCTGAGCACAAACGTGTCTTCCTGGGCAACCCATTCACGCATTTTTTCATCTTCTTGTAGTTGATTAAGTCGAGTTTGCTCTTTCATGTTCCAAGCACCTCGATTTGCACTCCCTTGATCCCTACTCCGAGTGGCAGATGAATACCGGTTATCGACATGTCGCTGTTTATCGGGGGGTGCATATGGAGCTGGTGAGCGAGACCTAGGCCTCTTACTGCCGTACCGATCTCTATAATTCGAGGACATATTGTGAAAAGTGGAAAAGCGAGAAAGACGATATTGAGGATTCCGTTCTGTGCGTTGCGTTGAGAGTTGCTTTCGCGTTGCAGGTATTTGATGTTGAGGTCAAAGTGACTCTGATTAGGATGGCAGCTTTTCCGAGAGCTCGGCATACCTTCCTTGTGGTCAGTTAACTATGCCACAGCTAACCGTTTAAAGTTAAACCTTCGACGCTTGTGTTAACGACTGCTGCCTACCTAGATATACAATAGATGGCTTTTGATAAATCTTGAACTGTTTACTTGTATGACTACTTCTCTAAAATTACCTAAATATGGCACGAAACTGGGAGAGGTTGCCGGTCCATAGCAGTTCATATCCACCACTTCTATTCAGTTACGAGCCAAGCTCTGATGGCTATGAGCTTTTTTTAACTGACCTGGGTCATGTTTGGTCTGAGAGCCTAAGCCATAAACAAATCATTAATCGCGCCGTGAAAGAAGATACCAGTATCGATCCCAGTCAGGATGAGGACCAGTATTCTGTACTGTTACAGAAAATTAATGATGCGCTGCACGGGTCTAAAGAGACATCGTTATGTCTTTCTGGCCACAGCACCGGATCGAGTTTAAAACTGTCGACCACTACGAAGTTACCAAAACCCTTAGAGCCTTTAAAATGGACGTTGAACTTATCCAAATGTTCTCCATCTGCATTAACACGACATATGCTAGTGCCAACGTTGCAAAGCTGGCTGGGCCTTGAAGATAGTCAGCAATCTCTTTGTGAACTATTAGAGGAGAAAGATAAGATAATTGGAAAGCTTTTCGACAAAATAGAGTCCTCGGGACTTGATTTGAGTACGGTTTTTCCTGGGATGGCGAATATACGACAAGGCCAAAAGAGAGGCTCCCTTTTTTCACACGCTTCCAGATTGGTGAAAGGACTGAGCCCATTTGACAAAAGTTCTTGGGAGGCTGTACATTATCGCAGAGTTTCGGAGAAATTTGGTTCAAATTCAATTCGGAAACACTTGTACGATGATGATCTGTTTGACGTACGGAATATGGAACTCATAGAAAGCGAATGGTGGAATCGCCCTATATCATCCCGTGGCTCCAACCACACTGGGAAAGAAGTTCCACACGATATTAAGAGACAGCCAAAAAACAATGAGAATGAAAGCGATGATGAATTTCAAGTATTCCTACCTGTTCGACATATCTCATGACCACAATGCTAACTTCCAGTGTAGAGGCAAGAAACGCCCCCACGGCTCAAAGGAACCAGTATAAAGCCCTCATCGACCATTACCGGTCATCCTTCTTCGACACAACACGGGAACAAACATAAGAGATCTTCCCAGGAATCCGGGAGCCTAAAAGATACAGGTTCAATGGAAAACATGAAGACAGAAACACCGTCAATCATTGATTACAGTAACCCCGAACCAACCCCACGTCAGGAAATTAAACCGAAGGCTCTTGGTAATATTGGTGGGAAGAAGCCCAAGTCATTAACAAGGCAACAAGGGCTTGATCCTGCCACGTTGGACGCAGATAAGGCCGTTAACAAACCCACAGAGTCTAGCATGGAAGATCAGGCCACCCCACTAGCAACAGAAAGTGGTGAGAGTGATGACAACGATGACGATGTCAATGATAAAAGAGTTAGTAGAACCACGAGGCAAGCTTTACACCAACAAAATCACAGTGGCTCTCAAAGGACCAATACAACAACCCAGATAGCTCAGCGGGAAAGCCAGGCTGCTCTGCGTACACGCAGTGGGCTCGGAAGAATCGGTGGGAAGAAACAAAAAGAACCATTAGACCTCAATCCGGGTGGGGAAGAAGCTGCCTCTGCAGCAAGCTCTAGGGACAAGACGGATAGCCCTGAAGCAGGGGAAGAAGACGGGGGCCGCTACAACATTACGAGCAAACAAGAGGAACCCGACTTGTCACATGGACATAAGGAGCAATCAACGACATCCTCTAAGTCATGCAAACGGAGCGGTAAACTTGGCACCATTGGTGGAGTGAAAGCTTCTCACAAGTCGGCCATGACCAATGTCCAAGGAAGGAATGCCTCTAACACCGAAATTTCACAAGATAGTGAAGATGGTGGTCATCATGACACTAACAAGTTGATTGGTAAAGAAGGAGATCCTACAAATCCATCACTTTCGTTGCCGTCTATGTCTAGTACTACGGGTGAACCGAAAGCAGAGAGCAATCAAGTTAAAGAGGAGTCTCCGGAGGAGAGGGCAGATAGGAAACGACAGGAACTACGACGCCAGCTTGAGACAGCCGATAAGGGCCAAAGCAAACCGGCAAAGAAGAAACGAAGGTTTTAGGATGGAGTGTTGTCTCTTTAGGTGTCGGTGCAGATTACTCTGTTTTTCGTTTCACTTATTTATCTATTCGTAATATGGACGATAATTACAGAGTATGTGGCTATCTATCCCACTTGTCTCGTTCAAATATCTAGGACGTTGTGCTGTAACCCTCACCACTTCACGTAAAGTGCCTTTCTTTAGATGGTGGAATGAAATTCATACAGAGTAATTGTCTACGATTGGGCCTGAAGTACCTGAACATCTGGGAGTATGTTGAGCTTCTGATCCCGGAAAGAAACAACCTAGATGTTTCGTGAAGCTCGTATACCAACTATGCTAGCGGCGCGTAAAGTGAGGAATATTGCGATTCTACTTTTGTATAAAGAGCATACGAGCGGTTGTCTGGTCACAGTTGACAAGACGTTTGGCAGGTTTGGGAAGTTGCTTGTCATTAACAGTTGCTGGATTTGGAGGACAGCACAGGTGAAAGATGAGAATATCCCAAACAACATCACACTAGGCAGGAGATGTTCCGACTTTGAAAAGTATTGCCCGTACACTAAAAAAGGACAGGCTGATAATGCATTTCGTAATTATATTCTTTTCATTTTGGGAACTCCCACCAATAACAGAGATGGTATTCCCGCCCCAAACTCCGATTGTGATAGAGTCTTGATTCCCGTTCGTTCAAGGTATCACTGTGTCACTCTGGTATACCCCTTTAATACACCCACGACCCCACAAGGCAAGTTATCTATCGCTTCTTGGACGAGGTGGCGGCCTTCTCCTGTGACTCCTTGAGAACCTTCTTAACAATCTTCTGCTCCTCAATCAAGAAAGCGCGGACAATGCGGTCCTTGACACAGTTTCCGCAGCGGGAGCCACCGTAGGCGCGGGTGACGTTCTTCTTTGGGCGAGAGATTTGGGAGTATTCACGGGGACGGAGAGCAGGAATCTTTAGTATGTTAAAGAGAAAGAGTCAGTTGACGGGCTTTGCGGAGTATCGTTATAAACGCTGCCGGCTGAAAAAGATCCCCTTGGTATCCAAAAATAGCCACTTGCATCCATGGGAAATTGTTTCGTTGGCCGTTCAATTGGGGGTTACTCACGCCTGGGAGCTTGATTCCACAGTCACCGCATTTTGGAGCCGAGGCCTTCTTCTTGATGTGAAGGTATCGAAGGCTGCCGCCTGGGGTCTTGATGACACGGACCTTGTTAGATCGCGTGTTGTATCTAGTCGCAAAGCAGTATTAATCATTTGAACGCCGATAATTTCACTTCAATCGCAGGGAAATCTGCTTGGTTGGGCACATACGGGTTCCGTCGTCGCTAGAAATTGAATGAGAACATTAGCAGCTTCTCTAACCAAAAGAAGTCAAATGGAAGACCCCAACTCACATATTGAAGTCTTGTGGAAGTCATCTTGTCGGCTTTCCAATCTCAACAGCTGGCGAGATGAAGGGGAGGGACTGGAGTGACAGCTGGGCGACGTCGTCTCTTTTTCGTTGTCGTCGATATCAAATTTCGAAAGTCTTCACGAAAAACGAACTAAGCGATTTGTGTGGGTTGGCCAAGTCACGGGACCAGAACTCTCCTTTTGGCGAGCCCGCACTAGTCCATGTCGGGACAAGAAGCACGTTGCGGAAGAATAGTATTCCCGTTCCCAAAGCGGCATGGCTGCAAAACGCGCCTCGACGTCTTTTTTTTCATCAAAGCAAAGCAAAAAGTCAAGAAAGCAAGACAGACAGAAAGACAGGCAGAGACGACAAGACAGCGCTTCGGATGTGTTTTGGCCGCACTCCAAGCTTTATACCTCTGTGTCAACCTGTCACGCTCTCCCTCTCTCTCTCTTTCTTTAATTATCTTTTGCCATTGTATTTATAATCCGTTTCTGTTTCCGGGCTAGAGCTATAAAAACGCCCCATGTCTGGTGTGAAGTATCTCAACCGAGCACTCCTTAAACTCGATCTCTCAAACGGAGAACAATAATTGCCTTCGGCTCTTTCTACGACGAGGTGACTGCTCGTCATGGCGTCTCTCCCTCCGCCTCCTCCTCCGGGATGGGGGGCTGCACCTCCACCCTCGATGCCTCTTGCACCTCCGCCGCCAGGTTACCGACCAGCACCAAACCCAATGCTCACTAAATTCGAACAGAAGAAGAAAGAATGGCTCCGGAGCCAGCGCAATCGCTTTGGGGAGAAAAGAAAGGCAGGGTTTGTTCAGTCCCAAAAGGATGACATGCCGCCAGAACATCTTCGGAAGATTGTTAAAGATATTGGAGACGTGTCGCAGAAGAAATTCAGCACCGATAAGCGCAGCTATCTTGGGGCTTTGAAATTTATGCCACATGCTGTACTGAAGCTTCTAGAGAACATGCCTATGCCTTGGGAGTCTGCGAGGGAGGTCAAAGTCCTCTACCACGTCAACGGATGTCTGACGCTGGTTAATGAGACGCCGCGTGTTATAGAACCTGTCTTCCATGCACAGTGGGCGTCGATGTGGGTGTGTATGCGACGTGAGAAAAGCGATAGACGACACTTTAAACGTATGCGCTTTCCTCCTTTCGACGACGAAGAACCTCCGCTGTCATGGTCGGAAAATATTGAGGACGTTGAGCCTCTCGAGCCAATTCAAATGGAGCTTGATGAGGCCGAGGATAGCCCCGTTTTTGAATGGTTTTATGATCACAGGCCACTGCTCGATACCCCTCATGTGAATGGGCCAAGTTATAAGGAGTGGAACCTGACTCTGCCGCAGATGGCTACCCTCTATCGGTTAAGTCATCAACTGCTCAGTGACGTCGTGGACAAGAATTATTTCCACATGTTTGAACTGAACAGCTTTTTAACGGCCAAGGCTTTGAACGTTGCCATTCCCGGTGGCCCCAGGTTCGAACCTCTTTACAAAGACATTGACCCTAACGATGAAGATTTCGGCGAATTTAATGCTATTGACCGCATTATATTCCGTGCCCCTATAAGAACAGAATATAGGGTTGCATTCCCATACCTCTACAACTCCCTGCCAAGGAGTGTAAAAATTTCTTGGTACTCTCATCCTCAGGGTGTTTATGTCAGAACCGAAGACCCCAATCTTCCAGCTTTTTACTTTGATCCTATCATAAACCCAATATCCTCTCGATCTGTTGCGCCACAAAATATAACCGTCAGTCATGAAGATGAGATATTTGGTCATGGAAACGACGAAGACGATTTCGAGCTGCCAGCCGCTGTTGAGCCATTTTTAGCCGATGAAGAGCTATACACCAGCGAGACAGCATCTGCCATAAGCTTATGGTGGGCGCCTTATCCATTTGACCGGCGGTCTGGAAGAATGGTTCGTGCGCAAGATGTGCCCCTGGTAAAACAGTGGTACTTGGAGCATTGCCCTCAGGGCCAGCCAGTTAAAGTTCGAGTATCCTACCAAAAGCTACTTAAGACATATGTTCTCAACGAGCTTCATAAGCGGAAACCCAAGGCTCAGAATAAACAGAACCTTTTGAGAACATTAAAAGGCACTAAGTTCTTTCAGCAAACCACCATCGACTGGGTTGAGGCTGGTCTTCAAGTTTGTCGACAGGGATTTAACATGCTGAACTTGCTTATCCATCGAAAGAATTTGACTTACCTGCACTTGGACTACAACTTTAACCTGAAACCAGTGAAAACATTGACCACAAAGGAACGAAAGAAATCTCGGTTCGGAAACGCTTTCCACTTGATGAGAGAAATTCTCCGTTTGACGAAGTTGATTGTTGATGCCCAAGTTCAGTATCGTTTGGGAAATATCGATGCTTTCCAGCTTGCTGATGGTATCCTCTATGCCTTCAACCATGTCGGTCAATTGACCGGGATGTACCGATACAAATATAAACTTATGCACCAGATTCGATCATGCAAGGATCTGAAACATCTTATTTACTACCGGTTTAATTCCGGCCCAGTCGGTAAAGGCCCTGGATGTGGTTTTTGGGCACCTGCCTGGAGAGTCTGGCTCTTCTTTCTCCGTGGTATAATCCCCCTTCTTGAGAGATGGCTTGGCAATCTTCTGTCAAGACAATTTGAAGGCCGTCATAGTAAAGGTGTCGCCAAGACTGTCACTAAACAGCGTGTTGAATCTCACTTCGATCTGGAACTGCGAGCTTCTGTCATGGCAGATTTGATGGATATGATGCCAGAAGGTATAAAACAAAACAAGGTTAATACCGTCCTTCAGCATTTGTCAGAGGCATGGAGGTGCTGGAAGAGCAATATTCCCTGGAAAGTGCCCGGCCTGCCAGCTCCCATCGAAAACATCATCCTACGATACGTAAAGAGCAAGGCAGACTGGTGGATATCGGTTGCTCATTACAACAGGGAGCGAATTCGTCGTGGAGCTACTGTTGATAAGACCGTCGCCAAAAAGAACCTTGGAAGGTTAACCCGTTTGTGGCTTAAAGCTGAACAAGAAAGGCAGCACAACTACATGAAGGACGGACCTTATGTGTCTTCAGAAGAGGCTGTTGCTATTTACACAACGACAGTTCACTGGCTAGAATCTCGAAAGTTCTCTCCGATTCCTTTCCCTAGTGTATCATATAAACATGATACTAAAATTCTGATCTTAGCCCTTGAGCGATTGCGCGAGGCTTACTCAGTAAAAGGTCGTTTGAACCAGAGCCAGCGGGAGGAACTTGCCCTTATTGAACAGGCCTATGATTCTCCTGGCACTACCCTTGCGAGAATCAAACGATTCCTTCTTACTCAGCGAGCTTTTAAAGAAGTTGGCATTGACATGAACGATAACTACAGTCATATCAACCCGGTATACGATATTGAACCTATCGAAAAGATCACAGACGCTTACCTTGACCAATATCTTTGGTACCAGGCCGACCAACGACACTTGTTCCCCGCCTGGATCAAGCCATCTGATTCCGAGGTGCCTCCTCTCTTGACATATAAATGGGCCCAAGGCATCAACAACCTGTCTAATGTTTGGGAGACTGCTGACGGTGAATGTAACGTCATGATTGAGACGCAGCTGTCTAAAGTATATGAGAAGATCGATCTAACGTTACTAAACCGCCTTCTCCGTCTTATCATGGACCATAACTTGGCCGATTATATCACGTCAAAGAACAACGTCCAACTTAATTACAAGGATATGAACCACACCAACAGTTATGGTTTGATCCGCGGCCTCCAGTTCTCCGGGTTCGTATTCCAGTATTATGGCTTGGTCATCGATTTGCTCCTTCTGGGTCTACAGAGAGCAAGTGAAATTGCTGGCCCACCACAGAGTCCAAATGATTTCTTACAGTTCAGAGACCGTGCTACCGAAAGCAAACACCCCATTCGTCTTTATACCAGATATATTGACAAGATTTGGGTATTCTTCCGGTTCTCAGCAGATGAATCGCGTGATTTGATTCAGCGTTTCTTGACAGAACAGCCTGATCCTAATTTTGAGAATGTTATCGGCTATAGGAACAAAAAGTGCTGGCCGAGAGATTCGAGAATGCGCCTCATGAGACACGATGTCAACCTTGGCCGTGCTGTTTTTTGGGACTTGAAGAATCGCCTTCCACGATCCATAACAACTATTGAGTGGGACGACACATTTGCAAGTGTCTACAGCAAGGATAATCCAAACCTGTTATTCTCCATGTGTGGCTTCGAAGTTCGTATCTTGCCGAAAATACGTAACCAAAATGAGGAATTTTCCGTCAAAGACAGCGTCTGGTCTCTATCAGACAATACAACAAAAGAGCGAACTGCATATGCCTTCCTACAGGTCACAGAGGAAGATATTCAAAAATTCAATAACCGCATCCGACAGATTCTGATGTCTTCTGGCTCTACCACCTTCACGAAGATTGCCAATAAATGGAATACTAGTCTGATCGCTCTTTTCACCTACTACCGAGAAGCCGCCGTCTCAACTGTCAACTTGCTGGACACTATTGTGAAATGTGAAACCAAAATTCAAACTCGAGTCAAAATTGGTCTCAACTCAAAGATGCCATCACGCTTCCCTCCTGCTGTCTTTTACACTCCCAAAGAACTAGGAGGTTTGGGTATGATTTCAGGATCGCACATTCTTATTCCAACTAGTGATAAGCGATGGTCGAAGCAGACAGACACCGGTGTCACTCATTATCGAGCGGGCATGTCTCACGATGAGGAGACCTTGATCCCAAACATTTTCAGATACATAATTCCTTGGGAGGCTGAGTTCATTGACTCCCAGCGTGTCTGGATGGAATACTCTCAAAAGCGTCAAGAGGCAAATCAACAAAACCGAAGGCTGACTCTTGAAGACCTAGAAGATAGTTGGGATCGTGGACTTCCCCGTATCAATACCCTTTTCCAGAAGGACCGCAGCACATTGAGTTTTGACAAAGGTTTCCGTGCCAGAACAGAATTTAAGATATATCAGCTGATGAAAAGCAACCCATTCTGGTGGACAAGTCAGAGACATGATGGGAAATTGTGGAATCTTAATGCCTATAGAACCGATGTCATTCAAGCTTTGGGCGGTGTTGAAACAATTCTGGAACACACTCTTTTCAAAGCCACAGCATTCCCCTCCTGGGAAGGCCTGTTTTGGGAACGGGCATGCCTTGCAAACGGTACGATGCTGCTTCGATACGACCACTCTCAAGTTGCCGTCGAGGACGTTAAAGAAGGTGATCTGCTTCTTGGCCCGGATGGAGAGCCCCGACGTGCTTTCAATATAGTCAGCGGCAAAGATCGACTCTATCGCATCAAGATTGGGAGCCGCAAGGAAGATCTTGTTGTTACAACAAACCACATCTTAGTTTTATACAAAGAGAAGAGTGGCTCTAATAAATTGGAAGCGAACATTGACTCTTCAGAAAACAAAGTTGAAGACACCATTGTCACTTTAGCTTCTCAAGAGGCCTCCGCATCTGAACAATATGAAACCGTTGAGATGACCGCCGATGAGTTCTATGCTTTGAAGCCCGAGGAGAGATGCAAGTATAGGCTCTTCAACTCCCCTGGTTTCGATCTTCCCGAGCAATCAGTCCCTTGCAGCCCATACTTCCTTGGGCTTTGGCTTGGAGATAATAGCCGACGTACAGCCACTACTCACGACCACTCCCAAGAGGCAGGTATTCGAGGATTCCTGGTTAGGCATGCTGCAGAACTCGATCTACATAGTCAGCTAGGACCGCAGAAGACTGGAGCAACCGGCACTGAGTCCATTATTTCACAACGCCTTGCCGCTGGGTGGACGTTCCAGACTGGTGTCTGGGAGCCACCTACTACAATCTCCATTCCCAATAGTGCACCACCGCAGGCTAACTCTAACAATCAATCCGTGGGTCTTGTTGAAGATCCAAAGGCGGCGAAAGAGGGCGATCTGGACAGCTATTTAGATATCCTGGGCACTGTTAGTGAGATTGATGATGGCCAATTCGATAACTCTCCGCGGGCTAAGCAAAGTGTTCGCCTTCAGACTGGTCACAGTGCTTACGGTACTCTTCGAGAGGAAGAACAAGAACAACTCCTTCAACAGGTCCTTGGAAAATCTCCAAATAGTTCGGGCGTTGATTCACTTCTTCGGGTGCTTCATGGCGTTGGTGCGGCCGCAGATTCTAGATCAACTAGTCTTGAAACCGATCATAAGCGGATTCCTAGTGTTTTCTTGAACAATTCGCGTGCTGTCCGACTTGCCGTCCTCGCAGGTTTGCTCGATAGTGAAGGATGGTACATCCATCCAGAGAACATGTTTGGCTTCAGCAGCGAACAATGTCATTCAGCTCTGTTCTGGGATACTGTTGCACTGGCGCGCTCACTTGGCTTTGGTGTATCGACTACACAAAAAACGATGTGGAATTCAACTCGTACCGCGCAATGCCCTCAGCAATTTGCACAGATATCTGGCAATTTGAAGGAAATCCCATGTCTTCTATCTCGAAAAAAGGCATTGGATCAATTTATTCCTCAGTCTCATAGCTTTGTGATCGAGGATATCACCCTAGAACCTGAAGCTACTGGATGGGCTGGTTTCCGAGTTGATAAAGATCAGCTGTATCTACGACACGATTATCTTGTGCTTCATAACAGTGGATTCGAAGAATCGATGAAGTTTAAGAAGTTGACCAATGCGCAGCGATCCGGTTTGAACCAAATTCCTAACCGTCGTTTCACTCTATGGTGGTCCCCGACTATAAATCGAGCAAATGTTTACGTTGGTTTCCAGGTGCAGCTTGATCTCACAGGTATTTTCTTGCACGGCAAAATTCCAACTTTGAAAATATCTTTGATTCAGATATTCAGAGCGCATTTGTGGCAGAAAATCCATGAATCTGTAGTTATGGATCTGTGTCAAGTTTTCGACCAAGAGCTAGAGCAGCTTGGCATCGAAACTGTGCAGAAGGAGACAATTCATCCACGAAAATCATATAAGATGAACAGTTCATGCGCAGACATCCTCTTATTCGCAACTCATAAGTGGAATGTGACAAGGCCTTCCCTCTTGTTCGACACAAAGGACGTGATTGAAGCAACTACAACCAACAAATTCTGGCTTGATGTGCAACTCAGATACGGAGATTATGACTCGCACGACATTGAACGTTATGTACGAGCCAAATATCTCGACTACACAACCGACAGCATGAGTATCTACCCATCCGCTACTGGTCTGATGATTGGTATTGACCTCGCCTACAACCTTTACTCTGCTTACGGACAGTACTTCCCTGGCTTGAAAGCACTCATTCAACAGGCTATGGCCAAGATCATGAAGGCGAACCCTGCTTTGTACGTGCTAAGAGAGCGTATCCGCAAGGGTCTGCAGCTATATGCTTCTGAAAGCAACCAGGAGTTTCTAAACTCTCAGAATTACTCTGAGCTGTTTAGTAACCAAATTCAATTATTTATTGATGATACGAATGTCTACCGTGTGACTATTCACAAGACATTTGAGGGAAACTTGACGACCAAGCCAATAAACGGTGCCATTTTCATTTTCAATCCAAGAACGGGCCAGCTTTTCTTAAAGATCATTCATACCAGTGTCTGGGCTGGTCAGAAACGTTTGGGCCAGTTAGCCAAATGGAAGACAGCCGAAGAAGTTGCTGCCCTTATTCGATCATTGCCCGTTGAAGAACAGCCCAAGCAACTTATTGTAACCCGAAAGGGTCTTCTTGATCCTCTTGAGGTGCATCTGCTTGATTTCCCAAACATCTCTATCCGAGCGTCAGAATTGCAACTTCCATTCCAGGCTGCAATGAAAATTGAAAAACTCGCCGATATGATCCTCAAGGCCACGGAGCCGCAGATGGTTCTATTTAACCTTTACGACGAGTGGCTTAAGACTATCTCCTCATACACCGCATTCTCCCGACTCGTTCTGATTCTTCGAGCTTTACATGTGAATATTGAAAAGACTAAGATCCTTCTGCGGCCTGACAAGACGGTTATTACCCAGGAGCATCATATCTGGCCGACCCTCTCGGATGAAGACTGGATAAAGCTCGAAGTCCAGCTTCGAGACCTGATTTTGAATGACTATGGAAAGAAAAACAATGTCAATGTCCAGAGTCTCACAGGCAGCGAGGCTCGTGATATCATACTGGGTATGGAGATCAGTGCACCTTCTCTTCAGCGCCAACAAGCTGCCGAAATGGAGAAGCAGCAGCAGGAACAGAAGCAGTTGACAGCCGTTACAACCAAGACTCAAAACGTTCGTGGCGAGGAGATCATTGTTACTACTACTTCCCAGTACGAGCAGCAGTCTTTTGCATCGAAAACTGAATGGCGAACTCGGGCAATTGCCACATCCAATCTACGCACACGAGCCAATAACATCTACATCTCGTCCGAGGATATCCAGGAAGATGGCCATTTCACTTACATCATGCCAAAGAACATCTTGAAACGGTTCATTATGATTTCTGACCTTCGCGTTCAAGTTGCCGGGTATTTGTACGGAAGCTCGCCTCCAGATAACGACCAGGTCAAGGAAATCCGGACAATTGTAATGATACCACAAGTTGGTAATACACGGGATATACAGCTCCCCCAGCAGCTGCCTCAGCATGAATATTTGAATGGTCTGGAACCACTGGGGATCATCCATACCCTATCCGGCAACGAACCGACATACATGACAGCAATGGATGTGACACAGCACTCGCGGCTAATGAACGCACATTCATCATGGGACAAAAAGACTGTGACGATGACCGTTTCATTCACCCCAGGCTCCGTTTCGCTTTCGGCCTGGGCTCTCACTCCTCAAGGCTATAAGTGGGGCGCCGAGAACAAGGACACAACATCCGATCAACCGCAAGGCTTTTCAACCAACATGGGTGACAAGTGCCAGCTTCTGCTCAGTGACAGGATTCGTGGATATTTCCTAGTTCCGGAGAACAATGTCTGGAACTACAGTTTCATGGGAAGTTCTTTCAGCAGTGTGGAGAAGCGGCCTATCTACGTCAAGGTCGACACTCCGATGGTAAGCCTTTCCCCGGTCGTTTTTTACAGTTAACTATATCTAGTAAGTCGTGACTAACATATTTTTCTCCGTCATATAGAGGTTCTACGATGATCAGCATAGACCATTGCATTTCCAAAACTTCGCCGAGTTGGAGGATATCTGGGTTGACAGAACGGATAACTTCGAGTGATCTGTTCTAAATAGCCCATGTCAACTTTTATTTACTTCTTCCATTGCGTTATTAGTTTCCTATCTTTTTTTGTCTTTCTATAACTCCTCAACGGTCCCTTGAGGATATGTATGCTATGGAGCCGGTGTATAACCTTAGGCGTTTTGATGTTTTGTGAAGAAAAATAACGATATGCCGAATCAATTTACGTATTTGATCTGTAATCAACACTCTGTATAATTCGCTGGGCTCTACTGGTGTGCGTCGCATGTCTTAATTATTCAACTCGTAGGTAGGTTTTCTGGCATTAAGTTAGTATTGGAGATCATCTAACTAGCCCATTACGGTCTCCGGTCACCGGCCAAGCACGCCCTTGTAGGCAGGGCGATTAACTATATATTTCGCCTGTTGAACAAACGGACAGTTTTCTCCTATCATTCGCCTAGTTACTTAGTTTCTCTTTAATGGAATAGATATCATTTTTCATAACACTTGAAGTTCGAGTACGTTCTTTTCTTGCAACGGTGGACCATCTGAGAGTTATGTCTTTTGATTTCGATTCTTACTTCAAGCGACTTGATCCCTTGAACCGCTGGACGGTCGAACGACTTACCGGTGGGCTTGTCAATCTCACTGTCCGTGCCACAAAGAATAGAACTGGGAGTGATGAGAATGAGGGGTTTAACAAGCCTGGTCGATTCAAGGGCTACCAGAGTTTGATATTGAAGTATGCGCCACCCTTTGTGGCCAGTGTGGGCGAAACTGCACCATTCGACCAGATCCGACAGGTGAGGCTAGACATAGCCCCATTCGTTCTTCACCTAGACCAGGTGATGTTTTACGGCCATGCTAACCAATGATGTAGAACGTTGAAAAGAATGCCCTTACACTCTTTTCCGAGCCAGATGGCCCGCTTGTATCTATCTTAACAGAGACATCCATACGCGTTCCAAGCCTGGTATTTCATGACGTCGAATCCAATGTCCTAGTACTTGAAGACCTAGGCCTGTTGCCGCCACTATCGGATCTTCTCTCAATTTCATGGATACCCTCTCGCTATCCAGGCTGGCCTTCATTGTCTGGGTCCTACTTTTTGGAAGATTGCTCACTATGCTTATCTATTGGTGAGGAATTTGGTCATTTTTTTGCTAGTATTCACTCTAGGAAGACGCTGGACCTGATCAAGTCATACGGCTGTGACCCTAAACTCACCCAGTTCGAGAACGGTAGCATGAAAGAGGTAGTGCGAGAAGCAGCTGTGTCAACCATGCGACAACATCTTGTTCAGTTTGACTGTTCTGAGGCAGAGAAATTAAGCCAGGCTGTTGAAGAAGACTTTGAACGCCTGGAAGTATGGGATGGCGAACAATGTTTTAACGTTGGTGATCTATGGCCAGGTGGTGTCCTTATTGAGGACTTACCGTTGCGGCTGCTTGGGGATAAACGAACCCGGGAGCCACCCAAATTGCCTAAGCTTGGGGTTATTGACTTTGAGTTCTCAGGTCCTGGCCGTGGTGTTAACGGTGACATGGCACAGCTCCTCGCCCATCTCCATTTATACCACCTTGCATGGGATAATTGTGGCGAGCGATTCAAGCCTATTCAGGATGGGGTTCTGTCATTGATCGAGGGAATTTGTTCATCATACGCAAGGCATAGCCGCTCAATTGGGGCTCCATGGCAACTTTACCCCTCTGGATCATCATGTTCTGAGAGCCCACGAAAGCCACTCCAGACATCTTTACCACCACCTGCATCCTCACACGCTGCTCAAATGTTTCGTTCGTCTCTTATTCTACACGGACGAGAGATGGTAAACAACGCGGTTGAGGTCGATTGGAGTAAATACTGCATGAAAGAACCTGGCAATGACACAGACATCACGGATAAAGGCACCAATAATAAGGGCAGTGGATTGACTGAGAGAATGATCAACACGGGGGTCCAATGTCTTCAGCTAGCCGGAAACAGTATTGAAAGTTTTGTCGAAGCTGACAACTGGGGGCAAGTCTGCTCGAGTGGTGAATCCTCAATGATTGCTAGTCTATTCATCATTGATAGAAGCCCTCTAGTTTGAATATCTACACTTTATAAGGTCCTCCATCCACCTGACTGCGAATACTTTCCAATGTCCGCTGCTTATTCTCCATCTTATCTTATCTGCTTCCTTGAGCCGCGCGCGGCCAAAATCACATCACGTGCCAGTTAACTCGCGGCTGGCGCTAAACCGCTTCTGGCGCGCGTTTTCTGGTGGCAGAAAAAAAAGGTAAAAACGAAGGCGGCGACGCGAAAGTCGCTCCACCCAAGAAAAAAAAAAAGGGCACAAGTTTCGTGACTTCGATTTTTTTTTTTTTCCTTTCCTTTTCTCTTTTCTTCCTCCCCCCTGGCAGAAGCCAGGAGAGGGACCCCTACGTTTATAGTTGAATATAAGTAGTGATTCTGTTTCTTTGCTTCTGTATAATCAAGTGTTACGGATTGTTTCCTCTCTCTTTCTTTACTCATACCTAAACCGCCACGATGAAATACGTACTTGTTTCTGGAGGTAAGCCTGCAGCATTGTTTGACTTGAGTTTCCTATTTCTCACATCCCATATGATATGGGATGTGGGAGGATCATGTTGCGAACAGTTAGATATATTATGGGAAATCATTTGGTTAATATCTTTATTGTCGATACAGGTGTGATCAGCGGCATCGGAAAGGGCGTAATTGGTATGCATC
The DNA here is from genome assembly GCF_000150975.2 of Nannizzia gypsea CBS 118893. Lineage (NCBI taxonomy): Eukaryota > Fungi > Ascomycota > Eurotiomycetes > Onygenales > Arthrodermataceae > Nannizzia > Nannizzia gypsea. The sequence continues at coordinate 639,696 of NW_003345197.1, forward strand.
TAACTTGATATTTCTATCATATGCCGGGTGCTGGGCAGTCCCAAAAATGAAAGCTCTACTCTGAATATGCGTGCCCTAACAATTATAAATTATACAGCTTCTTCAAGTGGACTTCTCTTGAAGACCGATGGCCTCAAGATAAGTTTAACCTTGTCGATAACGCGATTGGATCACTAGCTCTAACTATCGATGCACGTTACCTCTATCAAGATCGACCCCTACATGAACGTAGACGCCGGGACTATGGCACCTACGGAGTATGTAATAAATTGACCCATTTCCCTAGAAGTATCGTCTGACCATGGGTGACTAGACATGGTGAGGTCTTCGTGTTGAACGACGGTGGTGAGGCTGATCTAGACCTCGGAAACTATGAGAGGTACTTGAATGTCACTCTCTCGCGAGATAACAACGTGAGCCTGTTGTACACCCCTTATAGCGTAGTATATCGTTACTAATTGTGTATAGATTACTACTGGAAAGATGTACAAGCATGTTATTGAAAAGGAACGGCGAGGGGATTACCTTGGCCGTACAGTCCAGATTGTCCCCCACCTCACAGATGCTATCCAAGATTGGATAGAGCGTGTAGCTAGGACTCCTGCTGACGACAGTAACGAGGAGCCCGATGTCTGTGTTATTGGTACGACTATTGAATCAATAAAGGCAAAAGGAGCATAGTGAAGCTAAACTGAATTTATTCTAGAGCTTGGTGGAACTCTTGGTGATATCGAGAGTGCTCCCTTTGTTGAGGCCATGCGTCAGCTGCGCCGCCGTGCCGGAAAGAACAATTTCCTTCAGATTCACGTCTCGCTTGTCCCTGTAATTCATGGGGAGTTGAAGACTAAGCCTACCCAGCAGGCCATCCGAGATGCGCGCTCAGCCGGTTTGAGCCCTGATCTGGTATGCGACTTAGGCAGAAATCAATTAGAGCATATAGCCGTTTAGCTTGTCCGTTTGCTAACAATGGATCGAACAACAGATTGCCTGCCGCTGTGAAAGGGCTCTTGACAAAGCCACCACTGATAAGATTGCTATGTTCTGTCAGGTTGAACCTGAACAAGTTATTGGAGTTCACGACGTTGCTTCGACATACCATGTCCCTCTCCTTCTAGAACAGCAAGGTTTCCTCGGCCAACTTCGTGATATCCTGAAGATTGATGACTTGACTATTCCTCAAAATTTTATAGACAAAGGCCAAAAAACTTGGAAACAGTGGAAGGCTCTGACGACCTCCCAAGAGCATGTCTATAGTACTGTCAACATTGCCCTTGTTGGTAAGTATGTCAGTCTCCACGACTCCTATCTCTCCGTCATAAAATCTTTGGAGCACTCCGCCATGGCTTGCCACCGAAAACTTAAGATTACCTGGATTGATGCCTCTAATCTTGAGAAGGCAACCGCGGAGGCAAATCCAGAGGCCTTCCACAAAGCCTGGCACGATATGTGCACCGCTGACGGCATTCTTGTTCCTGGCGGTTTTGGCACTCGTGGCACCGAAGGTATGGTTGCTGCCGCTCACTGGGCTCGTACCAAGGGCAAACCGTACCTTGGTATCTGCCTCGGCATGCAAATAGCCGTCATTGAGTACGCCCGCAACGTCTGCGGGATCTCCAAGGCCAGCTCCATCGAATTTGATGACCGCACTTCTGATCCTGTCATCGTTTTCATGCCTGAGATTGATCAAGTCAACCTTGGCGGCACCATGCGTCTCGGGTCTCGACCAACAATCTTCCAAAAGGATAGTGAATGGTCGAAACTCCGAACGCTTTACGGACTTGATCGTGCTTCTATCGATGAACGTCACCGTCACCGCTACGAAGTCAACCCTGAATACATCGATGTTCTCCAGAAAGCCGGACTTCATTTCATTGGTAAGGACGACAAGGGCGAGCGTATGGAAATCATTGAACTCAAAGACCACCCTTGGTTTGTTGGTGTTCAATTCCACCCAGAGTATTTGTCCCGCGTCCTCGCCCCAAGCAAACCGTTCCTTGGCCTTGTTGCCACCGCAGCTGGTGTTTTTGACGAAATTATGAAGTCTCAGGCCTGCGGAAAGGATTTGGCTAGCGGTGTTGCTGACATTGCCGTCTAAAAGTATGTTTCGGTATGTTCTGAGACTCGTGTGTATATCCTTTGGCGCACCTGCGCTCAAGAGGAACACCCGACTTAATGAACAAACTCGGAAGTGTTTGTGGATCCCCCCAACCAAAAAAAAAAAAAGAAAGAAAGAAAGAAATGGATTACTACGAAGGACTATGAAAAGAATAAAAATAACATTCGGCCTGTTCAGATTCGGGAGGCTCTCGCCTCGAAGTTTTGCTTCGATATATATGTTTTGCCCGTCGTCATTTGTCGCATTAGGGCCGGCCAAGCTTTGATCAAGCCGACCACTAACCTGACTTAGCTTCTAACACATAGCTAAACTAAATGGAGATCTTTTGATGTGTGGCGATGGGCGACTAATAATAATGAACATACTCGATGGATACTGTTACTAGTTAACGACTTGATAGATTTAGTTTTAGTCAACACGAATGAGACCTGCGCTTTCAGCGCCAAAATGAGCAACCCTTTTCTTCACGTTTTTCACCCTGCATTCGTATTGCTCAGCTCTACGGAGTACTTGCACAGGAAGACAGGACTTTCTTTCGTTTTTCGCTGATCCGGAGATAGACGAACGAGCTCGGCAGGCTCCGAGCACTTACGTGAAGCGAACAAGGGATCGAGGTTGGCGAGAGTTTGGCTAGTTAAACGGTTGCCATGTGGCAGGTATCACGTGGGGACGTCTGGAAAACGTCGTTCCAACTTCTTGTGCCGTTTACAAGAAAAGAATAAAAATACGAAGTGAATTAAAAACAAAACGAATTCTCGTTCATGGAAATGATAACTTGATATGGACAGCCCGGATAATCCCAGGCCAATGGGAACGAATCAAGAAAAAAAAAAGCAACCTTAATTTTGGGTTCGAAGGAAAGAGAGCAGAGAAAAAGGGGGATCACGAAAACGAGGGAAGGAGAGAGTCCGAAAGCTGCCTCACGAGAGAAACAAATTTCATAGGCATCCGGACTTTTGTCCGTACTTAGTAATGCGTAATAAGATGTCCGGAGACCTTTCCTGGATTCTCCAAGGTATGAAAGTTTGGGAGGGTTTAATTAGAGAGGTGCTGCGAAATTAACCAGTAGCTTCACCCGACCCCTGAACCCTGCAAGTAGGCCTTGGGGGCGGGGGGAAGGGGGGACGAAGACTGACCTTGTATCCTCTTTCCACAGAAGGAGCATCCAAGTGGGTGGGGGTTTTGAACTAACATGGAAAGCGATTTATCGCGGTTAAATTCCATGATCCGACAGAAGGAAGCTGTAAAACTGTCTCTGCCGAATATTGTTCGGGGTGGAGGACAACTGGGCCAATTTGGGAACCAAAAAAGAAGGATGGCCGCGTAAAAGCCGAGGAAATGGAGCACCTTACTATTTCTTTTGATCGTTTTCTGCGTTCCGTCGACAGGCCAAGTAAAGTTCAAGACTTCATCGTCTTGCTTTCTGCCAGATGTTAACGCATATAGTTAGCATGGGAAAAGCTCTAGCTTTCCCTTTTTGACAAGCGGCTGTTCTAGGGACGCCAAATCAGGCTGTTCGATTGGGTTGAAACATATACAGCAGGCCGACAAAGCAGGTTAGTATAGACGGAAATCCGCGTAAACTTGGTTGTTCCAACGCAACGCTGATGAACATGGCTTCATCCGCGACGCCTGGTAGGCTGGCGGAGCTGGCAGGGCATGGACGAGGTTGGCAGTCCCCGTGTCTCCATGGTAGCTTGCTGTTTGACAAGATGCGTTAAGAGACTGGCTCCAGGCTCCATACTAGAAGTCAACCAGCTAGTCATGCCAGAAAATCGCAGCAAAAGGAGGCAGCAGTTGTTGGCCTTGCCAGGTAAGCGGCAAAAAAACCGTTAATCAATTGCCTTGTTTTGTCTGCCCTGGTGGAGCGGATATGCGAGAACGATGCAAACATCTTTTGGGAGACTGTGAGCTGGTTGGGTTGACAGCAGGCATCCTGGTACCTGCATAACACCACTTTCTTCTCTCAAATCATGGCAATGATGACTAGGAAAGGTCAATTTTCATTCCCTCTCCTTCTTCGTTCCAATCTCGTCTCGTCTTCGCCGTCATCATCCCCGCTCCGGGAGGGCCAGGGAACAGGGAGACAAGCAACGCATCCCTTCGACGAAGCTCCGGCGGTTCCTTCAGCGTACTTAGTCACGCACAAGTACTTCATCTTAGAAGCTAGAAGCCGAGAAGGGAGATTTGGTCACTATTAATAGCTTTGGGTAGTTTGTTTTTTAGCGACACAGCCGCTCGGCGTTCAACCATGGATGGATCACATGAAGCTTGACTCTGTAAGAATGTACGGAGTATGGATGTCCTGTCTACCCACTTGTGCCCAGGATTGTGCTGTGGTTCCTCTTTACTGACGCCTCGTTCTCGCCCTCCCTCATCCCTCAAATGCACGATAGTCGATCAATTTTGCCAAAGCTCGTTCTTGCATGGGCGTGCCGTCTGGACCATCCTTGACTCCTCAAGCATATAAAATCAGGTCGTTATCAAACAGCAAAAAGCAACTTTTGTTTACATCCAATCAATATGATTACATAAGCTTCTAACCTCCAGAGGAGCCAAAAGGAAAAAGGAAAGAAAAAAGGAAAAATCCAACGACAGAGGAAGAACAGAAACAACAGCACAGGAAGAAAAAACGACGAATCGGCTCGTTCGTATAGCCAAAATCATCGTTATATCATGGATGCTATGTGATATTATTTATTGAATAAATATACGATGGGAATACCCCCTTGGCCCTGCACGATGAAGCTAGCGGACAGGCCTAGCCGTATCCACCAGTCCAGGCAGCTTGACAGAGGTCCCATCGTACCGCCACCTCGAGATGCAGAAGGGCTACGGAGTACACATCTAACGATATCGCGACCAGGGCCGTGCAATCGGGGCTATTATGATTTCGCTCGACACAGAGGTTACACTCGAAAACTGAGTCCCCAAGGCTGCTGCCCTGCTAGGATTTGAAACCCCATCTAGCACCAGCCTTTGTCCTATCATGCGCGACATCTCCAAGCGCTGCAAAGCCGGGGTGGAGATATATTCTTACTATGTAAGTAAGCAAAAAAGACCAGGCCCCTGACCTGAGAGGCCTGTCCGTTTATTCGGAGATAGAGAACTTGTCGACCAGTCGCCAACGATCATCCCTAATCCATGCTGAGAACGCTTTCATCTTCGTCTCCTCGTGAATTGTTAAAGACACAGAAAGAATTGGGAAGAAGGAGAATAAAAAAACGAAGTATCACTACCTCACGTCATAAGTATCAACAGTTCTCTTGAGTCGCCGACATTGGTAGAAGCTCTTAAAGGAGTTAGTTCAAAACGGTCTGAAATTAGCACTCTGGGTACGGACTCCGTACTGCAGCCTCGCTTGAAGTCCAATGGACATCAGCGACAGTCGATCATCTTTTGGTTCCCCTGCCCTGTTTGTGGGAGAAGCAGATTTTCGCTCTCCTCGGTTTTCTCTTTCCCTTTCGTTTTCCTTTTTCTTTTCCTTTATCCTTTTCTTTTTTGCTGCTATATTGGCGGACGGAGCAGCGTTCCTGTTTACCTCCGTTTTCTTCCTCCCCGTTGAGCCAAGATTCAACTGGATGGGCTTAAAGTTCCTTGAAAGACCCCTTGCATCTGCTGATTCTGTCATTGGTTGCTGATGAGGAACCGGTCCATACTGGCAATCACTGCAGGGCAAGCCGAAGAGTGGGATCAAGAGGTTGTACTCCGTACTCGTTCGGTCCGTACACCTGCCGATAGAATTCCTATTTTACTTTCTTTACTTTCTTGTTGCGGTGTGCCTCTTCCGTTCCCTCTTCTCGTCCACTCCTTGTTTATGCATCTCAGGGGGCTGGTCCTTTCCATTCATGGTGGGGAATTAACGATGAATGGCTGGCTGACCAGCCTCGACTCAGCGTCCTTTCCCCATACGCATTCTTGTAAACTCCATCCAGAGTCCCTTTTGCATGTGGTGAAAGCTCAGTTGCTCTGGATGGATGAATATTATCACGCAATTGCGTTCTAGCCCGATATCCTTGTGTTCAGAAGGATGCAGCTTTGCTGGACATGCGGAGCCTACCGGACATGATCTAAATCTCCTCACCATTCATGCATCCTTTTACTTTCCTACCGTCCCTCCCTTCCTCTTCACACTTCGGCAACAGGCTAAGTCGCCTATTCACTTGCATTGGACCCCGAATATCAACCAAGAGAGCAGCATTCTTCATTCTTTTGCCTCTACTCTTTAGTTAACCCTTAGTTCTTCTCTCTCTTTCCTCCATTTTCTCGAACGAGTCAGTGTGCCCACGAAGCTCATGAAGAAGGTTTGAACAATCCGCACTTCTCTGATCAGGGGTTGGCGAAATCCAGCCACAGCAGATAATTACCATTGCTTGATGTCTACACTGTGGAGACGCATACAAACAAACCCTCTTCCACCTCCCCTCCCCACGATATTGATTCGCTCTCTTGCTTCCTTCCAACGTCAGAAGAGTGATGCGCGCCAATGCCGATGGCCTTGGGTACCCATTCCGCCAGTACTGGGCCGGGGGATAGAGTTGGGTAGATTCGGTTGGGAGGTAAATTTTTCACGAGGGACTGGTGAGCTAGGCTCTGCAGCATCCGAAATCAGCTAGGGCCGTCTCCAGTGGTGAAACTTCATCTGTGCGCGCAAATACGATAACGACGATTTGAACCTGTCTGTAGTTGATTAACACTGCGGGAAATGATTGCTCCTACCTGGAATCTCCCTCAAGGAAATGCGAGTTGATATTGTGAGCGTATTTTATTTATATTTTTCTTACGCAGACGGAGTTAGATTCGCGCGCGTTCAGCCGGTTTAAGCGTACCGTACCCGTCCGCTGTTCGGTTCTATGTTTGGAATTTGATTTAAATTAGCTCCCACGGCACGGAGTCCTGGCCCCGAACTATCCGCGAAATATACTGACGGAGATCCTGCTCTGCATACGCAGAAATCGACTGGCTGCTGCTGCTGCTGATGGAGACGGCAAGTTAGCACACAGTGAGAACGGTGGATTGCAGCTAATTAGTTAACCCAGCCAATATACTTTTCGGACGCTGTCATTAATATATCATTGCATATCAAGTCGATCATATTGAGATTCAACTTCGATCCACGCGGACCAGGGGTTTGTTGTCAACTACCCCTTTCACTGGGCCTGCTCTTGAGCGCGCGCATAACCAGGGCATATCTCGAGATTGCATCCATTTGGGGATTAAGCAAAAACCCGGCAAACTGGCCAATGGTTTTCCCATTTTGGGGACGCTCTCTCTGAAACGAGGATTCTTCTTCACCAGCCAAACCGTCCTGCCTTCCTTCGTCATCTGTCTTATCAGCTCTATCGATAAAACTGGTGGCGCAACACCAGACTGGCCCATGCCAGGCTAGTGAGTTTACCTAAAGGAAAAGCGCATGGCCCTTGGGTTGGTTCCGTTCGGTTTAGGGGGAGGGTCCTCTTCGACAACGGCTTTTCTGCAAGAGTGCATAAAACCACGCACAGAAAAAAGAAACAAGCAAAGCATCCCCAGAAAACCCCGAAGGGCCCAGCTCGTGTTCAGATGGTTCTGACAGGCTCAAAACCTGCAATGCTGTCTCCAGTCCTTATCCCTCAGCGGGATGATGTCGTATTCTTCTGCATCTTGTCATGTTTTTTCTTTCGTCTTCGTTGTTAGTTTGGCTTCACCTCTTCTCTTGCCCATCCCATCCCACCCCCATCAAGTGCTGCTGGTCGCCGGTGTCTTTGTGCTGGAAAAGGAATTATCATCCCGCTTGCTGGCGTGGCTATCAATGGATATCTCATTATGGAGTCGAGAGTTGCCTGCATGCACGCTTATGTCGAGGGCTGCCTTGATACCCCAGAGCCAATGCAAGCCAGGGGCATCAACTGGCCACTGACCTCTGCTGATCAAGGTGCCGAAAAAGTGATGGATAAATCAACGTCTTCCGTTCACCCTGGCACACTCCTTTTGCATGGTGTCTTTATGCTGTTGTCGTTCTTCAGCTTTACGCCTCCGTGGGTATGCATGCATATAATATATATACTCCGTACCAGCCTACCTCCCCTTTTGCTGCCGTCGACTCCCTCTCATGTCAGCACAGGAGGAAAAGTAGTGGTTTCGCATAAATATCGGCCGCGCTTGCACAACGCCGATCTCCTTTTTTTGACCTTCGATTAGTTATTCTATTTTTTTTATAGTTAAAATTTACCTCTATTCTTTTTTCATGTATAAATTTTCATATTTTGTTATTTGGCGTTAGTTAATGCTTGCTTTTTTCCCGCCTGTTAGTGAGTTAACGAATTTCTTAGAGAAAGTAAGGAGAAAAAAGCCAAAGGGCTGAAGAGAAAAGGAAAAAACAAGAAAAAGAGGATGAAGAATAAGAAAACATAGCAGACGGCGAGACGAAGTGGAAGTCGAGGAAGAGCAGAAGAAGCAAAGAGATCCACGACGGTTGGATTTTGTTCCTCGTCGTCTCTTCTTCTGCTTCTTCTGTGGACGCAGCGGGCGGTTTTTCTTTTCCTGAGGTTTCACCGCCCGCCACGACCAAAAAAAGGCCGACGACGTCAAAAGAGACTTCGACCTTTCAACCTCAACCCATCGACAAACGACATCGACATCGACAAACAGCAAGATGGTGACAGGCGATAGACGGGCTTTTGCTCGGCTTTCGAGCCCATAGCATGATCTCCACTGTGGCCGTGGTAGCCTGTAGACAAAATCCTTGTATGTCAAGTCTGCCAGTGCCCTTGTTCGCAGTGAGCTAAGCCTTGATGCAGCATCCTGTCGCGTCAAGATGCTCCGACTCCACGGAGAACAGACTTGACAACGCTTATGCATCGTGGGAGAATCTATCCACTGGTCTCCTCGCTGTCTCGGCCTCTCTCTCTCTCTCTCTCTCTCTCTGCTTTCTCCTGGGTCTCTTCTCCTTTTCTCGGTTAAGATCCATGGTTGAAAAAGAAAGCCAAGTCTACAATCCCGTTTGTCGTGGGGACGATGGACGCCCTTCTTTTTTTCCTTCTACATTTTTGCAACGTCGAAATGGTGAAGAGAGAGAGAGAGAGCGAGTGAGGGTGAGAAGAAGAAGGGAGAAAAAGCAAAGAAGAAATAGACGATGAGGAAGAAGGCTGAAAATGCGAGCAAATCCCTCTTTAGCAGCCAGAAAGAGTGTATGTATACTCCGTACACGCAACTCTGTACTCCGTATGGAAGAACACTTAGCATTTTGAAGCTAAGTGTTTTTAGTAGGGTTGTTATGGACGATTGCCGCAGCTGCAGCTTACCAGGCCAACTCTTCACACGCCTCGAGCGTCTTATGCCCATTAAGTCCAGAAATATATGGATTATTGCAGTGAACAGGGCAGAGAAACCTTTCAGGGAGGAGTGTCCAACCACCTCTTGTAACCCTCTCGGCATGCATCCAGCGTGCTGGGTTGACATGACTGGCCGCTTTTTGCTTCTCGACGTATCTCTCCTGACGGGGATTCTCACACCTTATCCACCGGCACCCCTTGTCATTTTAATGTTCGTCACTGGTCAGAACATCATTACACGGGGTTCGCCAGCAACTGCTCGACATTTTTTTTCCCTTTCGACCTCCTTTTATATAACGTGTTATATCTGGAGCTGTGGAGCTTGTCATAGCCATCCGCGGATTTTTTTTTTTTTCAAACCTCCAACGGTGGCGCGGTGGGTCTCCTTGAATATCACACGCATCGTACGTATCTGTGTACACCTCTACATCTATACTTACACACACGTTTCATGGGAAGGAACATGAATAGCGATTTCGGGAATTTCGCTAATTACAGTCTAGGCTTTGCGAAGGCTTTTTTACCCAGCTTCCCTTGATCGAATCTCTCAGACAGGCCCCAGTTTATCCTAGCGAAGCTAATTAACGGCAGCGTCTCCCGACTAAACGTTGTTTCCTGCTCATGGGCCACAGGTCGGCACAATTCTCTTCTGCACTTCAAATTTTTAATTTTACACAATGATGCAAGAGGCACAAGTAGTCTTGCCGGTCCTGACGTCGCATTTATTCATTTTAAAATACCTTTTTATACTTTGCCTTCCTATCTCTATTCTTATTTGATCAAGCCCCTCTCTTAATACGCCCTTATTATTATTACTATCCCAGGCCCTGGTATGGTTATTACCATACCTATTATTATTATGATCTGTCGCCAGCGTCCCGATGACCTCCATGACAATAAATTATAATAATAATACAACCATGCACAGAACTAGTTTTGCCTTTGAAGTGTGAGCTTGTCAGCTTTTTTCGACGTCTACAACTTCTCACTTGGAACAAATATCATATGCTCTTCTACTGATATAGCATTCTTTTCTACCTTCGATCTCCCCCCTTCTCCCTTCTCCCCTTCTCCTATCAATATCATACTGCTTATTATTATCATTCTGGCATTGCTAAGATCCCTAGAGGGTGGGGTGGGCGTTCCTCAACTACTCTTTTGGCTGTTATCAACGAGCTTGCCTCACGCGATCCAGTTCATTTATACGCGCAGGGTGTATCGAGTAACGTATCTAGGGGTTGCCTAGAGAAAGAGAGGACTGGATTTGGGCCAGAGGAGCTGGTAGCGGAAGAAGAGAGGAGGATTGGGGCTTCATTGAGGACTAGACGAAGACGGACCTGAACAGGGAGGCCAACAGACTGGACAATTCCCAAGACATTCGGTTATACAACCACCCCTTTTTACCTGTTAGGTCCCCCTCTGGCGCAAATTTCAAGCAGCCTGCTGGAGCTTCAAAGCTCTAGCAGCGCTGGTTCGCAGCCGTGACGCTGGCGGATCCATACCGGGATTATCAAATTGATTACTCCGCCCACGAACAGACGAAAGCGCAGGAGCAACAGAGCCAGTTGGTATACGAGGCAGACCAACAACAAGCAACGCTTCATCATGGGGGACGCCCTGGAGCAGCTTTCATTTCGAGTGGCCATACTTCGCAATACCAATCTCAGCCACAACAGCACCCGCTGCACCGGAGCCCCCATCAGCAACATCAGCAGCACCAGCAGCACCCCCAGCATTCCCAGCATCATCAGGTATCGCAGCAGCAGTCTCAGCACTCACAATCTCAGCAGCCGAGCCAGCCGAACCACGGTCCAGGTGCGGTTTTGATGCCCTCCCCTAGCCAACACGGTGTTGTACGTGAATTGCAACAGCAGCCAGTTATGATTCCGACGCCTATGGTGCCACCGCAGTTGCCTCCTCACTTCAGTTCCACTTCACTCCCGTTGCCATACCCTGGAGACCGACATGGTGTGAAAAGGCGGCGAGCGGATGATGGGCGAAGCGGAGGGAGTGATGAGACGTCTTCTGGGATCGGCCTTTCCATGCTTCCAGAATCATCTCATGCTGACGAGCAACACTCCTCCGAAATGCTTTTACCTGCTCCAGGAGACCATTCATCACATCATCCACATACTATGCAACATGATTACCACCAAACATCCCCAATTCATCAACAACATCACCATCACCGACTACCCTCCCAGGCTACCCTGGCGGCAGTTCAGGGAAATGATGGGGAGCTCACATCGCCTGGTGGAGGCACCGGCTCGCAAAGCGTCGTTGGCCAGCCAGGCATGCCGGACCCTGCGCCTCGCCCCAGGGGCCCGAAGTTGAAATTCACACCGGAGGACGACAGCTTACTCGTGGAGCTGAAGGAAAATCGGAACTTGACCTGGAAGCAAATTGCAGAGTTCTTCCCAGGTCGGACCAGCGGGACCCTGCAAGTACGATATTGCACCAAACTGCGGGCAAAAGCAACAGTTTGGACCGATGAAGCAGTACGTCCTTTTACCCTAACTCTTACATTCCTCATCCCCGTTCTTCCCCTGACCTTTTCTAAACCTTTCCCCTTTTTTCGAAACTTAAATCTACTGGGCACTAACCACGTCCATCCTGCTGGTGCCCGATATACTGACATGTTTTATCTTCAAAGGTGCAACGCCTGCGTAACGCCATTCAAGATTACGAAAACGATCGCTGGCGTATCGTTGCTACGAAGGTCGGCAGCGGGTTTTCTCCCGCGGCCTGTCGAGAAAAAGCTGCTGAAATTCCCCCCTCGAATCCCCCACCAATTTAAGAGCTCTTCCTCCTTCGATTCCCGCTAGAACGCTTCTCGAATGTCTTTTTGCTACCTATCGGGACTAGATCGCTTTCAGCCGCGTCTCATGATGTGCGACAGCGTGGTACATTTAAAATTTATGGGTACCCATCTTGTTCTAAATTACAAAGAACTCCAAGATACGTCTTTTAATATTGACGTCTAATTTTTCTTTCTCTCACTTTCGACTTTTAATTTTCAATTTGACTTCGGGATTTATCAGATACTTTTCTCTACATTGGTTGGGCAGATTCAAGATCCGATTATTCGGCGGGTACATCTTGAGCCTGCCTACTTACACCTGGATGTTAGGAGAAAGCAGTAATTCTGGGCCATCGAAAGTTCTTAAGACTTGGAACAAACAAACCACCAAAAATTTTCCTCCAAAGGCGCAACGTTCAAAAAAAAAAAGAGAGCCCGGCGACCCTTTTATTTTCTACGGAAAAAGAAACAAAAACCCATTTGTGTCACAGATTCACTCAAGCTTGATTCCCATCGAGTCATCACTATTGGCGTGTCATCAACCGCATTGAATCTTTTTCTCCGGCAGGCCCGAAGAGTGAAGTGGAGTATGAAGCACACATCGCGCTATATCCCATGGTTCCTGCAACCTTCCGCTATTTCAACTGTCAATGGGATATCAATTCAACTTGCCTGATATAGAATACCAATAATAGGGCAGCTGGTTTCAACCTACCCGCTTACCGCCCTTTTGATACCCTGGTGTCCCTCTCGTTCAGTTTGACACTACACTTCTTGATCTAGCGAACCTTGAGTGCCTCTCTGCCACTTGTCCAGACCCCCGATTTTACCACTAACTGGACAAATGGTAGAGAAACCATGGCTATAACCATTTCGATTACAGTCAATACCCCCTTCCTTCATTCCCTTTGTTTACATGTATCTTGCATTGAGCCCTTGTCATTCGCTTCATAGCCATATGCTTACTCTACCTTTACTTCCTACTTCACTAATAATTTCTCTCGTTTTATTTCTGTTTTTATTTCCTTCTCTTTCTCTTGGTTCTTCATCTGCTAGTTGCATAATTGTTGGCGTCAATTCTCTACCTACTACACCCTTTCACGTATAATACTGGTTAGCTCACTCGGCCTACTTCCCTGTAATATCACAGGGGCCTGTAGCTAGCATGCTAAGCGTATGGAGCACACTCGTTATTTTCCTCGGCGGATTGTTCGTTAGTTCCTATGTTTACTTTCTTATGTTACTGTACTTTTTTCCTTCCCGATTTCTGTATGTCTTGCATCTCGAGATTGGCCGTCGGCGGCAAGAAACGGAGTACAAGTGGGAGCTAACAGGATGCTGTGTTGAGGATGTCGATTTTGGTTTTGTATCTATGCATATATACCCCTTTTCTGTACTCCAGCTCCTTTAGGTGGATCGTGGGTTGCGTCCCCGTGTTTATTTAGTCGGTGTGGCTTCACATTGCTGCTCATTTTCACGTATCCGTCAGCCTTTTGTGTTTTTGTCCCAAGGTGGTGGTTCTATTGCTCTATTCGATACTGAGATATAACGATCAACAAACCATTCTCATACCAAATAAACGTCTCTACGGAGACGCCGTTTCCTTACATTCCATACTTTAGGTATAGTCCTTCCTTTTAGGATTTTATTGTCCGGGTTCTAATGTCCATGGAAAGTCCCACCGGGTACACACAGAGCAAACAACTCAATAGTCTATTTTAAGTAGGTCCCTGAACAGGTTACACTAAGAACACTCGATTATTACGAGGCTGTGTGTGATGTTCGCATGCGGGTCTAAGACGGATGTGCATGACCGGTTTTGTGGGTTCAATATAAGTGTGTATTCTTGGAAAAGGTGGGTTATCAGGGGCAGGAAATCTCAAGGGTCGATATGTTCACAATATGCTACACACATCGGCCTGATGGATCCTCGGCTGACGAAGGCAGCGGTACGTGTGATTTATATGGCGGTGAAGTGTCCTGTTGTGACAACTACGGCCGGTAGTATAGAAATTCCCTGAGTACCGTGCATGTGTGAGATGAAAAATGCATGGTGGTTGCACATTCGTCGACCATTGTATTCAACCCAACTGCGCCTGCAGGAACGCCGTTATGACTCTGTTGTCGACAACTTAACGTCATGCAGTAGGATATGCAGGGATGCGTAAAGATGTAGGGAATGCACTTCACATACACATCAATCCCGCTAAAATTTTATAAATTTGGGGCATGGCGTTGGTAAATCGGCTTCCTTGATACGTACGTGGCTTAGTTTCTGTATGCCGATGGATAAAGTGTTATGCAGGAAAGTTTTGAAAGGGTATCGGTAGCAATACAGGTTGAAACTAACCTAGTAGAGGCAGTGGTCGACTGAACAAGTAAAAAAATACCCCAAGGTTGATCGAGGTTGATCGAGGTTGATCTGTTCCTTTGATGCGTGTGTGCAAGGTCGTACAAGATAAATGGGCACTTCATCCTTATCCACGTCTATAAGAAACGAGATATAGCTGCGGAGGCACCTTCCCATGTTCAACTAGGAAAGCACTTTGTTGTCCCCTTAAGGATGGTTACACGTTGTGTAGAACACTCTGAGAGAACCATCAGCTCAAATGTAATGAACATGTTTAAAACAAAAATTAGGGGATGGCTCCAGGCTTAATCTCGAGTAATAGCAGTACCCCACAAGGCAGTTTATTATAGACTTGGATTTATGCACCACAGGCGTTTCTCGCCTCATGAGGCTGAAACCAGGTAGTTTCATGGTTGATTGATATCGTCAGATAATAATATTATTCTCGTGTGTTTGCTCCATGTAATGGCTTTCTGGTTTTGCGTATGTCCCACTACATCTTGCTCGCAAATGTCCTTTCTAAGGCTGGCACCCAATGTATGAACAAGATAGAGTTGTTCAGGTAATACAATTTGTCACCCTCCCCCGTTTTATTCCATCTGCAGGGCGGAAAGCGGAAATTTGAGTCAACGGCCATCAAGATACCAAATCGGGTAGCTAGATACTAGCAACAGGGAATTATCTGGTTGGTCTAAGGCAGCATACGGCAATAACCTAATTTATATCTTGTTATCTGTAGCTTTACGCTTGATGGCAGTAATGGTTGCACGAGGGAGACACTGCTGGTCGGTCATCGATCTCGCAGAATGATTCCGTTGACAAACAAACAGTTTGAGGTATTGCGGTGGTATCTATAAAAGGATATTATGCTGGTATTCACACCTAGTATCTGGAGCACACGCGCTCATCCACGAATAGAGCGCCTTTAAAAGCGGGTATCGTTACTGAACTTTTGGTAATTTCAAGGCCGCAAGCTTACATGTTAATGTGTTTTTGTAACCAACCCCAACTTGTGATCCGCATATTCGGAAATTTCGTTTTAGACCAATTTATAATTTTTGCAAACTGGCCATGGGAGGACGCGAGGACAAGGGCTAGCCGGGTATTGAGTACAGAAGCTGGTTTTCCTCACAAGGATTCGATACCGCTTTTTCTTACCCTTAGTAGCCCACGATTTTTATAGTAAGGAAGCGAAGCATGCGCTGGTAATAAGGAAAAGAGAGAGTGCTGAAGAATAAAAATAAAGGAGCGTTACCCAGCCTATTCTTTGCATTTTCTGGAATTGGAATGGCCAAAATGTAGAAAACTAGGTGTGATAACCCATGCGTGAAGGGTCATACAGAGTTAAATATGGGGGCGGCGTACAAAATCTGATGCCGTAGTTATGAAATGCTGGCGATGGTGAATTGATGCTGGAGATTCTAGTAACACGTATGAGTCGGCTTGTTATCTAGGCAACTATCCGCGGCCATGTTGTGGAAGGAATGAGCGCTAAGATGCCTTTCTAATGTGAAATTTGAGTGTAGTTTACAGCAAGGCTTACTCCCCTTGGTATATACGCTGCTCGCGCATGGATATACGCTTGTAATAGCCACTGAGAGGGTAAATCTTCCATAGTATCATTCATTGGATTGAGTCCCAGTCTATGAAGCAGGTATAATAGTATTATTTCCGAAAATAGTGATGTATAGAAAGCTCGGGGTTTGAGCAGGTTCCATCAATTGTCATTTCAGATATCGTATCATCTGTCATCTGTAGATGTGTTAGCAAAAGAGCAACTTCGTCAAAACGAAGATCAAAAAGGTAGTGCCCTAAAGGGACAGACCGGAGCTTATATGAACGCGAAGTATCTGTTGTAACTACATTACCACATCTTGTGGCCCTGATTGATGGCGCAGCGAGGAATATCGAACGATCACTTGCAGTTGATAGTTTTCCCTTTTTGGATGTAGGGTTAGGCTTAAGTGATGACATAATCAATTAACTCTGTGTCAGGTGACTCATTGCCCATTGGTCAGGACAGACTAGGACTGTTTCGGGCATGACTAAGCAGAAACTGACCATCCGGAATCAGGCATTTCCAAGCCAAAAGTCCAAAATCATCACTCCACCTCATCTTCAAACCTCTCTCACCACCACGACAGAGTCCTCACTACCGCCACCGAACAAACCAATTGGTGGGTTTACAGGAATTGTGAAAAGATGTTTGTCCAGCGAAGTGTTTTCGCCCTCGCCAGACGGGCTCCCGTCCGGGCTGTTGCGAAGCGCTCTTTTTCTACCTCGTTCGTTCGATGTACGTACCAGCCCTGTCCTTTTGCCTTTAAGGAAGCTCCGCTTAGTTTACTTGAGAGTGACCTGGTGTCCAATTGAGCGAAGTAAACGTCATTTGGAAGAGGTCGGATGGTTAGAGCCGTAACTAACTCGTTGCCAAATGATGACAGACGAAGCAAAGTCGAAATGGGATCCTCAACCCGGTGAATCCGCTGGAAAGATGGTTTCCTTCGAAGGTCCGTTAAAACATAGCCCTGAACCTAGAGCTCCTCTCTAGACCCTTATACGCGCTTTCCCTGGATTTTGGAAGGCTCCAGGTTGGATAACATGCGCCTTTCGGCTGTTTATGAAGCCTGAGCCCATGCTATATTTGTCCCAGGGAACCTATGGATATTCAGGATATAATACCGGAGTTATAGTTAAATATCTAACCGGGAATTTTTCTACGCTTTTAGAGGCCAAAACTCCATCAGACCTTCTAGCTCCTGGTGCTAAGCCTGGTACCGTTCCCACTGATCTCGAGCAATCCACCGGTTTGGAGCGACTGGAACTCTTGGGTAAAATGCAAGGAATCGACATTTTCGACCAGAAGCCCCTTGACGCCTCACGACTCGGTATGTACCATCTACCGTACACCCTTGCATGTCCGCTTCTTGCATGGTTTACCACACCAGACATTTAAAATGTCATAACTCAGACAGCTATACAAGCACGGACTGCCTATGAAACATACATAGATATCACGATATATGAGGCAACGCTGACCCTTGAATATAGGAACCATCAATGACCCAATTGTCGTCCAATCTGCTGGAGAGGAACACTACGTCGGATGTACCGGTTACCCGGCTGACTCTCACACCGTCATTTGGCTGACTGTAAGTGCATATGATTTTTTGTTTTATATGCGTAGATATCTACAGACTATCTCGGTGCTATGGTATCCATGGTGGCACGGCAGTGGCTAAGCTTTATATCTCGGTCGTTTAGGTCTCCAAGGACCGCCCAATTGAGCGTTGCTCTGAGTGCGGCAATACCATCAAGATGGACTACGTTGGTCCAAAGGAGGATCCTCACGCTCACGGTAAATTTTGTCCATTATCTCCATATTACTACAAGCCATGCTGATATCTCCCTTCTATCGATTAGGCCACGACCACCACGGGCCTTCTGAGCCAAAGACCTTTGCCGACCACGTCAAGCCTGAGTATTGGTATAGGTAAATTAGCATGTGTACCGCTTGCTATGCTTCCCTCCATAAGGACTTCCTTCCCTGACACCTTTGTATCTGTACTAAAAGAAACGCTGAGGGAGACCATGCCTTAAACTTACTTCCATCATAAATCTAACTCAGCTATATCCTGTTATATTTGATATATGTGCCTCATCCTTACCTGATGTTGGTATTCTCTATCTGCAGTATCGTGTTATTTCCTTTTGTAGAATACCTTCTGTTATAATATTCTTTTTCAAATGGAAAAAGGGATGAACATACATATATCATATCCATCCTATGTCTAGAAGTTCAGTCACCGTTACCACAGTACCAAAAGTTAGCGAAAAAGAGCAGTTGATACGAATTACAAAGCCCCTTGCAGCTTCGCCACTCCAATGAAGTAGAATGAATGATTTGTGGCTTCGTGCGAGGCCTGTTCCACAAGATCTTATATATCCCACTTGGCTCGCTGCAACGGACACCAAGCGAGCAAAAAAGGAATGACATGTCCGTGGGGGCAGCATTATGTTATCGTACCCG
>NW_003345197.1:659413-772406 GCF_000150975.2 Nannizzia gypsea CBS 118893
AGAACAGGCATACTGGTCTTCCTTCCACGGGGTATTACATTCAATATTTCATTCGCTGTCACGTTATCATACAACAAAAACCCCAATACATGGATTGGGATGACCATGCAGGCAGGACCAGGGGAAGCAGACTAACAGGCAAATATTGCAAATCGTTCCAGTGTTTCCCTGTATACTCCACACTCCTCATTCCCGATATCAGTACGAAGTAACTGAGAATGCGTTGGCCGGATAAGCAAGGCTTGCATTAGGCGAACGGCAATCCACAACGCGTGTCCTGAGGCAGTTGTGATTGGCTTGGATCATGGAGCACGACGACCAAATGAGCATTCAGCTTTTCTAGAGAAAAGCGAAAAGAAAAAACCATCATGAGGACAGTTCAATCCCAACGGCTATGATTTGGGCCCCGGTAGCTAACATCAAAATGGACGAAAATAGACGCATGCTGCAGGCTGATCCGCACAGCTTAAAAACGCCAGCCTGTCCCTTGGTATCAGCAGGAGAGGAGAAAGACGTAGGTACCCGGATGGATATGTTGGCCCAGAAGACTAGAACGGAATATCGACCCGCTTATCACTGCACCCTTCCTTGTAGTGGGTAGAGTCAAAGATTCGTCAACACGTCCACACCATGCAGTCAATTTCATACAGAAAAAGCCATGGATGTGCTTCTCAATGGTTCTACCAATTTCGAATTATGCATGTAGACTGTCTCCTTCCAGCCGTCCATTAGGCCCAATCTCATGCGGTACCATCTGATCTGTCCAAAATGTCACATCCCCTATCTCTAGGCTTCGTATACAGCATTAAGGTGGCCGCGCAATATTCATGCTTCCTTCACTGATTTGGTACCCACACATACTCAGGCTAAGGGCCAGGCAAAGGCAGTGTGTAGTTAGGTTATTCCCTTCCCATTCCCCTAACGGGATAATCCACAATGCCCTTGCAGGGGTATCTAGGGTATCTGTGCCATTGAATCTGTCCCGCCAATGCTGGTATCGCAGCCCGTATGCGTTGTAGACAGGGAAGCCATCCGTGGATCTATTTGAACTTAACTTCTGGGGGAAACACGGCGTGCATATCGGATCGTGTATGGCTTCTTTTATTCCTTGTGAGATCTCAATCTGAACTCGACCATGCAGATGAGACGGTGATCTTGGATGAGAATAGGGGAAATAATATGTAAGGATATGTTCCTGGGGCTATTGCCACCGGTATGGAGCCTTGCCACTGGCATCTAGATCGAGCCGTTGTTGTATTGGGCGCATGGGGGTAGTGGGTATCATGGCTATCATGTCTGGCTGACTTATCCTTTGCTCGCAAGGTGAGTCCATGAATGCTACTTTGAAGGTACAAGTTGGTGAAATCGATACTCAAACGGGCAATCCATAGAAGATACTGCTGGAAATGTAGCGATACATGGCTGAAGGTTGGAGGTTTTCAAGTAGCGGATCCAAGCTCTACCGTCTTGGGGACACCGTATGCCTGACAAACGGGTACTTTGCATATATTTTTATCGTGGAGGCCGGCCTTGACAGCGAAAAATAGAGCTGCTAGGCCAGAATATATTCCGTAAGCACCGTCTGGCCGCCTGCTGTCGAGTTGTCTGTCGCTGGCGAGCTGCATACATTCAACGAGTGAGGTGAAAATAAAGCTGGATGAGGGTGCGGAAGTACTTGGCGGTCACGGTACTCGGTGGAGCTTCGCGTTGTGGAAGCCAAGTTCCTGCATCTACCCTTTACATGAAATACACATACATGGCTTGACATCATAACAACTTAATCGTGTGTAGATCACCCAGGCACCGGTAAAAATAAGATTCCCGATCAATCAACAGAGTTACATTCCCCTCCTATTCCTGCCTCCCGAATCAAGAGCAGAGGTAAATGGGAAAAGGTGACAGCGTCAGGCAAAAATGGATAGATGAGGAATAATCGTAGTTAGAAAATTGAGAGAAGAGCTAAAAAGAACAATGGAAAACAAACTATCCAAGAAAATCAGAAATTCCATCATCCTATTGATATCGCGTCAACTGCATCATATAGCCTTCCATTCCCTGACCTGCCCTGCCATGTTCCGTACTTCCTTCATAACATACCCAGCAAAGAAAAATGAAAATAAAAAGTGAAAAAGATACAAAAAATGGTTGCGGCCAATGGCAAGGCAAAGCAAAGCAACAAAAGTACTCGAGACCAAAAAAAAAAAAGCCGCACATGAGTAATGAGTTCGTGGTCCGTGATCCGTGAGCCGACAGCCAATGGCTTATGGGATATATCCAAAAAGGCGCTCCAAGCAGTGATAAGGGGGAAATTTTTGAACAGGAAATTATAAATAAAGACGAATAAGAAGGGCAGGGTCCCGTCGTGTCGTAAGAATCCAGTGAAAAGGGGGTATTAAACCTCTGCAGAGCCGCTGCAAAATAGAGAAGCATGGAGAGAGCAACGCGTGTAGGTGAGATCAAGAGGAGGAAAGGTTGGATGCTGAAGCGTAAAAGTGAAGAGAAAAGAACGCCCATCCAAGCCCAGACATGCCCAGATCCAGACTCCCTCGGAAACCAAAGTAAAAGTAACGACAGCAACCTGTGGTAACAAGAGGTGAGAGAAAAATAAAGATAGTAATATAATAAACAAAAATGGCGGCCCAATCATAACATCCCTTTTAAGCTTTGGGATTGGCTATGGATGATAACCATGTCATATATCCGATGGAGTGTTTCACTCTCAGGACCGGGCGGCAGAGTTTCGGCATTTGCCATCATGGTCCAAACAAAGTCCAATTTGTGTCGAGGGAAGGGAAGGCTGCCCATAAAAAAGAAACGAAAAAAAGGGGAGCCACTTGGCTTGTGAGGGGGCGCGTTTGGTGTATCTCAGGAGCTGAAGTTGTGTTGCGGACGGACCAGAAAGGTATCCCAAGACGGCTGCCTCTTGGGCATCGAGTCTTTACAGGTTCTTGAAATGCTCCTTGGCATACTGCTCACAGGCCTAAATGGACGTGTTAGGTACTATTTCCCAAGTTTCGAAAAACGCTGAGTAACAGGTGTAAAGAATATGCATACCTTTGCTGGCTTCCCGACCTTCTGGCCTATGACTTTCCACTTATTGGATTCATACTCCTTGATTGCATCCCGCAGCGCTATGGACTATGCAGTGTGTTAGGTTTGTATTGAAATGAGCTTATATTTTGGTAGGGGGGGTAAAATCACCTCGTCTTCTGCAAATTCCGCATAGTGCATGTCTTTGTACCAATGTTTTTTGACGCTGCCTTCAGTTCTGGTAGGGAATGTCTTTGGCACTAGTTAATCACCTAGAGCAATGAGAGTAACATATTTGACAAAAGTAAGTGCGTACCTTAGCAATCTCACTCCATGTGTTGCCAGCATCTCTCATAGTTTTGAGCCTTTGCTCCTCCTCTGCGGTCCAAGGTGTATTGGTGCGGCCTTTCTTCTTGACGCCTGCTTCCGGAGCAGGGGCGGGAGCAGTACCAGTCGTAGCGCCATCCTGATCGGTAGCATTAGATCCAGCCATTGGAGGCCCCATATTTGATAATGAGCCTGGTTGTTGGATGGAGGCTCGACGCTTCCTTGGGTTAGCAGGCGACGAAGGCGGATGCACCTGGCCAGGCTGTTGCTGCTGCGGCTGCTGTTGCTGAACGTGGGTAGTTTGCAGATGTGACGGGGCTGGAGCAGTAGTTGGGACTGGAGGCGCAGGGACCATTGGGTTATCAAAGGGGTTTGGAGGAGCAAATGGAGAGGGAGCACCTGGCTGAGAGAGCGGGATAGGATGCTGATGTTGGTGGTGCTGGTGGTGCTGTTGGTGTTGCTGTGGCTGGTGATGTTGCGGTTGTTGCTGCTGGTGTTGCTGGTGCTGGTGAGGAAGAGCCGGCGGGTTGGGACCTACGCCAGTCTTGAGACGGTGTGGAGAACTATATCGAAAGGAAAGAAAAAGAGAGAGAAAGACGAGTCAGCTGGGGATGATCAAGTCAATTGTTTCACTAAGGTGGTCGACGTATAGGAAGAGAGAGATGAGAGTAGAGAAGGAGAGACAAGAAAGGGAGGATATATGTAGGCGGATCGAGCATCTTTATGCTACGGGGAAGACGAGTGGAGGGAACGAGGACGAGGAACCTAGAGGCAACTCCCGAGGAACCGAGCAGAGAAAAGGCAAAGGAAAAGTAAAAAAAAAAAAGAGAAGGGATAGCAAGAAGAAGGAACGAATAAGGAGAAGAAGAGCTAGAAGACTTGGTGGAAGCAGGAGAAGGGGGTATAGCGAGTCTGAAATGGGGACCTGGGAGTGACAAAGGAGAGACGAGTAACTCACTTCATGTCCGGAAGGGGAGACCTGGATGGGAAGACCCAATTCATCTGTATCGATACGAAGGGGAGCAAGGAGAATTAGCCAGGCTGGTTCTGAGAGCTGAGCTACATAGCATGTACTCCGTCCTTGGGGGGGGGTGTGTGTTTGCCGAGAAAGCTGTCCTTTCTTGGGTGGGTGTGTGTGTCTCTCTCTCTTTTCGCTCTGCCTCTCTGTCTCTGCCCGATTTGTCCTTCTCCCACGCACTCTCTGGCACGGCAGACAGTGGACAAGCAGGTTACACGGAAGAGCAAGGGAAAAGGAAGCGTTGGGCCTGATCGCAACGAAGGGGGGGTGGAGGAGGGAGTGAGGGAGGCAAGGAGCAGCAGCCGGTGACTTGCGGAATACCCGTTGACTGGTGGACGATGTACGAAGCAGCAGGCAGCGAGCCAGGCGTGTGAGGCAGGTAGTGACTGGGGGAAGAGACACCCAAGGGAAAGATGAGATATAGAGAGAGCAGAGAGTAAAGGAAGCTTCCAGTCGACAGAGAAGTAGATGGAGCAAAGACGACGAAGCTGAAGGTAGAGCTGAAGCTGGCGGTGCAGAGCGAGCAGGCAGGAAATGAGGATAGACGTACTGTAGCTAGAGGTACATATACTCCCTTCACTTTAGACAGGCAGAGCCGGGTTCGAAGCACGCGCTGGGGGAGGGAGAAGACTCAACCTTGGGTCTCTCTCTGGTCGCTGTCTCTTGTCTCTTGTCGTGTCTTCCTGTCCTTGTCCCTTTGCTTGTCGTCTGGTGTCGTTCTTCCTTGCCGTCCGAACTGGTGATCTGGCTTTTTTTCCGTCACCCCCTATGAGAAGAAGATGCCGACGATGACCCACGAGCGATGCGAGCGATGCGAGATGCAAGATGAGAGAAGAAGAAGAAGGGAAAAGTTCCAAGGTTTGCCCTTCTTGGGTTTGTTGATGTGCGGGGGAAGGTCGGTTGATGTAGAGTGACTTCGTCGGCCCGCAGAATTTGTATGTGGCGAGAAGTCGCTAGACATAGCCTCGCCCCCGGTAATACCGTCCCAATACTAGGCATAAACAAAGCGCCCCGAGTACCACGCATCGGAGGGACGGCTGGTAGAAGAGGTCGATAGAGACGCAGACGGGTCGTGTCGATGCTGTCAAAGGGTCTTCAGAGCCATAAACAATGGAGATATAAAATGTTTCTTGAGACGTCATCGACGGGCCGCTGGGGAAGCTGATGTGCTTCTACCTGGAGCTACTTCTGCGCCCCCAGTAGACTCCGTAGTACTCCGTAACCAAGAGTAGTTACGTATCTGATGTGCATTTCAATGTAGCCCAAGCAAGGTACCTACCTGGCTGGCTCCAGCGCACTTCTCCGTACGGAGCTCGTTACTTTAGGCCTGTACATCGCTGCAAAGTACACCTGTTTGCTGCGCTCGTGCTCAGTCAGGGATTCCCTGCCCCCCTTGACGTGCCCCGTCGTCCTCCAGCTTGCCTGCTTTCGCGCTTCCTGTTCGCTCGATCAAAGATAGGACGGGAGTACACAGACAGCAGTCGAACCGCTGCTGCTCGGTTGGACATCTCCGCCGGCCCAGTCTTGGGAATCAGCAGTTTCCCTCTCGCGCAACACGACAGAACATAGGCAGCCCGGGACGGCACGAGCAGGTACCTGGCCCTCAAGTCACTCACTTTAAGAGTGGAAAGACAATCTTGTACTCCCACTCCGCAGCATTTTATTTGTTTACCCTAGTGTTGCTTGATGCGCACAAATCTGTCGAAGATTTCCCACCAGCAGCACCAGCAGCAGCACCAGCAACTGGCCCCTCGCACTTGCTAGTAAAAGAGGGAGGGAGAGAAGAGGCAGTGATGTCTGTAAGCGGGTCTGGAGTGTTTCGTTCCCTTTGGATCTGGTCCAGGATACGACACCATGCAGCTGGCTAAAAGGGTCTGCTTTCTCTCCTCTCTCTGCTTCCCTCGGTCTTCCGCATTTACGGAGTACGTGTTGTCTTGTTTTGTTCTGTTCTGCTGACCTCCAGTCCTGCCAGTTGTTGACGTTTGATAATTATGGCTACCCGTCCAGTGTCATCGACAGCCTCACTTCTTCCGTGGTAAATAACTTCCGACCATGCCGTGCCATTTACGACTCGCTTGCTGATGCACTTCTGTCTCCCTTTGCTTTTCCCGCGGGATTCCCTCTTCGGCTTTGTCCGCGGGTACACATGGGAAGCCCGTTGTTATACCCCCAGCAGAGCGCATCTCGTAAGACATGGTTGCTCTCCGTGTTCCTCAAGGTAGATACCATCCTCTCTATCGGATTAGCCATCCATCCATAGGACGATCTCTCTCCGGTGAATTTTTCTTATATATATCCCGTCAATTATCTATGATTGAAGAAACAAGACAGAAAACGAGAGAGGAAAGCTGCGTATGTGGGATCCAGGTCGCCTCGCCTTGTAATATGATAGAAGAAGCGTCCTCCCTTCCTGACGTCTTCTTGTTTTTGACACTTTGCTTCGTTCGTTCGTGTTGGCGCTGCTTGATTGCTGTAGTCCTGGCCATCAACCGGCTTGCCCGGGCCGCTGCTGCGCTATTGTAACAACGGCCCGTCTTGACCTGACTTGTCTTGTCTTGTCTTGTATCTCATGGCTATCTATCTGACGTCTGCCAGACTGGCACAGAGAGCGTCCTCCCTTGCATCTTCCTGCAGATCATGGCCAGACTTCACCACGCGTTGTAGAGGACGTCACCGTTTTCCTTGGCCTTGTTTCCATCAAGAGCTTCTCCGCGTCTGAAGGAGTCTTCGACCTCACCCGTTGGCCAAGGGGACAACCCCCCGAGGTCGATCAAGCCATAGCAGCGTTTGATCGGATCAGACAGGGTTTGGTTGATCTGCTGTCCCAGGAACTAGGACCTCGGAAAGGCGTGTGTTCAATATACATGGACCTCTTTCCACCCCTCAAAACCGCCTCCTGGGTGGCCTTCCCGCGGCTTTGATACATCTGGTAGAAGGAAACTCATGCGCCGCACCCATGCACGGAACGTTCCCCTAGAGCGTAAGGGCTCCCACGAGGCCGTTCTCGCAAGTAGGGTTGACGGCCTGTCGCTTTGAAACTATGTATACGTCCAAAAACCCGCCAAGCGGTGTAACAAACACACAGCGCTTGTTTGTTCAATTTTTTTCTTTGAATATTTCCTTTCTCGTCGCATCCTCGCTACAAAAGCTGCGGCTCGTTGTGAATAGAAGCAGGGATGCATTTGATAATACCCAGGATAGCTGACACCGTTACTACTGCCCCTCACATATAGTGAGGGACAGAGCAGGAGGTACAGCAAGACACCGAATTGAGCTATCATCAGTTCTGTCTTAATGTTCAATAACAAGAGTGCATCGTCTCTCTCTTGCTCTACTCTGTATATATATACACGCATGCATGCAAGCCCACTTGATTAGTCAAATGTCTTGTATGCAATCTGAATGTGCTAGCAGTTGGTGGTAAATCCGCTGAGATGGCTCGCTAAGGAACTGTTACAGATGACATCGCCAATCATGAATAGCGGTGTCCCTCCATGGCCCAGCCTCGAGCACTATTTGGGCAACCGGCCGGCATCAATAAGCAGGCGTTCGTTACTCACAGTGGACATCATCCGTAATGGATCCAACATGGTGAAACAAGAACGGCTATTGACGACTGCACGGCATAAAGAAAAGGAGGCCCCCAGAAACACAACAGGAGAGCCGATTTACTGCCAGATAATTTAGAGAGAACACCCCCTTTGAGACACCATCACTGATGAATTAATGAGGGGCCGCACCCACTGTGCCGCTTGGTCAATGCTGTCAACCGTCTGCGTCCTTTGATCTACAAGAGGTGTTGAGACGGACGGCTCCATCAGTTACCAACCCCGACTATATCCATATTGTCTACGGAGTACTAAGCGCTAGGCTTCCTCATCACCAGCATTACCCGGGAGACCGGTGAGTGTAAGAGATGTCATCGGCATCCGCATCCGCATCAGCATCACAAACTGCATCGCATGCATCGGCCCTTAATCTTATCTAGCTTCCTCCCCTAGATTCGGTGTACAGAACTATGCGACGAAGATCCGATTTCCACAGCACAAGCAAAGAGGGCGGCAACCACGGATACAACTATGCCATCGCGGCTCGATATCCGCCTACAATTCGGAGAGGTCACACGGGGTCGAAGGACGTTCCGCTTGACACAAAACAAACACGGGGTGCCATGCTCGATCTCGCGAGCCGAACTCCGGGTTTCGAATTGAATGTTTCTCTCATCTTGCTGCCGAAATATTACACGTCTCCATCGCGCTTTTTGCAGCCCCTGAGGGTAAATGACCAAGCCTGATGCCAAGCCTGATGATTAAACATCTTATGTAATCACGTAGCCCCTTGACGCTTTGATCATTTGATGACTCATCAATAGCTTTTGTTTGTTTGTTTCAGGTATCCCGTGACTTTGCTGACTCAGTCTGCCTTTTTCTGCTTGTCTGCGCCAACTTCTTGCTATTTTTGGTAGTTCGCGCGTTGTTTCATATAGACAACATAACAACGTCAGACGCAGCAGAAGCAGCAGACGAAGCAGTTTGCTCCATGCATTCGACCTGTTGAGTCGCCCAAGAACTGTTTCAACTTTCTCGCCTGCAACCGTTTAGCCCTTCTTTTGACCCCTGCTTTCCATTCCTGTTATTCGATAGGAGGAGAGGAGGGGGTAAGGAACGGAGTACGTATCCGCCTGCCGCTGATAAACACCGTCCTTCTCCTGAGACCGAAGGCGATGATATTAAGATCGATATAGCTAACCCCCGAGCAGGCTAAGTAACCGTTTTGTATACCTGCAGACCGCCCTCTTGCTGAATCCTATATATACTGTCGCAAATATACATATACGTGCAAGCAACGTCCAAGAGCCCCGGTCAGACTAATTCCCAGCCTTCCTATCAAAACTGCAGCTTCGAGGGAAAAAAAAAAAAAAAAAAAAAAAAACTCCGCTGCCTGCTCAAGCTTCATCGGTTTCCGTCAAGCGAACTATTAATTATTGTTATTACGTCAATCTGGCTGAAACTATCCACTCCTTATGTCCACCTTGGCACATCGAACATGCATCTCTCTAACCTGCTGTACTGTGCTTGCTCAGCCCTGCTGCTCCTTATAGGCGATGTACCCATGGCGTCAAGTGGTTCATGCTTGCTCCCTGCACCAGTTCTGAAGCACCACGCCGCCATCTGATCTGTACCCGTGGCAATGCAGAGCCATAAACCCATGGCAAATCATGAAACGGGCGTAGATCAGTTGCCAAAAATACCTTTTTGGGTATTTTTCTTTTCTCTCTTTCGTCTGTTTTTATTTTTTATTTTTTATTTTTATTTTTATTTTTCCTAATGTTTTTCTTTCCTCCTCCACTTCCCTTCTATAACCCTGGCTCTTCTTGTTCCCTATTAGCCGTTGGAGGGGAAGGGGGCCGCAGAGCCATCACAACCGATCCTACGGGCTTATCGGGTGGTTGTTGAGCAGGCGGAGGGAGTGGGAAATGAAAATGCCTACACAATACAGCACTCTGTCCCTCACGACGGATTCATACTGATTGATGGTAGGAGTAGCAACTACTCCCACTTCGTACATATGTCATGGTGTGCATGCCTTTGTCATGATATATATCAGGATGAGGGATGAAAAATGAAATGAGATCGTGCCAAAACATACTCCTCCCTACTCCGCAGTGTGCTACAAACCTGTTACATAACCATGCCTTCTCCGCCGTGGCAAGGCAAGGCACGGTATGATAAGGCAAGGCCTGCAAGACATGCAAGACATATTTGGAGGAAGCTGCTATGTCATCTACAACTATTATCATATTTCTTCCCCAGTCCTGCAGCATTTTTCATTTACAACAACTTAAGCTGCTTACAACAGTCAAGGACTGGAACCCCAACCTGTTTTTTTATCCATTCACTGCAAACAATCTATAATAAAACTGTTGCCCATAGCCGAGTCCTTGACCACTAGGCCTTTCTTCAATCATTTGTTCACTGTTGTGTGGCTCAGAGCAGAAACCCGGTCTGCTATCTACCCTACTTCGAGAGGAGGGATATTTGTTCACTCTGCTCCCTTTACTATTATACTACTTGATAAATAAAGGCCTTCGTTCGGCCTCCTTTTTACCTTTCCCCCCCCCATCTCTTTGTTTGTGGAGGCGGAAGAGAGATATATCTCATCATAACCTTTTTCTTTCTACCCACTGCGCGGTAGTGCGTTTTACCCACGGTTCGATATCCTTAACCCCAAATTAGCTTCCGTCCGGGCGTCGCTTTTCAGATACCTGAAGAACAACCTTTACGAACTACGACTTTTCGCAATTTCAAGACTCTAGTCAGCTCTTTCGCCCGCATTACACGCATTCAGCAACATATACCTTCCAAATCAATTCATATACCCATTCAATAGACGCCAAAGATGGACCGACAGGTTTATACTGACGGGCCACCATCGCCTCCATCTTTTCTGGCTGAATACAAGCCTTCATGCCTTGGAGCAATGAGATGCGGAATCGAAAAACAGAGCAAATCATTGCCTTCTTGCGGTGGACGAGCATGGACTGAAGAAGAGGTGTGTATAGCTGCGCATAAAGTAGGAGGCTGATTACTGAAGCCTATGCTAATAACCATGGTCAGGATGCCTACCTTTACCGTGCCCGCATGATGAAGACTCCATACAAACGTATTGCAGCCCATCTGTGTAAGACCGAACTAGCTTGTCGCTTGCACTATCATCAGATGTCATCTGGCAATCTCCGAAGACGAAGTGCAAAGTCACGATCTTCCTCACTCAGCCTGGAATCAACTCATTACCCCGTTGAGGACTCAAGGCGGGAATATTCTACCCCTTCACACACACGAACCCCATCTCCACGCTACGAGCCAGTTCCCAGCTACTTCCCTCCGTCTTCCCCGGTTTTCTCTCAAGCATCACATCAGCGATTGCCATCGCTTTCGTATCCGATGGAGCTATTACCAACGGGTCCAGGCCCCAACACACAACCCATGGCCCATGCTAGCACAGCACACGACAGGAACTCGTCCCCACCAAGCCATCGATTCCATGTTAATATCGACACTCCCAGGCTGTCGAATATACAGTACACCCATAGATACTCTTTCCCTCCACTTTCGACCACCAACACTGCTGCCAAATATCCTTTCCAAGCCGCATTATCACAGCCTGCTATATCTGATCCATCTCACGATATAACTTTACCACCAATCCGATCGATTCCCCTACCCACACCCAGCCCTAGCCCAGGACCAGGACCAGCCCCTTTAATTCCCTCAAGGGGTCTCCTTAGAGATGTTTATCGTCGTGGGTCTCACCCGCTAGCAGAGCAATGTACTAGCGATCTCCGTCATGCAGCCGACGAACCCCGACAGCCTCGAACCGCAGAACCTGGTGTTCGCCAAATTACTCAAGGCGCCGTGCGAAAATGTGCCGTCTCTTCGCTTTTGAATGTTGAGAGAGAGGTGTGGGCTCCTCGAGGGATTAAGAGCAGCCCCGTGATGTGAAGTGTCTGTGCGAGGCTTTTGCTTCGCGGTCTTCTCTTGTTTACTATATTTTCTCAGGATAAATTTACTGGTGGCTAGACACACTGCACATTCTTCTTAAATATACCCTTAATCCAGGAGCATTGGTTATTTTCCTCCTTTTCTTTCTCCATTTTACCTCATGTTAACAAGCTTAATGATAACCGGTTGCAATTCTTTTCAGCTCATTCCATCTTGCTCCCTCCGAAAAAGAGTATTCCGGTGGTGTATTTGCATATGTTTTGTCCCGTTTTCTTTCCCGTTTCTGTATGTCCTTTCCATGGAAGAGGAAAAAAATTTACATAATTAATATAAAGACATGCCGTTGAATCTCATATTTTATTGACCCCTTATCAAGCATGTTACCCGTAGATGCGCGGATCATTCTTTCATCCTTTATAAACTACTGGAAATCCTACTACTATAAGTACATCCACCCTTGAAATTACAGCCTTGTTCTGTAGTGATATCAGCCGGATATCCCGGCCGGGCTCCATAAATTCGGTTGAGGAGCGATATAGCATAAACTGAGCGCCAGGCATAAATTGTATACGGAGTACAGATACAGGATTGACTCAACCGGAAACAAGGCCTTCCGCGAGTATTAAAAAGCAGAGAAAGAGGCCAAAGCAAGCCATCGCATGGCTTAGAATACTGTACTTCTCTTGTAACGGCTAGCCATGCGGTTCCTGATGATCTGTGGGCCAGGGGGGTTACTTTGGACAGGCTGATATTTTGCGACTAGCCATACACCTTCCAAAGAAAGAATAGGTCGATTCGAAAAGCCTGCCAGATGAATTCCAGAGCCACGGATAGCACTGTGATAATATGACTAGGCGACCCTCACGTATTTGTATTTTAATTTCCCGGCACATTGTTCTGAGTGCTTGCTGCCGGGAGAATGCGTCGCTCCCTTCGCCCTACGCAAACATACATGCGTGCATGCACAAAGTGACAGGTGCATGTGCAAAACTGTCGTAGGGGGAGGATGATTATTGTCTGGCCTGACTTGTTACTCAAGCGAGTGACAAGAAAGAAAATCGGAGCGACGGGGGCTACTTGGGTAGTTAGCTAGCTTCTCCCGCCTCGGGGATAGTATTGCGACCCCCTGAGTATGCTTTACCAGAAGACTGGATCGACCTCTTGCCGAGCAGAGGGCCATAAAAAGCCAAAGTGGTGACAGCAATGTATTTCCCAATAAAAATGCCCGTTGATGGATACTTTCCCCATGGGTAGGTTTCCAAAAGGGCTGGAAGGATGCTTTTTGGCGGCAGGATTTAAAAGTCAAGCATCTTGACTAGCTAGCTCGCTCATGGCAACGGGGAGATGATCGTCCTTCCCTTGGAACATGCCTATATGACTTATGACTGATAGTTCGTTATGTACGGGGGGGAAGATGTGATTCGAGGCCCCTAGCCGCCCAGTTCTCGAAGTGCGGATGGGGCTGAGAATCAAGCCTGCATCACATCAAACCCACATGCAAGAGTCATTCAGGTGTTGACACGTTGGAGGCCAGCACGATGCTGCAGGAAGCTGACGGAGCACGCTGTGCCTATACATACAGGTAGACAGGAGATAGCTAGTTACTCCGTAGTTACATTCATAGATCGGGGATCTGACGTAACTAAATAAAAGATGGCTCCGGTTGTATGAAGTAGGATGCAGTAATAGTCGTATATCGACTACACTTGGCCACGAAGCCGGCGCCCAAAGACCCAGGCTAATGTATGAGCCCTGCACTTGTCGCCATTATTAATAATGATGTAAGGCGCTGCTCGTGGCATTCTTGCTGGAGCTTGGGGAGTGAAGCGTGCATATACACCACCTGTCCGCTACCAAAAACGGCCACTGCCTGTTTCCAGTTTAATCCCCAAAGAGAGCAGAAGGACCAGGGATGCAGGCTCACTAGTTCACTTATTAGGTGATAAATATCTCACTTGGCAAGGGCCCAAGAACCGACTAACTTGCATGCGATGACCACCTGAAGCCATTGTCTTATT
This sequence comes from Nannizzia gypsea CBS 118893, assembly GCF_000150975.2. Classification (NCBI taxonomy): domain Eukaryota; kingdom Fungi; phylum Ascomycota; class Eurotiomycetes; order Onygenales; family Arthrodermataceae; genus Nannizzia; species Nannizzia gypsea. Next base: position 673,309 of record NW_003345197.1, read on the forward strand.
TTCTTTTAAATATGGCCCTTCTTTGTTGCCCTGGGACGGATTCGAAGACTCCGCCCTCGGCACCAGGTTGATGGCTAACTTTTCATGTTTCCCGATGAATGTCACACCTCCTTCTTTTCTTTTGGCTTTCGGTTCATCGCGATATGGACAGCCGGCGGTGAATCTGTCTGTCGGTATTCAGGGTCGAGAAAAGAGTCGATGGCACTGGCCAAGCGTCAACCTGCATGTTAGCTGCTGTTTGGGTTTTGGGGGTCAAAAGACCACTCACCTTCTCAGATATCAGTCTGCTCGTTCGTTCAGCCCTCGTTTAGGGTGACCAAGCAAGTAATACTGTACTGCATGTTAAGCATTATACCCAAGCTGTCGGGTTTGGACCCTCGACTATCTTTTTTTTTCTCCCCCCTTCGTCCTTCAAAATGTGATTTACAGGCCTCTCAGGCCCAATATCAATCAATACAGCCTCCTACCCCTTAAACTCGGATCACACCTGGTTTCTCCTGCAGCAATCTGTTCCCGAAGCAGTGGAAACGGACCCCAAACTCTCACAACATCGGCAGCAGCAGCAGCAGGCTCTTTATTGTGAAAACCCGACACAGTGGAATCTGGGCGGGAAAGAGGCAGGGTCGGAGCAGATCAACACCGTCGGGTGAGAGAAAGAGGATAAATGTCCGTCAAGGTGCAAAAGAAAAGAGCGACAGCAGGAGAGCGCCCCTTAACATGGACTCTTTAACCGAGCCATAGTAGACTTCATTGGCGTGCATTCCTTGGGTCGTTGTTGTCGTTGTCTGTCAGTCCCGCCAGTCTGTCCGCATGTTTTGAGGAAGCCCGTTGTACAAAAAACCCCGCCGCTACTTGGGTTTGTAAGGTCAATCGCATATATCCATGGCGTCGAGAGCATGCATCTACGGGATTCACGCCCTGCAGGGCCGTCGCGGTGGTCGCTCCTATTAGCACATCAGCACATTAGCGTCCCCAGAATGGAGCCTGGATAGAGCGACTCGCACTCAATATTCCCACCCCTAGTCAACAGCACCTGTCATGTCGACCACTCTTGTTTCGACACGCCCCCAAAGACTTTCTTCGTAAGAAACACCGATCACCGGAACCGAAGTAAGAAGAGAGAGAGAAAAATAGGGAAAGAAAAATAAAGAAAGCCAAACACAGTTACATCTCTATGTTGCAATAGACTTTTAAAGAGCGCCTGCACCTGCGTATAGTGTGTCTGAGAAAGTCATCCTTTTTTCCAAGGATGCATATCTTATGATCTTGGATTAGCAATATGTCTAGCCCAGACAGGTAGGTATAGATCATATTCCTCGCAGGAGATGCATTAGTCTGTGTCCCTGCTATTCCATTTTGGAGCTTAAATTTCTCGAGAGACAACTCGAGACGGGCTCTGGAGTATGCATTCAGGGTTATCGAATGACTATATTTAGTACGGCGTTGAGGCTCGTTAGAGCACAGCCCGGTTGTTTTTTCTGTCCATAATTAACAGAAGTACACGTTCAACCTTTCCCAAAACGATGGTTCCAGCTCTCCAGGTTTTGAAGATTAAATGTGTATACAGAAACCGATATAATGGTTTGCTGTTGCATTGTCTTGCAGGCACTGGTACTCCGTGTTCAAGGATTCATAAACAGGGAGAGTAGGGTGAAGTTGCTCCATGGGCGTAATCTGTTGGGCTGCGACATATCATGACATGACATCTCGAGGGGGGAAGCCGATTGAGTCGTACCGCATATTTGTTTCGCTGACTGGCAACTCTCAGTTCTGAGATCTGAGCCGCAGCAGCCAAAACGTCCAAGTTCGACTGTGTCAGCAAGGAGAAGTGGAGTTCAAGTTTTCGGAGAGAAAATGCGGCTTCCCGGCCTCATAGCTAGTCGATATCGTGGCCTAAGTGGTGGGCACTTTTCATAAAACGGTGGACGATGGGGCTTATACCGGATAAAAATAGGCCACCATATGTATGTCTGCCAACGGCCTTATGCAAACGGCGCAGTTGTTTTGCACTTATTGTTATTTTTTTTTTTTTTTTTTTTTTTTCAAAAAATTTTCTCTCCCTCTCGAGAACTGCCATGTTCATTTGAGACATAACAGAAAACCACCTGTGCAAAGCGGACCGACGATAGCTAGGGTAGTTGTGAAATAGGATGATAGCGGCAGCCCCCAGACGATGAAACTGGGTTGCGGGAAATCACCAATCCCAATTATGTTGGCCGAAGTTCGTGGTCTCAGTGCAATCACTGGAGCATTCTTCACGAGGAGGAACCAACAGCAAACACATCATTACACTGTTGGAAGTGCAAGCTGAAAAAAAAAAAAAAAAAAAAAAAAAGTAATGAAATGATAGGAATAAAATAAACACTATTACTCCGATTTTCTTTCTGCAGGGACGGTGAGAGGACAGATTTCACGGCAACAGCCCGCTGATGGAGGATAAAAATACACCCATCAACTATGGGGAGGGAAGAGGGCTGTTGCCCCATACAACATGTAAGGGCGCTCTGTTGTTTGGTATATTGAATGTATTAATATCCGGGGAGGATATAACGATAATCCTCCGTTTCTATAAACCGGTCAAAGCTTTCTCCATCCTAAGGCAGCCCACTCTCTGCCTAGAACTTCATGGAGAGCAATAACTAATATCGACGACCTAGAGCTCACGTATTAGCGTGAACGGGGCAAAGCGCAAATTGTCCCTTTTTCTGGGGGGATGGTTTGATGAAAGCAACCGGTACTCCGTAATTAGTAGCTAGTAACTAAGAGAGAGGGAGAAGGGGTAGACCTGGTAGTTACTATCCTCGCTGCGGCGCAGCACGACAACCGCGAGATCTGCCCATGGTCAATCCGCAACCAGGAATGAAAAAGGCGGCCGGCTCGGGCAGACTAGCAGATTTTCGACATATCGAACCTTTCTAGAATGGCTGTTTTGCTCCGGGATCGCTGTCTGACCTGGCAGGCAGCTTTGCAGGGCGATGCAGGCCACAGAGATTCGACGTATCATCTGCCTGACTCGGGAGTTGGGGGACTTTTTTGCTCCCTCTTTTCTTCTTTCTCGCTAGCTAGGATCTGGATAACTAGCTCGCTCGCTCGCTCGTTCCTCTGCTGCCTGGACCCTCCATCTTCCTTCCCTTCCCTGTTGTCTGCCTGCGCTGTCTGCGCGGCCGCCAGGGGTAAACCTCGAGCTTGCCGGCATGTCGTCTCCTTCTGCCGGCGTCGTGTTGATCACGTGATATCGCGTCCCGGCAACCCCCTGAACGTCTTCCATTCAGCTTCGCCCGTTAAGCGCCAGCCCCCTATATCGCGAACCTCATCTGCGAGCCCTCTCGCGGCCACTCAGCGACTCCTTCGCCGCCCCATACCACACTGGCTAGCCTCTTGTGTTCCTCTTATGCCCATGCCGTGATCCAGTCGGGTTGTGCACGACGATCATCCTGCCGTGGCTGGCCGGATGTCCCCCCCGTTAGTGGGCTCGGATGGAGAAGCGAGGGAGCGAACGGGCGAGTGACTGCCTGTGCCTGTGCCTGTGCCCGTGCCTGTGCCCGTGCTTGTGCCAGCATATGTGCCTTTCTGTGCCAGCGATGGTATGTGTAGAGCCTGCTTTCCGTTATTGTTGATGTCCCGACTCGAAGTAGCTAGCTAACGGCCCCCTTCATGCATAACCCAATGGAGCTGTCTGTTTCTCCTGATTGCTGGACGGCCTGATCATCTTGCTCTAGTCTTCCTTGCTCGAAACTCGCAGCTGACGGGTCAAGCTGAAGGGCCTGTCTTGTCCGTCCCGTCTGTTCCGTCTGTTTCTGTCATTTCGCAGCTCTACGATCCTCGGATGGGCCATTCTTTCTTCTGTGTCAATAACTGTCGGTTATTATGAGCCTCCTCAAGGAACGGACGGACGGACGGCCCATCTCGACCTCTGGCGGAGCCCATCAGGGACTGAAACTCAGTGCTCCAACCCCCACAAACCATTTGCTGTATCCATGCACACAAGACAACATCCACACGCTATCTAGCTCTTGTCTCTTGATGGTCTCTCTTCTCTCCCTGGCAATTTGCTCCGTCTTCTCCATCTTCTTCCCCCATAAACGTTCATCTTGAGTATCTTACGCTACACTATTACTCTCCTTCTCTCTCTCTCCCCTGGCCGTTTCTCTCCACTGCCGCCAAGCTTCTCGGTACAACCCACCCTGTCTGTCCTCCAAAGCTCACCAATCTTCTTGGGCCAAAGTGACCTCTAACGTATGACGGCTGCCTTTCGTTCCCCCCCTCCCTCCACTAGCCTCATCGTCATCCAACCTTTCTTGCGTAGTACTACGTACGTATGGAGTAACACGTACATAGCTTTCATCGCCATGTATACGTGGTCGAAACGCTCCGTTCTTAGTGCCGAGTCACCAATAGCCGCATCCTGGTTAGGAAATACGCCCGGCGGCTAGCCACGAAAGCGGCCACGCGGAGGTTCGTTCAAAAGAGAACGGGCCCCAAAAAGGGTTTCCCTGGCCAATAAGGTCCATAGAGACATGGCAGATCCTCCATTATGATGAGCCAGGCATCTCTGTCTGGATCATCTTGGACCATCAGTTCCGCCCTTGACAGAAACTAGTCGATAGCAGTCCGTATGCTGCGGATGCTAACCCTATATTCCATCATCCGCACGCACCGCACCGAGGCATCCGTGGAGAGACAGCGAGAGAGAGCGAGAGACAAAGTCGAATAGGCTATCATCCGCGCTAGTTAACTCGAAGCCCTCCCCACCACCTGCAAATGATCCTCTCTCGCATATACGCTATCTCCATCTCGCTTTCATATCAAAAGCTTTCGATGCTGTGGATACGAATCTCCCTCTAACCTGTTTCCTTTTGTTCCGGAAGTCTTACTGACTCGGCGAAAAAGTAAAATCTATGAGGGGAAAATGGACGAGGCCTTCCCCCCTCGCTTTCCTCCGTTCGTTTCTTTTTCTCCTGCTTCACATTTACGTGAGTTCAAGAAGATCAGTAAATGTATGATCGGCCCGTACACATTCCGTACTAGACTTGCAAAGGCCCCCAAGACACCTCAAAGTGGAGTGGCACAACTTCGGAACAATATCGACGGCCCTCTTGCCTTGTACGAACGTTCGACATGCATGCCCGATTACCACGTACGGCTAGAGAGAAAGCGACAAGAGGCAGAAGCAGAAGAAGACGCAGGAAAAGGAGAGCACCCGCTCTCTCCCCCTTTGGGAGCATCTCTGTACAGTACAGCCGGCTCGTCCACTCCTCCCATGAGGTTAACTGCCCTACGCCGCAGTGTTGCCCCTTTTCACCTACCGATTCTGACTGGGCGTTATTAATATATGTGGCCCCCTGCACAGAAAGAGGTATATACTGGTATATGCCCACGGAGCATCACGGCTCGTCCACATCGGCCACGACCATAGCCATTATTAATATTACTGTTCGCTGCTGCTCATCCCTATGAGATGTTCGCCCTAGTGGGATAATACTAGATAATACGTACAGCAGCACACAGTTCGGATAGAAGGGCAACAAACTTAAAACAAAAAAAAAGACAGTTGCCTTTCTATGGTTTCTTTTTTAGCAGCAGGGGCCAGCTATGATTCGGTTCCGTCCGCCTGGGACGAGTGGCTTGAGCAGTGATAGGATGGCTGTTGATATTCCCTGTCTGTCGCCTGCCCTCAACGATCGAGGTTGCCTGTTTTCTCGTCGACGGCCTGGCCTGACAAGCCTTGCCGGCCAGGGGAAGAGGGAATTTATTCCCTTTCCTTTTTCCCTTTTCCTTTCTTTTTTCTCTTGCTCCCTCTCTCTTCCTCTTTTAACGAGTTCCTTTAACCTTCTTGCGCTAAAAAAAAGGTCCTCCTTCGCTGAGTCGGATGTTACTAAGGTCCTCTTGAGCAACATCCCTCCCCCCTGGCTGTCTTTATTCCCGCCTTAGTTACTTTGGCTGGCATATCGCTTCTGGGGGGGATGTAGGAGGAGGCGTTGCTCTCCGCATCAGCGTTAACAACCACAACCTGCCTCAAACCGTTACGAACGGTAATAATCAGGCCGCTCATGGCCTCTACATGGGGTTTAAACGCAGGCTTAGAGGTACCTACCTCCCCCTGTCAGTTGCCTAAAATCGCATCCTAGACTCTTGAGGCCAAATGGGGGCCATCTTGATTCTACCTCCCCCTATGGACCAAACCCACCCCCTTGAAGATGGCCAAAAGCCGGCGCTTAGATGCAGCCTTTTTAATTTTCATTCTTTTTTCCTTCCCTCTGTTCTTTTTTTCATTTTTAATTTGCTATTGCGGATCTTCTCTGGCTGAAGTGGCACAGTCATATCAGCATGTGGACCTTTAATTTTTCTATTCTCTTGTTCCCGCTCTGGAGAAGCAGTAAGTATATGAGAAAGAGAGATTTGAAAAAAAGAGAGAGATAGAAGCGAACGATGACCTCAGATCATTATTTGAAAATCTTGGATGCGGGAGCGTTCGTTGCATCGTCTGTGCTCCTGATTTGCCTACATTTATTTGGCCCGCTGGAGTTGGCTCCTCGTTACTCGTTGACTGGACAAGCTATATTCCTCTGTTTTCCACAATTCTTCAGAAGAAGGCAACATTTATATAGCTACCCAGTTTCCCGCATCAGACTCGGACAATACTCTTTCAACATCAAGCTCAACTGTCCATCACGGCGTGTTTCTGGTTATATACTCTTCTACCCCCTGCGTCTCATCTACACGCCCTTATCGGAAGCCGATCTCTTCTATCTTTCTATACCTCTCCTAGTGCGGAGATTACTGTATTGACTCTGCCCTTATACTACTTCGTCACTGCCCGCCCATAGTGCCCCTCATGTCAGCCAGCAATATTACAAGCTCGTGGCAAGAATCACCTTTTCAAGGCCAAATGTCTAACATGCTTGAAGACCAAGAATGGGTTACTCCTGGCACGGTATGGACGAAAGCTGCTGCATAGCCCATTCTAACGCCCCTCGCCGTCATCTGCATACTAACATACTGCTATTAGACATACACTCCAAGCTCCAATCCATATGTCTCAAACTCACACGCAAACCAAGCCATGCTCACCCCAATCAGCCTCTCCGACGGTGTTATTCTTGACCCCCGACACAGTCCATGCCCCCAGCATCATCAAGGTCCACGATACCCACCCATGGGAGCTGGCGGGATTCAACATGGGCTCGGAATCACTGGAACATCTGCACTGAGCTATGTGCAACCCAGCATGCCTTCATATAATCCATTTCATAGATCTATGATGGAGCATGAGTCAACCGACTATGAAAGGGAAAGAGCACATATGAGGACCTCAAGAGCGCCATCACACACCCCGGCGCACACACCTGTTCTTATGAGGCCCACACCAGTCACCATTGCCCCCAACCCAGCGGGACTCCGGCAGTTGGAACAGGAGAGACAGAGCTGTCAGGAGGAGCAGCAGCCCCAGCGCAACCCTAAACGACGTCGACGTGCTCGAAGAAGATCAACTCAGTTAGAAGAAGAGACAGATTATGCCATAGACCTTAGGAAGGATGGCCATGCATGGAAGGAGGTCGTGTCCCGAGTAAACTATCGTTACAACTCCAGTTACACTGCCTCGCGCCTTCAAATGCGAATAACTCGTCGATATCAACGTGCGCTGAAAGGGTGGTCTGAGGATGATGTGAGTACGTGCACCTATTTTCGATTTGCATTGATAGACACTCCAACTCCCACCCAACCTCGCTTCCTTGGTTTTCATAGCAAATAGCAGGCGGACTAACACCCTCTCATAGATTCGAGCCCTTCAGAATGCTCATACGTATTGGGAGACTGAAAAGTTCGAGATCATATCACAGAAGGTCCGTGACAGGAAGGATTATCGCAGAGAAGCTAAGTTGTCTAACTGGCTATCTTTATAGATACAAGACTTTGGCGCTACAAAGAGGTGGACTCCTTCTCAATGTGAGCAAAAATGGGAATTACTTCAAACACATAGTCGGGCTCTAGTGACTAGCCCGAGAGATACGGAGGAGCAAGAATCAGAAGCAGAACAAGAATCAGAGGCCGAAGACGATGACGAAGAACATTACTCGAAACGTTCTCGAACTCAATAACTAGCACCATTTCCTTCCACACGGCGTTTCAGGGAGAGGCTTTTACAGTCGTCACCATATACCACACACATACACACACACACACATCCATACCTATGCTCCCATATCACCCCATCATCTAACCATGGGCCATCTACCATCCACCATTCTTGATACCCAGCATATTTTTGAACCCAAAATTTACCGATTTTCTCCTTCCACATAATCATCGGCGGCACAAATCCATCTACACATATACGGAGTACACTTTTGATATTACGGGCTAATGACTTGGTTTTACTGATTAAGATTTGTTTTTCCTTTTTTTCCCTATGTTATTTCTGCGGTTTCTTATCTGGTCTCTGGTCTTTTGGTTTACATTTTGGGAAAGTTTCATATTTATATCTTTTACATTCCTCGGGCATACGTTTACATTTCTCCTATGTGTATACAAGTTATTGTTGAGAAAATATCGGTGGGATGCCGAAGAGACACTAATGCCTGAGTTCTGCCGCTCGAAACCAGCCAATGAACATATCTATAATTATCTGCTTCTCCCGTTTTAATTCTAGAGCATTGTGTAATACCGCTCTTCTTTAATTTCCGACCCCTATTCCCCCAGGAAAATCTCCTTCCCCTTTCAATTCCTTCAGCAAACCTACCTTCCCTGTAGAAAACCAACATTATGGACATTTTCCTATGCGGATGAAGAAGAAGTTGTTAGTGGCTTTCATATCCCAGTCAAACTTGCCTTTACCGGAATGCAGTTCTCCATCACTACCTCAACTATGCAGAGAACAATTTTAAGAAAATAACCCTCGTGGTTAGCCGTATTTTCAGGGGAGCTTGAACTAACTAGTTGCTTACAAAGATTTACGCGGTCAAGGAGCATGGATTAATCGCATCTCCCCTTGTGGGATATTACATGGAATACCTGGTATTTTCAATGGATACATCGCATTGGTAGGAACATCCAACAAAACACGGCCGGGAAGGCAATATGGTCAGGGAAGCTCGGATGCACATCATGTTTACCAGCTTGAATTAACCAGTTAGTGGACATATCGTTGGAATGTATCCTGTATAGTCATGCTCGTTATCAGTTTGTTGTTATTCTCAATCATCTTCCTCGTCATGCTCTTCGTCATTGTCTTCGATAGGGAACGTCAGAATCGCCGCCACGCCCCCTAGCCCGTCTAACCTCCTTCCACTTTCATGGTCAGAGCTCAGAACGCGGACTTCTCCACCTTCTACGTCCCGTACGCGGTCTACCAGAGACACCCACCTCTGTCTTTCACGCACATTCGGGGCTCTGAACAATCTATTAGAGATCAATAAAATTCCTCCTCCTCTCCCTACTGCTCCCTGATCAACGGCTGATTCCACCTCGTTAGGGCCGTAGGTAGCCTTGTTCGTGTCTTTCCGTAAGTGGGCATAGAACGTATCCATTAACGCGGTCTCACGGGCGTATTTTGTATTAGCCAACCTTGTTTGAACGGCGGGGGACTGTAGTACTTCATTAAGGGAGTGAACGTGGCCTGACGACGAATGAACTACAACCAGGCTTTGCAGAAGGGGCTTTAAAGACGGCGTAGTCGTGTTGGCAACCGATTGAACATGCTTTTGAAATCCGGCTGCAGTAAACCCCGGGGATGCGAGAAGAATAGGCTTCGCGGACGTGTCACTGCCTGAGGCTGGAGTAACAAGGGATGCGCCTGTGGCGCTGTTGAACTCGATAAGCCGCAGGAGATTATCCAAAGTGAGCTGGTAGAATTTTGATAAAGCCTAGACTGTAGGGTTAATAACTTATGGAGAAAAATCTTGCGGTTATAATGATTCTGACCTTGTCATAGTCGCTACCGCCTTGCCTCTTCCTGGGGATAGTAAGTTCAACTTTCTGCTTGAGCACAGTTTGGAATTGTCCAATAAAACAAATGTTTGCGAGGCCTTCCTGCATAACCACTGCTACGGCTTCCGCTCTTCGTTTCCCCCCTTCATCAACGGCATCTTTTAACATCTCAATTGCCATGCTATCCCAGCCACCAGCAGATGTTCCCGTTGCTGATCCATCACCTGGAAGCGACGAGCCTTCTACCTCCTTTTCTAGGGTGAAGTTTCTCTGCAGCTCCAAATCAAGGGTATGATGCTGACCAATTTTCGTGTACGGCGTCTCCACAACAATCTGGCCAGATACATGGAGCTGAGAGCTCTGGATATCAAAATCAAGACTTTTCACGCGTATCTGCAGATTCATATGCACACGAGATGAGGCGGTTGTGCCCGTGGCTGAAGTAGTAGTCACCCTGCGTATTGCACTAGCCTTTAGAAGGTCATTCGGCCGTATGAGATTGTATGCATGCCACTGATGGCGAAGAAGGTCAAAGGCAGGGTAGAATTAGCATGTGGCTTTTACTATCCATGACTATGCATTTTTGCCTCGCTCAAGTAAATCACTGGGCTAGTAAAAAGGGGAAGCAGGGAAGAAGGAAGATTGATGCAAGAAAAAGCAGGGAGTCATTATCCCCGTACCATGTCTTCTGGCTCTTCGGGATAAAGCGTGACTGAGCCCGAGCCATTACGCTCAATGTTTTGCTTAATGAGGCGCATTGTTACCTTATCCAAGCGCCTGCATTCAATCAAAAAGTAGATTGACGGAGTGGTGGAATTGTCTTGGCTTTGGTACTGCACAAGGTTTCCATACGCTCAAGGACGTAGTACGCCACTATATAGGGATAAGAACTACTTGGTCCGAAGCTAGCCAAAGATATTATTTTCTAGGGTATAGGGCGGTATATTTGATTGCGGGATAGGCAGCTGCTCAGGCCTGAGAGATGAATCTGCTTCACAACTGTATGATCAGCGGGGCTCTGACATGTATGTAAGTGAATAATCGACATACAGACCCCACAAATAAAGAGTCAAAAGGGGCAATAGAGTATATTGGGAGTTGTTATATGAAAAATTAGATAGCGGGTGGTATTCTTGTTGTGCTAAGTCTCTGCCTTTCTTGTTGCATATTGTCAATAAATACACCAAGATGTTGGTTGTGAACGTTGAACCTTTTTGATATCCGACATGGAGAAGAGCAAGGTTCGCTTAGTAAGAGAAAATCACGTGCTAAATCGTCTAATTACATAAGCATAGTTATTCGAAGCTTAGCTTGACGACGTCATAGATTTGGACTCTCGGTTTCTCACCTGGGAAGCCGGTAGACGTAACGAGAATACCAAGAATAATGAGCATCAAGTGACTGCCATGTACGCAGGTGGTTCATGCAAGGACAGCAAGGTATGAAGTCACCAGTTACTCTCCACAACCTGCTCGGGAGAATTCCTTAACACCATCTTATCTCCGCATGTCAAATATTAATGTAACGCCGGTAGATAACTATGCCACCGACACCCTCGCTATTGGCTGTTTGAAACTAGGGATAATAAGCACTAAAGAGGCGTTAAGTACCTCGGATAGCCTTTGCTGGTCAACCGCTCACTACGTAACCCTAAAGCCCTGCTATCATATAAATGGCCACTGTTGTCCGCCTACCCACGGTCATATCCCCTCACTCTATTTCATCCTTTGTGAGAACATCAAGTCGAAGCGCAAGAAAAGTAGCAACCATGGCAGCAAGATCAAATCTTCAGTCCACGAAGAAGATGAACTCGGGGCATGAGATCCCTGTAGTTGGATTTGGTGTACGTGGCGTACGGAGCTTTCCTTTACTTGCTGTGTCGTTACTAAAAACATCGAACAGGTCTATCAAACGTAATGACGATATTCAATTCAATTCCCATTATGAAGCTAATAAGATAAATAGCCCACCAGATATTACTGAGAAATGCGTTTTGAAAGCGCTAGAAACAGGCTACAGGCATGTATGTTGTGGCGAATCACTCTTCCCTATGAGCCAAGTCAGTGTCTATGATATTGACCAAATACTTTTTTGCCCTAGATTGATTCAGCAAGATCATATCGTAACGAAGCCGAGTGTGGTGAAGCCATCAGAAAATCGGGACTTAAGCGCTCGGACGTATTCTTTACAACAAAGGTCCCATGGAGAGCACTAGGTTATGAAACTACCAAGGAGGCTATTGAATCAAGCCTAAAAGATGCCAAGGTGGACTACTTCGATCTGTAGGTTCCCCAAAACAATCAATCTCGTCAATGGCGTCGTTGGCCGCATTCTGTGTTGAATAATGACTTACACGAAACTTAGTATTCTTCTTCATGCACCATACGGTGGTAAAGAGAAGCGCGAAGGCTCTTGGAAGGCTTTGGTAGAAGCTCAGAAAGAAGGAAAAGTCCGCTCTATTGGCGTTTCAAACTATGGTATCCACCACCTAGATGAGCTGGAGGAGTACAACAAATCCATTGGCGGTAAAATAGACGTGGGCCAGTACGAACTGCACCCATGGCTCGCTCGTTCGGACATTGTTGAATGGCTCCAGAAGCGAAATATTGTCATCGAAGCGTACAGTCCGCTTGTTCAGGCAAAGAAGATGGATGATCCAAAACTCCAGGAAATTGCAAAGAAGCATAACAAAAGCCCCGCTCAGATTCTAGTTAGATGGAGTTTACAAAAGGTAAGAGCTCAGAACTTCCTTATAATCCCAGTAATTCCCTGGTCACTGATAATAGAATTGTTACAGGGTTTTGTTCCTCTGCCGAAATCTGCAACGGAGAAGCGCATCTTGGAAAACGCCGATATCTTCGACTTTGAGCTTTCTCAAGATGACATGAAATCTCTCCATACTAATGAGTACCACCATGTCTGCTGGGATCCTACCACCCACAAGGATGGTGATAACATGCCATAGGAAAGGTTCACGAATCCCCTCCGGGCTGAGCAGAATAATTGAACCTGGCCTAACACCTGCTGCCTAAAGGATGTACATATCATGGCCTTTTATATATCCTGTTATATCCTGTTTCTAAGGGTTTTCTAAGACGGATACCTCTCTATCAAAATAATATATGGCTTAGTCCTCATTTTTATTATCTATGGCCACCTGTACCTTTTGATTGTGGTAGGAGATATCATAAAGAGCAAGAGCTTTAAAAGGACAAAGCTGCCTGTGTCCTAAGTGAAAAAAAGAGTCACCTGGCAATGTCATGTCTCCTCTAGGGAAAACGCGCTAAGGGGGTTCTGTTGATCAAGAAAGTACGCTAGCCTTATTGGTATCAAAGCAGTCCTCCTCGCACAAATATATAAAAAGCTCTCCTCTCCCTCCCTTATTTATTAACTGAACAATCCATAAGGTGCAAAATCACCTTGTGAATTTCAGTTCTGGTTTATTAGCTCTTCTAGAGTGCTAGGGTGCACCTAAGGTATTGCCCTGGCCTACTACTCCCGCGTCATTTCCCCCTTACTCTATAAGGGGCAAACAACTAAAGTCGCGTCTAACACTAATGTTATATCCTCTGTAGGGGAATTCCTTTAAGAAGCAGTTTCCTATACCTTTCACTATTATACTCTTCTCTAGGAACGCGACTTTGATCTATTAAAAGGCCGCTGCTAGTCTTACCCTTGATGCCAGGATACCCGCAAGACAAGGGGTGTGAAAGAGTGTTCAGGGGGAAGTAACCCGCAACATGGCTTCCAATATTCAGGAACCTCCGGCTAAGGGCCCAAAGTATGTCTTTTGCATTCTCTTAATAGATATCAATAACTTGACTGACCTTAAACAATAGCAAACCAAACCAGTTTCTGACCCCAAGGGGTGAGAAGCGTAATGCTGATGGAACAATCAAAGATCAGATTGGCCAGGTGCCTCGCTTGGATCTAGCTACCGAGAACACTCCCTTACCATCAAATGTCCATGTACCTCCTTCTGAAGGCCAAGACAGAGACATGAGTGAGTTCTCAGGGGGCTATGACACTGAGGGAGAATTTGGTGCAGATGAGAGGGAAGATGACGGAGAGGATGATGAGGAAGACGAATCTGACCGTGAAGATGAAGAGAAAGAACAAGAAACCGAAGGTAAAAAGAATGGAAAAAGACCAGACCGAGATTTTGGTCCCGGCAATGGCAATGGCAACGGTACTGGTAATGGAAATGGTGGAGATACTGGCGATGATGGTTACGAGGGCGACACCGATGACAGTGGAGCATCTACTGACTGCAACTTTGGTGATGATGACTCTGATGGAGGTCCAGTCTTTGAACCAAATCATGATGGAGAAGTTCCCAATTTAGACAGTGTTGATCCTAGGACTTTTGGTGGTAAGTCATCTATATCTCCAGTCGATGGGCAAGAACCAGCAGCCCTGGAAATGTTACATGTGTTGGCTAACTTTCTTTTACTAAAGAGATTGTTTTTGATACCATTGAAAGTCATATGCAAACCCGAATTTGGATCCCAGATGAGGAGTCCATTGCAATGATTGAGAATGAGACTGAAGGTCACAGTCTCTTTCAGAACAACGCCTTTCAGATTCCAGGAGAAGGCAGTAGTTCGGCTGAAAGCGTGCACTACTATGACCTTGACGATCTCTATTATGCGGAATCAGTCGAGGAAACCAGTGGAGAGAGCGATGAAGACAATGAAGACTATGAGTCTGACATTGAACTTGAAGCCCAAGTAAATGAAACCAGAAACGAGGATTACGAAGAATTAGCAACCTCTGCTTCTGCTTCTGCTTCTGCTAATGATACCCAATCCCATGATGACACTGAAGATGAGGATGAGATAGAATATGACGATGATACCACATACCCATACCCCATTGCCACCGAGGACATGAATATCTGGTACACTGATCCAATTCTTGCAAATGTCATTGGTCATGAAGCTTTCAACAGACTCTTCCCCGGTCGCAATGCTATCAACACTCCGCAGACTACAACCGGGAATACTCGGCCTTCTACCATCAATAGAGCAAGAATCTGGGAAGATGAACCGGAGCCAGAGGATTTACCAGAGGATATACCAGAACATTCAATCTCTCCTATCATCATTGACAACCTCGACACCCCCAGTACTAGCCCAGTACCTGAGGAGGAAAACAAGGAGAATAAATACCCTGAAAACGATACCCTCGGCATGGAGAGCGAGGTTGAAAATGGTATTTTGGAAGAAGCTGCTCCCGGGCCATCTTCTTCTAACAATCCCCAGCCATGGGTCAACCGCTATAGCCCAGTACGAAACCAAGAACGTCAGCCAATGTTCTTAGGTGCTGCTCTCCGCCCTGTTCCGTCTCTTGCTGGGCGAGTCCCAGTGCAGAATGTCAACCCAAACGGCCCAAGAACCCGAGTCCATGAATGGTTCGGAGGAGTGGGCGCAAACATACGAGATGTGCCAGAATAAAGGTCTCCTACTACCAGCACCGTGGGGGATTTTCTTCTCAACAATTCTCTCCAAACCAAAGATATTATCATATATCTTTCTTTTTCTTCACTCATTTCTATTATTGCTGTCAGAAGTACTTTGCTTTTCTACCTATGTTGTTTTCTATTTGATTCTCTGTTTATGTTTCTTCTTGTTCTTGTCCTCATTTATTGTGCTAAATTTAGCCTGACAAGCCATACATTTAAGAGCTGAAGTTGGTGGTCAGTCTGCCTTAGGGCAAGGGGAAGCTGGTGGTCTTGTGCTAAAGGATGGTTAAGGGGTTCTCTGTTGGTGTATGTTGAAGTATGTGTTTTTGTCCTTAGTTGTACCATAGCTTAGTTAACTAGTCTAACTTCAGTCCTTTCTGTTAAATAAATAAGTGGTTTGATTCTTAAAAGTAAAGGTAGATGATAAGGGAACCAACTGGTTAATACTAAAGGTAATTGATAATTTTTAACAGTCTTTTTTTATTATTAACGTCAAGGCGGGTAGGTTTAAGGCCGTAACTGTCATAGACAGAAGAGCAAAAATGAATAAAAAGGCTAGAGATTCGATTGAAGGGCGATATAGAAGGTCGGGAAGGAGGTGACGTTTGGCCATCATATCAACATGTCATCGGCAAAGCCGCTGCAGATCTCCAGCTCGAGCATCGAAACAAGGGGGATAAAAGCTCCACGGTCCTTCTATCCATGGCATATTCTCTCCCCTCCACTCAAGATCCCGCTAGCTGCATGACATGAAGAAAATAATAGAGAGAGAAATGTAGAAAATTTATTTTACCAAACCGTGATATCGTCTTTTGTTTGAGGGAAACATTAAGAATTCTGGCCTTCTGTCATTTTCCTATTCTGTCTTCCGGCCCTCTTCTCCCCCTTACTTCAATCGTCTCACAGCGCACAAATTATCCCCCACATGAGAATAATTTACTCGTCATCCTCGTCCTCTTCTATGGTCGTCCTGGCAATGCGGTCCAAATCTCTCTGGCCGCTTTGGGTGATTCTGCGGCCGCCCTTGTCCTCATCGTGCTCGAGGACACCGATCTTCTCAAGGGACTGCATGATTTTTCGGTCAACGGATCCAGAGGCATCGACGTGGTGGGATGGAGCGGAGCCACGGTTCTTGCGGCCACCGTGAACCTTACGTAGGCTGCCGACACCGACGGTCTTGCGCATGTAGATGTGTCGGGCAACGGCGGCAGCACGGACGTAGTACCTGTTGTAAGAAGTAAGTACTAAGACTATATAGACGCTCCAGCGCAATGATAGAGTGGTCGTGGCGTGGTTAAACCGGGCATTGAGTATTAGGAGGATAAATCGTACCAGTCAATGGATTGGGGAGGGAGTTCCTTGGAGTTGGAGGTCTTGACGGTATCAACCCATCCTAGTAAAACTGTTAACACATCTCCCGTAAGATAAATGTAATGTAAGGCATCGAACCTGGGATTGGGAGCTTTCCCTGTCTCTTCAAGAAAGCAGAGTATGCCTCGACGAACTTTTGAGCCTGCATAGCAAAAGAAACATTGTTAGTTATCTTTCAGACAATGTGTAATGTACCCAGTTCCCTCCGTCGTCTGCTGCGCAAGTATGGTCTTCCACGAGTTGGACAAGTCTGCTGGTTTCTCCTCAAATATCCATATTCCATTATTATCTTGAAGCGCCCGATTCCTCAGCTATATCCATACCCCAAGGGTGAATCGATCAAAGTATATAGGTCCGTACACGTCCACCACACTCATGCCAGCTCGACAAATGTATTTTGGCGACCGGCGACTCCTCGCATGTTCTTGAACCATCACCGCAACCATTTATGCAAGCCAACCGTCCGAGAACGACAATCCATCCCACGCAGCAGACGACAAGAACCACCATCGACTTTTGTTTGAGCCAACTTACATCGACATCGCGAACAGTAACGCCACCCATGATTGCGACTTTGGAACCGGAGGAACTGTGGTTGAAGAAGGGAGAAGGACTCGGTGTCTTAAAGGGTGAGGGCGTGAGGTTGTCGTTGTTGTCGTCGCGCACACACGGAGCGGTTCTTCAATATCGTCAGATTTCGATGTGAAATTTCCAAAGTCGCTTTTCTCGCTTTGGTGTGCGCCAAGACTTGACCTTGTGTGGAAAGAGAAAAAAGTGGGTTCGCTTATGAAGTCACGTGGATATCACGTGATATTGTTTTGGCCCAAAAGCGACGACAACGACAAAGTCGAAGACAAAAACAACAACGGTTGCGATGTTGATAGCATGAATTGATGTAGAATTGAACTCTATAGACTAATTATATATATCATAGGGCCATAAAGAGTTACGCGGCTCCTGGTTCACGCGGTTACAGCAAACCAGGACTTAAACAGGAGAAAAACGGGATAGTATCTCTCAATTTTCACGCCGTGAGCGCGTTTGATCAATCATATGATAACGCGCATGCAAGGCGTCTATAAAGTGTTCATGGCGTATTCCTGGCGGGCGGACCCTTTCGAACTCCTCCAGGGCCTCTGAGATCAGATAGTTATGTACCTCAATCAGCCACGAGACAATGAAGAAACCTGTTCGGTTAAAGCCATAATGGCAATGGACGGCGATTTTCGGGAGGTCAGGGTTTCGAAGATTCACTCTCCCTACCCGCCTAAGTGCGTCAGACATGATCTCCTCTTTGAGATTTTTGACGATATTGAAGAATTCTCGGACTTCGTCCACTGACGGTGGG
This sequence comes from Nannizzia gypsea CBS 118893, assembly GCF_000150975.2. Lineage (NCBI taxonomy): Eukaryota > Fungi > Ascomycota > Eurotiomycetes > Onygenales > Arthrodermataceae > Nannizzia > Nannizzia gypsea. The sequence goes on from NW_003345197.1 coordinate 691,419, forward strand.
ATCTTCGAGACTGTGGGGATTTTGAAGTACTTGATTCCGTTCACCTCTAGCTGTGAGTAGTCGTACACTGGGTTTTCATGGCTGATATCAATAACAGCGTATATCTTACCACGCCAGTCCTCAACGAACGGCTTTGGAGAGTGGTGAGGGTCTACCTCGCGCAACGTCTTCATGGCAACAAAGGTACGCCCTATTGGCTCCGATACGGGAGTCACAGCCTGCCATTTGGCAAGATTCTTCACGTCCCACTTGCCAGACGTGGTCAGATGCTGCAGCTGCCACCCAAGGCCTAAACGGAGGTCAATATTTGCTGCCACAAAGGATTGAATATGGCCTGATAACGTCCTGTAAGTGCTGCGATCAAACAGCAAGGAGTGAGAAGCCGGTGCCGGAAACACGTAGGTGTCCACGGCCTGAGTGCCATTTGGATCAACTAGCCAGGTTGCATTCTCATGATGAATTCGCCGGCTAGTTGTTGTTTCGGGCACTTGAGCGAAACTATGGAGTAGCACCCCAGTGGGGAGTTCGTCACCCTGTATTTCGGAACTTGCTCCACCAGTATCACCACCTGAGGCTCCTTTGTGGTCAAAATAACGCAGGAGCTTCAAAACCTCCTTCGGTTTTGTGACACCGTCTGACTCTCCTCCAACGAAGAAGAGGGGGATATGTATTTTGTCCCATACCTCCTTCCCAGGGATGCCGCTAATTGCCTGGCCAGACTTATTATACCTCGGAAGAGCGCCCCATGCCATCCGTCTCCATACCGGCGTGCGACTCAGCTTGTTATACCGATATTGGAGATCATGGGTTTCCCAGTCAGCTTCATCACTGACAAGTCTTCGGACGCTCGGGCTATAATGCCCTCCAATACGGTCCCACCAGCGCCATATGTCAAATATGAAGCCTGGTATGTATAGAAGCCTTCTAGACAGCTTCACTGTCTCCTTGTCGGGAGGCTCGGAAACGGGGCAAATGGCAACTATCCCAACTATGTGTTTTTTTACCTCGGCCATGGCCCCAGAGTCAGATGAGGCAATCAGAGCCGCGACGGAACAGCCCATACTGTGTGCAATGATTATAACATCCTGGTTGCGAGCAGCGTCTCTCTGCTTTTCGATCGCATTGGCTACCAGCTCGGCCATGGCTTCAATGGAATAAGCCGACCATTTCCGTGGAGCAAACGTCGACAGCCCACAGCCAGGGAGATCGATGCCAAAACACGGGCCAATGGTGATCATGCTGTGCAGGAGATGGTTAAACTGTGCCAAACACCCACCTAGTCCGTGGATGAATACCAGCAGTGGGAGGACCTTGGGTTCTGTGGGAAGCTTCTCTGTATGTGGATGAGGGTAGTAGAATGTGCGGATTTTAGGATAAGTAGCCACTGAAGTGGTATATGAATGGTAAGAGGAGTGCTTCTTCAGTATGCCTGGATCATTATCATCGTCCCCTATATCATTAAGTCTGTCAGAAATTATATAGAGAAAAGTCAATATTCTAATGAGCTACCGACGTACTGGGGGGGAAGCGCTTCAGCCTAGAGCCTTTTGGTCCTAGTACAGTGTTGATCCATGCAGGATCAACCGGCTGCTGTTTTGTTCGGGTATGTATGGATATGGTCCTCGAGTTAAGGATGCGCTGTCCATCAGGGCCATGCTTCATGAGCCTCCACGAGATTATCCCACCACCGATAAGAAGCAGGACGATGGTGGCGGATATCTGGTAATAGCAGCCAAAGCTCGCAATGCGGTCTAGATCTAGCCGGTCCTTCAAGTCTAGAATGAAGTGTATAAGCCGCGATGTCTGGTAGTAACACGATTCCCGTATGCTCTCCAGCAGATGGTCACAGGCCGATAGCCCGACACTCGGCACTTGGAATCTTGCCATGGCCGCGACTCTTCCGCAGCCTCAGTTACGTCCAGGGTAATCCAGAGCAACTCTGTCTGTATGATTGACTGAAAGAGACGTCAAGTCAACTTTCGCTTTTCTTATTGCTTGATCCCCGCCGGATGAGGCTCGAAACTTCTTGTTGTATATAGAGAGGGAGTCAGTCGTATGTAGTAGATATCAACCACCAGATCGACCTTGCAGGTAGTCAACACGAGCCAAGCCAACGAGTCACTGTGTTAGAACGACGGTATCGCTTGATGAGCATCGCAGGCAGACGGCGAATAACGAGCCATGGCCGTACCTAGGTAGTTATGGAAGAGTGGGCGATGTTGACAGGCGAGTGAGTGTGTTGCGAAAAGCGCAAGTGAAGAGACTGCGAGGCAGCACCGTCCAGCAGCTGGTGCCTTCTCTAGCTATTTATGAAACAAACCCGTCCCGGGGCGACCAGCCTGGCTCGGTGGAGGATATGTATCTACCCGCGGTTCAGCTCCTTGTCCCTGTGCCTGTGCCACAGGCTCGCACTCTGCGCTGTAACAGGCTGAGCAAGCTGCTCGCTAGCTGGTTAACTAATTATTTAACTAGCTAGCTCGCTAGTTAAGGAGTTCGTTGGCTAACGAACTGGTGGTCACATACATACATAATTAGCAGGTAAGTAACTAACGCTGCTGCAGGTCGGATGTGACCTCTTCCTCTTGAGGTCGGCTAGCAAGGATACAGCTACACGGAGTATATAAGAGCAGCAGGAGTTCACTCCCGACTGTCCACCGTAAGATATTTAACTAGTTATTTTTTAGGGACATGAAACGGTTGAAGGAGGAAGACGAAGGAAAAATCGGCATCGCGTTCAAACTCCACTAGAGACGACGTCATTCTCTCCTTTTTTTTCATTTAATTTCAGCCTTAATTAACAGTCATCGTCTTTTAAAACTAGCTACCTATTTTTATGGATATAAACCAGTAAGTCTGTCGCTGTTTGCGTTGGGTATATTGACTAGTTAAAAGCTACTGTTTTACCGTGTTCTACCGTGTGCGTTGGTCGAATGACTGATATATCAGACGAAAGACGAAAGACAGCCGAATGAAGAGATAGATAACTGCCTACTAGCGTCAAGGGCAAAGACGCCATGAGAGTACTCTGTTTATACCCGCGGATCATCGCTGCTAAAGCACTGGGCGGCCAAAACGGCTTCTCTGGAGAATACGATCAACAGCAACAACCCCTGATTGAACATGACATGGACAAGGCCGGAATTTCCATGCCACCACCACACACGCCGTCTCCCTCGTCCAAAGAAAACCTCAGCTGAGGGTTTTTCATCTTTTCATCTTATTTTCTATCTTCTTTTTATATCTCTCTTTTTTTGTGTTTGCGTCGATGAACTGCTCCCTTCGACGTTCTATGATGTGATGACAACTACCTAAAAAGGGGACATACCGGGAAGAAAGCAAGCAAGCAAGCAATGAAAAGCAAAAGATCACTGCAACCCATGTCTCGATCAGAACAAATCGGTCATGGCACCGTGAGATGCATCTCCAACCAATCGAGAATACTTCGCCAAGACGCCTCGAGTGACTCGCGGCTCCGGCGGCGTCCAGTTCTTGAGCCTTGCGGCGATTTCTTCATCAGAAACGGCCATCGAAAGCTCGTTCGTCTCTGCGTTGATGGTGATGACGTCTCCGTCCTGGACGATGGCCAGGGGACCACCCACGGCTGCCTCAGGAACGATATGGCCGACGATGAAGCCGTGGCTGGCGCCCGAGTACCGTCCGTCCGTAATCAGGGCGACGTTGGTCAGTTTGGCGCCCATGAGAGCAGCACTGGCCTTGAGCTGCTCTGGCATGCCGGGACCGCCCTTGGGACCTTCATACCGGACGATGAGGACCAGATTTTCTGTCCGTGGGATCTCGCCGCGGGAGAGTGCGCAGTTTAGTTCGGATTCACGATCAAACACTCGAGCCTTACCGGTGAATTTAGTGCCTTCTTTCCCTGTGATTTTGGCCACGGCGCCTCCTGGAGCGAGGTTCCCTCTCAGAATCTGCAGGTGTCCGGTGGTCTTGATCGGGTCGTCGAGAGGGCGGATGATATCCTGTCCCGGTGAGAGGGAGGGGAAAGAGGCAATGTTCTCGGCCAGTGTCTTTCCCGTCACTGTTGGGATGTCTCCGTCCAGCAGGCCGGCAGCTACGAGCAGCTTCTGGACGGACGGCGTGCCTCCGATCTCGTACAGGTCGGCCATGTAGTACTTCCCGCTGGGCGAGAGGTTGGCGATAAAGGGGACCTTGTCACTGACGCGCTGGAAGTCGTCGAGGGTCAGCTCCACGCCTGCCGACCTGGCCATGGCGATGAAATGGATCACACTGTTGGTACTCCCGCCCATCGCCATGGTCATCACCAGCGCATTCTCAAACGACCGTTTTGTGAGCAGGTCCCGAGGCCGGATGTTCTTCTCCATGCAGATCTTGATGGCTTCCGCGGCCTTGACACACTCTCTCATCTTGGCCGGGGCCGTTGCCGGAGTAGACGACGAGCCGGGCAGGGAGAGGCCCATGGTCTCGATAGCAGTGGCCATTGTGTTGGCCGTGAACATGCCCGCGCAGGCACCGGCGCTGGGACAGGCGTGTCTCTCGATATCCTCCATGATCTCGTCTTTGGTCTTACTCTGGTCGCCGCCGTCGTCCGGCTGCTTGAGCTTATCGTACGCATACGCTCCCGCAGCCTCGTAGCACGTCGATATATTGATTGGCTGCCGCAAGACGTTGGAATAGCCAATCTGGATCGTACCACCGTAGATCATCAGAGATGGTCGGTTATGGCGTCCCATGGCCATGACGGTTCCCGGCATGTTCTTGTCACAGCCGGGAATCGCGATGCAGGCATCGTGGTACTGCGCGCAGGTGACCGTCTCAATGCTATCGGCTATAATCTCTCTTGACTGTAGGGAAAACCGCATACCTAGACAGTGGCTAACGTTTAGTTCGACATAGGTCCTGAGCCTCTAATTTTAGAGGATATACATATATGTACATATATACGTATATATGTATGTAAATATATGCATGTATGTGTGTGTATATGTTGATTTGAACGAACCTTCATGGCCCATGGTGATGGCATCAGAGACGCCAATTGTATTGTACTGCCAGCCCAGCATCCCCAGGCCAGTGACGGCTTTCTTGACGGTCTTCCCAAGGTCCAGCAGATGCATGTTGCAGGCATTGCCCTCCCACCATACGGACGCAATGCCTACCTGGGGGCTGTTCTTCATGCTCTCCCTATCAGGTACCCCAGCAGCATACAACATGGCCTACACCGTGGTTTCCCAAAATGTCAGCTCGGTCCTAGGGTCTTCTCTCTCGCTTCCCCTCTCTCTATTTTGACGAGGGACTATGGCTATGGCAATAAATGCGTACCTGAGCTCCGGGAAAGTCATGGTCCTTTGTGATGAAATGCGAGTACTTGTTTAACACCGGCTTGCCATCCCGAGTCGCATCGTCATCAACGCAGGGGAACCGGACGTATTTCTCTTCCCGCTTCTCACCACCGAAGCCATTAACTTCTGTAGAGCTCATGCTGGGCTTTACAATCGAGTGCAGAAAAGGGCCTGGACTGTCTCTTCCTTTTTTTTATCTTCCTTTTCTTCTTCTCTCCCTTCTTTTCTTTCTTATATAAGGAAAAGAAAAGGGGACAGGGATGTTAAACTCGAACGGCTTTTTATAAGCAGGTGTTAGCTGGCGGCGGGATATATACGAAATATAGAAGAAAAATATATCAGGTATTTCAAGCACGGCTACTCCCTCTCTCTCTTCTCTCTCCTTCGCTCGCTATTTTATATATGTCGAAGGAGCAGTAGCAACGGCCGACCACCAGACAACCGACCAGGGCAAAGAAAACAAAAATTAAAAAGGAAACCGAGTGCGGTGTTCAGAGGGAGATCGGAGGTCAGGACGGCCACAGAAGAAGTGCGGGAGCCCTTGCTGCAGTTCTTTTCTTTGCTTTTTTATCCTGCGCAAGCTCGCTCGAAAAGAAAGCGCCCCAGCAGGCAAAGCAGGCAAAGCAGCAACCAAGCAGCCTTCGCCCGCACTCGCTCTATCACTTGCTCACTCACATTCTTCATACATACATCCATACGTACATACTCTCCATCAATCACTTTCTATATCTCTCTGTATACGCCGTGCGGTTCTTGCACTTCTTGCACCCAGCCAACTACGTAGACACTGCCCTGGCACACACAATAATACACTCGCCGGCATCAACTCGCCTGCAACACTCGCACCGGCTCTACCCCGGTCCCGCAACAACGCCTGAGGGTCGGACAAGTCAGCGAGAAACCGGCAAGCGGCCAATTGGCGTGTTTCAACACTGCTGTGGTCTTCTCCTTTTTACCTCCTGCGCTTTAAACTCGACTTGCTTTTACCTAATATGCTGGCTGGCCGTGGGCAGGGATCCATTGGCTTCGCGCTGCAGCTGTGTGCATGCAGTTTTCGCTTTTACTTTGTACATATACTTTCGATGAAGAAGCAGGCTTAAAGTGCTTTACCTAGGCTGTTACTTGCAGGCGTTAGTGAGAGATGGACAGAGAGAGATCGCGGAGGGGAGAAAAGACCGCAGCGACTCGGAGTTTCCCCCGCGATGCCGTGGCCAGTTGTAGGGGAGGACGGGGAGGAAGGGGCGTAAGGGGCGTAAGGGTGGTCAATAGCAATAGCCGTGGCTGGCGCGGGTCGGTGGGTGGTGGGTAGTGGGTGGTGGTCGTGCCAGATGTGATCGTACGACCTCTACAGCCTCATTTTCCCTGGTTTCCTCCTCCCGTCTTGTTTCATCTCGTTTATCCGCCTTCTTTTTTTCTTTTGCTTTCTTTCACTGCTGGCGCTGTTGATGTGTCGATGTTGATGTTGAAGGAAAAAGAAAGCGGCTTGTGTTATTGCTGCGTTTTGCCTATCACATGACCATGCACGATCGAGTGGACGTCATCAAGGAAGAAGAAGCAGACGAAGATGAGGCAGAAGAAGAAAAGAATTTAAGGCCTGGTGCGACTCTGCAGTCCCTGTTTTGCAGAAGACGAGAAGAAGGAGGATGGAAGAGAAAGAGCAAAAAAGAAAACACAGCTTCCTGCAGACCGAGGGCCCTGGCTGGTTATTATATTGGTTATAGTTACATACAGGCACTGGCACTGACTGACCACAGGGACAGCGGGAGACAAGAGACAGGCAGACAGGCCCCGGAAAAAACCCAACGCTGAGCGATATAGATGCCATGTCCGATATTACTGTTATTATGCATCATTAATGGTAATGGTATATGGAGTTCATCCCGTTACTACATGACATGGCACGGCAGGGGAGATGGGACGGGACGACCAGGAGCAGCAGAAAGGCAAAGGTAGAAAGGCCTCAGGAAGCCAGGGCCTAACTAGTAGAGCGTTGCATAGAGTGCAGCGAGCGTTCCCGCCAGGGGGAACAGTCCCCTGACAACGTTCAACTCAGCCCAGCCCTTGAGCCAATTCAAGACCTCGACGTCTTCCCTGGTCGCCTTGGAGTCGCCGCTGGCCTTGCTGGCTGCCTCCTTTGCCTTGGACACGCCCGTCATGGCCTCTGCGTCCGCCACCTCGGCGCGCGAAAGCAGGCTCTTGTTCGTGGGGTTCATCACCAGCAGCGTGTATGGGATGATGGACATCACCAGGCCCGAGGCGAGCAGGTACCAGTTGGAGGTCCGCGTGTCGGCTGCGCGAAGGGTCGTCTCGTGGCGGAAGACGTAGGAGAGGTAGGCGTAGGCTGTGCCCGCTCCAATGGCACAGAAGGGCATCGAGGTCTTGCCGATGTTATAGGCGTGGCGCCATTGGGTGGCAACGTGCGAGATGGGACTGCCAGGCTTGTGGTTGGAGTCGTAGCTGGCTGGGCCGCTGCCGGCAGGGAGAGTGATGGTAGGTATCAGCGCGGTAGAGTAGGTGATGATCGAGCCTGCTTCATGTCAGCTGTTTCTTTTCCTTTCTTCCTTTTCTTTTGCATCTACAACTATGGTCGTCCTCTCGTTATCCTCTGCTAGATCAATCTTACCAGCCATCAGCCCAGATGTAGTGAGCCCGATCACCTGCGCCGTCCGCACACAGCTCGAAACGTCAGGCATGATTGCAAAAAAAAGTCGAATTGAGAAATTTAATCCTTGAGAGTTGGGTCGGTTTACGTCGAGTCCTATAGTAGGTGGTATCGGTACTTTTGGATGTCTTGCAGAATCGTAGGGGAGGGAGGGTAATCTCTGTCGAAGGAGCAGTACCAGCCCGTTCACTTATAAACACCCAGCCGGCCGCAGAGTCAGCGTCTGGAGCTTTGCTTAATTGGACAGGGCACTCGCCCCCTAACCAAGAAGGAAAAAGCTGGATAGCCTTCAAGATGACGTCCTAGAATGACGTTCGGCTATCCTTGACAGCAGCGAGCCGGCTTGTCTAGATCTTGCCCTGCCAACGGAAAATCTTGCAGCCTGGCTTGCTCGACCCTTGGATCATTGTAGATCAGACTCTTTACCAGAAACACTCTCAAGGCCCGGGGTCAAGCTGGCGCCTGATTCGTGGTTGACGCTGTGCCCTGATGGAGTTGGTGTGCGCCTAGGGCGTCGTGTCTCGGTGTCGGTACTTTGATAACCTGCGAGTCTCTGGTCAGAGTCAAGGTCAACCTCGGAGTCACGGAGAGAGATGCTGGCCGGTGCAAGGGCGCGCTGGGACACCCATTGGACGGGTAATTAATATTATATTGGATCTAATATATGAGGCTGCATTGATTCTAGGTATGTTTGTCTGTAGCTAGGAGCTATTGCTGGACACATATATTAGAATCCCCGTAGCTCTCTCTGCAATGCATACGCATACTCGAGCACCATTTGTTCGGCAATACTGGCCAATAGCTATAGGACGAGAAAGGGCTTGAAAAAGGGTGTGTGGTATCAATATTGCAAAAATTATACAGTATATATATAGAGTAGAAGAAAAGAAAAGAAGAAAAGCTGAAACAGGCAGATATTACTACTTCCTATAGTCCAGCTCGGTGTGAACGCTGGTGTCATCAGTTTCCTCAACGCCGACAGCCGCCCATGGGCTGGTTTCATTCATTCCGTCATCAATATCAGCATGAGCCGCTGAGTCGCTGTCGTCCCCGTTGTCAGAGGGCACAATATGGCTATCGACCACAGCAAACTCGACGTTCTTCCGAACAACAGTAGTCGCAGCAGTAGCAGACTGCGCCTGCGGTTGAGTCTCCTCCAGCACATCTCCATTCCACGGCTTGCATTGCTTCACAAGCTCACCGCACCGTAGACAGGTCCATGCCTCTCCGTCCTCCCCCTCAAGCTTCTGGGCAATGCATGTGAAGCAGTACAAACACCGACATGGCACGGTTTCATAGGGATTCGTGATGTCTGTCTGCGCTGAGCCAATGATACCGCCTGACGCAGCTCCAGGCCCCATAATATCACTCTCCGAGGTGGTGGTAGGGTTCTGCGCCTGGTAGCATATAGGACATGTCCTCTCGGGCAAGAAGCCAAGTTCACCCTGGTTCTTCTCCTTGCCGTCGTCGTCACTCGATCGAAGCGAGGACATGGTCTTTCTCCAGGCTCGAGATACCCATCGGCGCCAGCGCCCAATTCCAACAAGGGGTAGCAGAAACAGAAGGAATTCTGTAAAAGCATGCCAGACGAGCTGTCGGTTAAGATACTCGAATGATACTTCTCGACTAACCTGCATCGACGGCGGGGTTAAGCGCATGCACAGCAGTCGGTCGACTAGTGTTCTGTATCGGCCGTTAACCAGGAAAATGAGGAAGGATGCAAAGGCGGCGATCGAATGGGCGGTGGAGAGGAGAGAGGTAAGTTTCGACAGTGCTCGCGTGTTGGAAGACGGTGGCTGTCATCAGAGGAGCTGGGTTAGTCTGCTGTTACTTTTCTCAATTGAATGTCGAGATAGGTAGTAAGTATACAACGCACCTCGTCATAGTCTCCCCCTTGGTGGATTATCCAGCTTTCCCATTTATCCCATGCATAACGCCCGCCGACCGTCAACAGTCCATATAAAGATTTTTGAAGCCTGGTTGGATCCGAGTGTACAGGCCCTTTACTCCTGCTATCGGTGTATTTCAAGTTTTGGAGAGCTGCGCCGTACGAGGCATTATGGTCCCATACAGACAGCTTGAAAAGGATCGCACGCAGCACCAGATCGATCTCGTGGTTCCAGTCGTCCCGCATATACCGCTATAATAACATCAGCCATCATTTCCTTCTAGTGTCTCTTCTCCTGGTTGAATATGGACCCTTACACCAAAGTATTTCAATCCTTCTCCGACCTGCCCCTTGAGCAAGGTTATAAGTTCTTCATCCAGCAGCTCCGCGTCAACCTGTCCCACTCGGAAGGCCGGTCTCGTCCCTTCTCTGCCTCTGAGGGTATCCCATAGCTCCAGTCCGCGAGTAGGCAAGCTGGATAGCGGGTATGGGAGGGTGCTGGCTGCGGCCGGGAGTCGCGATGTTCTGTTTGCGAGCCGATTTCGAGCTTCGAGTTCGCGTTGGCGGCGCCGTTCCAACACACGCTCTTGTGCTGCAGCGAAGTTTGCAGAAGTCATCGCGGGGGCATCTTCGGCCTGGCTACGCTCTTGAACCGGCTCTGTATCTCCTCCGTCAAGCGTCGAGGTTGTGTTTCTCTCTTCTCTTTCGTCCTTTCGTATCTTCTTCGTCTTGCTTCCTCCTTCTTGCTTAACTAAACTAGCAACTTTGCTTGAGCCGAGGTTCAACTATCACGTGATAGGCCCAAATCTATGTTTAAAACAGGGAGAGAGTTGAATATTTCTATTCAAGCTCGCCCATTGGTCTAATTGATTGATATATTTGATGTTTAAACATTAAATGGCTATCATCGATGTGTAAATACTTCGTTGTGGTTCAAGCATAGAGAGAGGCCATATCCTGGCTTAGGTAGAAATGAACAAAACTTCCGTTTGACCTTCTAGCTAGTTAAAGAGCCTTTTGTAACGGCTAAAGAGGAACCATAACTGCCCTAATATTTTCTCTGCTATAGGCGCTTATCTCTTCCTCTTCTACTACTCTACTGCCCCTGAGTGTGTTGTGTCTTCCCCCACAGAGCCGCATCGTCAGGGTCTCTCTAGTAGTTAGTTCTAGTTTGCTCTTTAGTTATGCCTAAAAGTTTAGTTTTATCGACATGGTGGGGTTCATCAACATTGATTTAACTTATCAAAAAAAAGAAGAGACCGTCTTTCTCCTCAGCTGTCTTCCGCATTAAAGAAACCATCACTCCTTCAGCCACTCCAGAGAGACATCCTGACATGAGCTTTTCGCTCTCTCTAGGGCCTGACAGTCTTCCTCTTTCCACAGCTGTTTCTGCTTCGGTTTGGTGGCATCATGCAAGTAGCTATCGAGGTACCAGGGGAAGCTAACCCGCTGACCCTTCAAAACGTTATACATGCCTTGACGACGGCGGGCTCTTCGTTGCCTCATCAGCGCCAGAGTGGAACAGCACAGCTCCAGGAATGGGGGAAGCAGCCAGGCTTTCACTCGCTATTACAGGTACATCGTCCTTCTTCCTGTTTTGACATTGATTGGCGGCTGACCTTTCTCCTTCGTCTCTCTTTTTTGATAGGATGTCTTTACCGACTATTCTATTCCCTTCGAAGTCCGATACCTCTCAATTATCCAGTTAAAGAACGGTATAGACAGATACTGGCGGAAGACAGCAAACAAGTATGTCCTGTACCTATTATGACGGATTATCTAGTTTGGGTGGAAGAAGTGCTAATATGGGGAAAACCTGTTACAGTGCTATCAAGCCGGATGAGAAAAACCAGATCAAGAGAAGAGCTATAGAAGCTGGAGTTGTTGAACCTGCATCTCAACTTGCTTTGCAAAATGCCCTGATCGTGGCCAAAATATTACGGGCAGAATTCCCAGTTGAATGGTGAGCATTTAATATCCTCATTAATACTGCAAGGAGGGCATGCCTAACAATCTACATACAGGCCAGAAGCCATATCTGAAATAATAGAGCATCTTCGCGCATCCATCCGGCCCGGTGCTAATCCAGTTCAACTCTCACGCACTCTCCTTATCCTCCTCCAGGTAATTAAGGAACTCTCCACCGGACGACTAGAGAAAACTCGAAGGGGATTACGATCTGTTGCTCCAGAGCTGCTACATATTGTTGCAAGCATATACGTCGACAAAGTGCAAAAATGGGGTACCTTTTTGGAATCCGGCGGAGACGACGAAGGCGGTGCGCTAGAGGCAATTGAGCAGAGCCTTATGTCCCTGAAAGTCATCCGACGGTTGATAGTCGCTGGATTTGAGAATCCAAATAGGGAGTCGGATATCTCAGGATTTTGGACCCTATCGCTAACACATCTCGGAAATTTCTACTCCTTGATACAGAGACGGTCGTCTACGCTGGCTTCAGAAGTTGAAAAGTTGATCGGGAAACACATCATCCAGCTGTCCAAGCTTCATTTGGAAATGGCCAGAACCCACCCAGCACCCTTTGGACTGCTTCCACAGGCTGTTGATATGGTTAAATCTTACTGGGGGTTGGTAGTTGAGCTAGGCAAGACTTACGGCTCAACAGATTTCTCTCAACTCAAAGTTGGGGCGAACGGCGATGCAGATGACGACGAGAGGCCTCTTTTGGAAAAACTCGGTCTCAAGGCCCTCTTACTTCTTAGAGCATGTGCAAAGATTGCATTCTACCCCACGAATACTTTCAGATACCAAAATCAGCAGGCCAAGGAGGAGAAGAATCAATGTGTTGGCTTGATGAAGTCCCAGATCTTCAGTGAAGACTTCGTGGTTCAAGTCATGGAGCTGCTTGTCACTCGCTTTTTTGTCTTTAGAGCCAGCGATCTCAGAGAATGGGAAGAAGAGCCCGAAGAGTGGGAGAAGCAAGAGGAAGAGATCACAGATGCCTGGGAGTTTTCAATTCGGTCATGTGCCGAGAAACTGTTCCTTGATCTGGTTATCAATTTCAAAGAACTGCTCATACCAAAACTGCTCAATGTGTTCTACACTTATGCCAGTAAGTCAACCCGTGGCATATTATATAATATAGGAGTGAAACTAACTGACAGTGCAACAGACCCTCAGAATAAGGATATCTTATTGAAGGACTCCCTTTATTCCGCCGTTGGCCTTGCAGCTGCATGCCTGGAGAATCATTTAGACTTCAACACTTTCCTGGTATCTACACTCGTACCAGAAATTCAAATCCAGGGTCCAGGCTATAATATCCTTCGTCGAAGAATTTCTGTCATACTGGGGCAATGGGTTCCAGTGAAACCAAGTGAAATCGATAAGGCATCCGTATACGGCATCTTCCAACATCTTTTGGATAAAAACGATCCCGTGAACGATCAAGTCGTTCGTGTAACGGCTGGTCGGAAGCTAAGGCAGGTTCTAGATCCTTTCGAGTTCTCTGCGGAAGTATTCCAACCGTTTTCAACGCCTATCCTACAAGGTCTTATGGAGCTCATCCAAGAGGTCTCTCTTACTGAGACTAAAATGGCACTACTCGAGACTGTAAGAGTTGCGGTAGTAAAGATGGAAAGGCAGGTCAGTATTAGTAACCCCGATGGATTGGTATTAGTTGTTATACTTACCATTTTTTCTTTTCATATAGATTACCCCTTTCGCAGATCAGATTGTATCCCTTCTACCGGGACTTTGGGAGCAATCTGGTGACGAACACTTAATGAAGCAGGCAATATTAACACTTTTGTCATCCCTAATACACTCGATGAGAGAAAGCTCAACCAGATACCACTCTATGATACTACCCCTTATTCAAAAATCCATTGAACCCGGCTCAGTATGTCCTGAGGTGCCCCATCCCACAAGGTATAACGGTGATACTAACATAACGGTTTAGGAAACTCTCATCTACCTCCTCGAAGAATCTCTAGATCTATGGTCTGCCGTGCTATCTGAAACCCCAAACCCACCATCTCCTGAAATTCTCGCCTTATTCCCATCTATATTCCCAATTTTTGAAATCGGCACCGATGTTGTACGGCAGGCACTCGAGGTCACAGAATCCTACATCCTCCTTGCACCTCAGGAATTCCTTGACGAAAACGTCCGGTTCCGCCTCTTCGATATTTTCAACAACCTCCTCAATCCAGACGTCACTCCCCGGATCGGCCTAGTCCCCCACCTTGCGGAACTACTCATACGAACTGGCGAATCCACATCCGAAGAGAACAGCGAGAATGTGTACGGCGCCATCGCCAAGTCCATGCTAAGCACTGGGTTTATGGAAACTCTCCTCTCCGCCCTCTATGGCGCACACCAGTCCCGCCAGACAACGGGACCTAACCGGAGGCAAGCCACCATCTACGGCGTGGCTGAAACAGACCACCTATCAGTCCTTGCACGACTTGCCCTCGCTTCCCCACGCAACTGCATATCAGCAATAACATCAGCAACCAGTACTTCTTCCGAAGAACAAACATTCACCTGGATACTAAACGAATGGTTCGCCCACTTCGACAACATCGGCGACGTCAACAAGAAGAAACTGCATACCATGGCCCTCACGCATTTACTAACAGTCAACGGCCCCTCATCTCCTGCTCCAATATACCTACTAAACAATTTACAATCCTACCTAACCATCTGGACGGATCTGATAACCGATCTATCTGATGGTCCTGAAGTAAACCCCGGCGACGCCCGACACGGCGATTACCTTGTTTTCGACCCCAACGACACCCAGGGCGAGAAATACCATGAGTCCGAAACCCCTGAGACGACACGCAGACGCGCATGGAGCGCCTCGGACGCAATTCACAAGATCAATCTGCGAGAGTATGTGGGGCAGCACCTCCAGGCTTTGGTACAGGTTTGTGGAGGAGCCGACCGGTTTAGAGACGAATGGCTAGTTAACGTTGACAGGGAGGTCGTTAATGGGTTTGGGCAGTTGGGGATTATGTAGATGAGGGTTGGAGTTGGAGTTGGAGTTGGAATCGTAGTTAAAAACAGGCAACTGTGTATCCACCCCTGTCCACCGCTTATCGTCCACCGCCACCACCCAATATCGTCCCCGTTTTCTTTCCTTTTTTCCCTCTACCCGTTTGCTATCGATGTTTAGCTAAGGCTTACGAATACCCTGGATAAAGAAAGAAAGAATAAATGCTGAGTTAACTAGAAAGAAGATGTTTACTTGCGTCGATTGGTAGACTAAACTATAGTAGAGTATCACGGTATACAAAGATTAAGCAAGACTGAGAATATTACGTTAAACTGATTGGTCAAAAATGTATCTTATCTGTCTTGTCTATTTGACTGTACTAATTAATTTAATTACCGTACACAAAAAGGGGGATGGCGGATATAAACATTATCCCAATATCCAATGCTAACCTATGCCTATACTTTAAGAAAGGAATTAATGAAGTGTAAAAGAAGGGAGGGAAAGACGTCCGTCCTGCGCCAGTCATTGCCCTGTTATCCATCTAGTTGCACTGGCCAGGGTACATCCTGGCATCCATAGGTTGTGGGAAAAGGCCGTTCTTAAGCAAGTCGTCCAGGTCCCAGCCAGGAGAACCTCGCTGGGTCTTCCAGGTCCACCAGAACCATCCGTGTCCCTTGGAGAAGGAGTCAAGCTGAGCTTCGATGTAGCGGCGGGTGTTGACCTTCTCTTCATCAGTGAGCTGGGCAACGGAACCCTCGGTCTTGCGAGCACAGCCGTTGGGGACGGCAGTGCTAGGGTTGGAGTCCTTGTGGGTGCCATCGTATCTGTAGCCCTCGTGGCGGCCATTGAGGTACTTGGTGCAGTCGGTCAGGGCACCGCACCATTCACCGACAACAGCAGGGATGGAGGATTGAGCGAGCTCGTTGGTGCCGAAGTCGCATGCGGCCTTGATGTGCTGGTCGATGTTCCAGGCGACGAGTTCAGCACTGAAGACTTCGTAGTGGTGAGTGTCGATGATGGTCTTGGTTCCGAGGTCGAAGCCATTCCACTTGGATGGGCCCATGAAGGCGTCCGAAATGACGACGGCGACGTTGGGGTTGGCGCTCTTGACCTTGGCGGCGCCCTGGCGGTAGAACTCCTTGAGGGGCTCGACTTGGATACCAGCCTGAGGGAATGGCTCATTGATGAGGTTGATTTCGTCGACCACACCTTCGTGCTTGCTGTATCGTTCGATGAGGACATCGAGAGCCTTGTGGGTGAGTTCGACGGTGTTGCCCTTTTGCCAGTTGGCTGGGCCGAGTTTGCCGCTGTTATCGAAACCGTTTTGAGATCCAGGGGCTAAATATTAATCAGTTAGTTAGCAAATATAAAACCAATGAATATAGATACTATGCAGCCTTGAACGTACCGCCGTGGAGATCAACGTTGATCTTGAGACCAGAGTGTCTGGCCCAGTCGACAGCAGCATCCAACATATCTACCTGGCCCTGAACGAAGGGCTCTCCCTCAATGGGAGCGACGGCCCAGTATCCAATTGGGATACGGACATGGGTGAGTCCGGCAGCTTTGATGCGGTCAAAATCGCCCTGGTCGATGTAGGTGTTCCAATGCAGCTTTAGCCGTTCATGGGCACGATCACCGAGAGCCGCACTGAGAGTCCATTCGTCCACTGCGCTATCACCTCCTTCCTCAAAGATACCAGGCGTGATCCATGGCTCCAACACCAGCCATCCTCCCAGGTTAACACCACGGATGAAATCGTCAGTAGCACCACGAGGTGATTTCCTATTCATAATCAGTAACACAATTGAGGCAGAAAAAAGAGGATAAAATCAAGATTTCAGGTGCGGCAAAAAAGAGAGTCTCACCAAACGTTGGAAACGGGGGAGGCAACACTGAGGCCAACCAGTGAGAGCCCAAAGAGAGCCCCAAACTTCATGCTGGCTACACACACAATCAGGTACCGAGTATGTGTATATTTATGTGTGTGCGTGTATATAGGATTAAGGTGATGTTCCTGAGTTTCTTTGGGATGTAAAGGGAAGTATCGAAATTCATCGACAGGAGACGCAGGCCTACTTATGTGCTTTCCACACCAGGTCCGAGTTCCTCATAATGACCCACGTTTCACAAGCAAGAACGATCGGCAATAGCCAGAAAGAAGGCAAAACAAAACACATCTCCATCGACTTGAAAGCTGGATGGCCAGTCGTGTGTGCGATGTCAGATCCAGCGTGGGCCGGGGGGGTAGTCTGGATATCATCAATGTCGATGGATATCACATTGCTACGGCTGCAGATCATCGTGCATATGTGCCGCCTTATTGGCTATGGGGCTGATAAAACCGGGTCGACCAACATTTGGTGTCCATTGTATCGGACAGCCGAGGGTGGCACGAGGCCCTTCTGTTCCATGGAGTCGTTCAGATTGGTTGGAAGGTTTGGGGTGGTTGGATTCTTCAAGGCTTTTTCCCCGGATTTTGGACAGAGTGACCTGGTGGAAGGACAGGAGAATCTTGGGAAGACTGCTGGTATGGGCATGGCATGGCAGCCATCAATCACAGCGGGCATCACGAGCATCACAGACACCTCCCATCTGCCGGCTCTAGGCCTCACATCATTGTCGAAACAAGATGTTTTGTTGCGCCCGCCCCAAACTTGTATCATCTTCAGGGGTTGATGGAAACGGGGATCGCCATGCCTACCTAGGGTAGCTACCAGGCCCAGCTTCAACGTCATCCCAGCTTTTTCCCTTTTTTGGGTCTCTCTTCCTTGTCTCTTGCCTCTTGCCTCCTCCATCCATATGCGGCGTCCTCTCCTCTCATCTCATCTCAATCTCATGCTTCGGTCCTCGTCTTTGATCACTCTTTCTGCAGGGCGTCACGCGCCCTCCAGCCGTACCCTCTTCACGCCCTCCAAGACTCCTCCGTTTTCTTGTCCGTTTCCCTTTGCGGTGGACTAGCAGTAGAAATTGGGTGTGGATAAGAAGTATACGGAGGGATGTACCATGTTCCCGCCCTTTTGATGTGATGGTTATCCAAGTAGCCAGCCCCGGTAGTACATATGTGTGGTTGACTGAGGTCAAACTGGAATGATCGTCGACGGGAGGGCGGCTTAATGTGCAGAGCCAGCAACCCCCGTTGGATCCACGTCGCCCGTTCGCTGTGGCCGCAAGCATCATATGAGTGTTATGCTTAACCTTAGATCGCGTGCAGACGATGTGACTTGATGCATGTCGAGTCGTTGGTGCTCCTACCCCAGGTTGCTAGCCCGTACTCCGTAAACTCGGTGAGAGCGTCGACGTCATAGGGTCTTGATGTGGGCGAGTGGTGGTTTGTGTGTAGTGTGTCAAAGCAGCGGTTGGGATATCCATCGTAACGTCCTGCCCAACAGCAGCAGTAACAACAGCAACAGCCGCAACGGGCTGGTCAGACGACCAGAAGGAGGGACAGACAAGACAGCCGCTTGCGGGACGTGGCGACCTTCGTGATAAGCTGGAGCCGTTATTGTCGTTGTTATCGTCGTGTTTGCGTTGCAGGGCGTAGGGCGATAATATAAAGGGGATGAAGAAAAATGAACATTCAAGGCATAGTCTGGTGGACTTGAGATGAATTATGGCTTGGAAAGAGATGATATGATATTTTTATTCTCCAGCAAGCGAAGATCTCCTCGCATCTGTGCTCTTTATCGCTCTTCGCTTGGTGGAGATGGAGGATCCCAGGGCTGGGGGATACGGACGTCGCCTATACGAGCAAGCTGTCCACTTTCCCGCCCTTTGATGAAGCCCTTTCTCAAGCAAGTCGGTCTTTGTGATGCTGGAAGAGCTGTAAAGCCGTGTCTAATTAATGCTATCGTCTACTGTCTGATGTCGTTGGTGGTGTTAAGCGAGTAGGACCCCGGTTGGCTCTCTACGAACACCTGCAGGCGTCTCGATAAACTATTACTGACTGGACTGGGAGCGTTCATCCGAGTATCCGAATTATGGTTATAATTACGGAGTATATATAGATAGACAGCTACACTCTTGCTAGAGGACTGATTAAGGACTGGTTGTAACTACTTGCAAGACAGATGGAGTACGTCGTTGCTTATTATTGCAAACCCGACTTGACCTGCTGCGGAAGTGTAGTGTTCGGTGATACAACGAGCCATGCAGATGCAGGGCAGTTGAAGACGGTATACCAGTATTTCAAACTGGCTGCCATTTCCAGGTTTGTACTCTCCCCCTTTTCTCCCTTCCATTCAACCGGTTGATCAAAGTGAATCAGACGTACAAATATATAAACCAATCCATCGGCCCCGACTCAAAGACTGCTCTCAATCCCAACCAGTTTCTGAGACAACGTACTTGGCTCTGAGTACCGCAGTCTCTTAACTACGTCGAACATCCGCTAGACCGCTGGAGTCTAGAGTCATAGAGGACGAAATCGTCTCTAGATGGCCGATATCAGGGTATTCGACTTCGTGCATACTCTGTACTCCGGAGTTTGGATTGCATCTCGAGTCCGTACTCGGCTCTCCAAAGCAGGAACAGGCAGCTTTTGCAGGGGGACACGTCACTTGTCGCTTGTCTAAAGGGCGCAGGTAGACACGCGAGACAAGACGTCTATTTCTGGGGTATCTTCTTCTTCTGCTGCTTCAGACTGGTTGTTTCGTGGCTTTTGTCGCAACCCTAGCGGCTAAAGACACCTGTTTTGAAACATCTGCCAGCTCAGCTCAGCTCTCAGCCAACCAACTAGCTACAACTAGCAGGTCAGGCCAGTGAGTACGAACCTGAGCGTGGGAAATATAAATAAGGCAGGTCAAGTCGCTTGAGAGAGTCAACCGCCTCGTCTCGCTCTCTCTCCCTCTCCCCTTCGAACGGCAGCCGACATTGCGAGAAGGAAAGAAAGAAAAATATGACATGGCGGTTCTAACGAGGTAGCTACTTGAAGCCATGTGTTTCATCAGTCGACGTGAATCAGCCACCATCCGGCACTTACGTTTGACTTCCTCTGCTACCGTCTGAAGTCTGAAGCCTGAAGCCTCTGTCTTGAGTTGGCCGACCGTGGCCGTTCGTTCGTTCGCACCATCTGGTCCAGACAGAGACCGCTAGAGCCAACTAGCCCAGGTACCTATCTGGCTATCCGACAGTTGCCTTTGCCTCTGCCTTCTTATCCGTCCGTGTCCAAAAATAAACCAGCCAAGCGGGAACTTCGGAGAAAAAAAAAGACACACAGACGGACAGAAAGAGGAAGACGGAGGAGCAGAAGAAGAAAAAGAAGACGGAAAAGACGAGAAGGGAGAAAACGGCGTCCATGCAAGGCATCTTCCAGAGCGCCTCCTTTGCCGGCCGTGGCATCCGTCCTGCTCCTCCACCTACTTGCCTTTCTCCGGCAGTAATAACGACAGTCTTCTAAGTTATCGCCAGTCAAGGTGCATGCATGCACGTAATGATCTGTCTATGTATATGTGTGTGCCCTGACCTCCTCCTGGCTCCCCTCTCGACCCAGCGTATGTATGGAGTAGAGGGAGGGTGATGCCCTGTATGGGTGTCTGATTGGCAAGCTCAAGCTGTTTCCCATCACATCACCCGCTCACTAAAGGTAGGGAAGGGACTTATTTACTTGCTTGCCTCTACCAGCCGGAGACCCCCTTTTTCCCAAGTACCGACAGGCCGACAGACACGGAAGGGGTGAGACACCGACCATCGCGATGTCGACATCGATATCATCCATCGAGCATTTAACTATCCCATCGTCATTCGGAGGGCGGGCACGGAGCGCCTGTACTGGGGGAGGCCATGTCAGGTCCTGCGGTGTCTGGAAAGAGGTATATACAGGCAAACATATAGACATGGCCCAGCAGCGCAAGCAGGGGGGATCATAAAAGCAAGCAAGCAGCAAAAGCAAAGAATGGAGCAAAAGAAAAGAAGGAAGAAAGGAAGAAGAAGAGCAGCGAAAAAGAAAAGAGGGAAAACGTGCCTGTCCCTGTCCCTGGGCTGGCTGGCGCTGGCGCTGGCGCTGGCTGTTCCGTTGAACTGACTGGACCGAGTTAAGATTAAAGCCGCATCGCAGGAGCTCTTAGTGAGCCTGTGGCATAGCTGGACTCCGTAAGGAAGTGGAAGGTAAGTGAAGGTGAGTGGAAGTGAGCTGATAGGAAGAAGCAGAAGAAGGAGAAGAGAGATAGCAGGAGAGAGAGCAGGAGACAGCATCTACGGAGTACTGCATGTTCTCCGCCACCCCTGGAAACGGCGCAGGCCACGGAACCAACGGCTATCTAGGCCAGGCAGCATAGCTACCCAAGCAAGGTCAGCATATAACAACACAACTATGGAGTCACCGAGCATTATAGCTATTGTTCGCATGACCTTTCCATCCATGCGAGAGCAAAGCAAGGTAGAGCAGGTCAAAGCAAGGCAACAGCTGCCATGTAACCTCTCATGCATCGGAGCTTCATGCATGCTCCTCCACCTCCTCCATCTACTACTACTTTCGACGGAGTACTTACTACTACTTCTACTCAGTGACTCACTTTGGCGCCGGCATCCTTGTCCAAGTTCATATCCAAGTTCATGTCCAAGTTCATGCCCTCGCTATATCCGTCGCTCGCTCTCGTATCTGATCGCATCCTCTAGACTTTCTTGCGGCTGATATCGAGAATAATAACGGGCAATATAGTCATAATCCATGCGTGATCCCATCCTCCGACAAGTTAGTGATACGACCCTCTCATGCGACGATGGAGTCGTATCCTCCCCTTTTGCTTGTTTCTTTATTTATCCTGCCTCATTGCTAGGTAAAGTACGTAAAGCAAGTAAGAACCAACTGCTGGCTGCGCAGCGCTGCGCACTCTGAAGTAACTAAGCTAGGGCAGGGCACCTGGGAACCAACCGGATGCTGGGCGCGAAGGATGCCCGCCATCCAATCGGACGAGCGACCAAGCGACTCTCTCGTCTTCTCCTTCACTTACTCTTTCCTCCCTTCTCTCTCTTCTCTCTCTTCTCGCTCGTCTCTTCGTCTCTTCTCCTTCTACCATCGACTTCCTCCTTCTCTTTCTCTCTGTTGTATTTATTATGTATGTATTTAATATGTATTTATTATGTATCGTGTATGTCCTAATGTGTGTTTGTGTGTATCAAAGGAAATGAGGAAAGAGCGACTCATCAAAGTTTATGCAAGGGGGCTCCTTCTTATTAAGTCAGACTAAGAGTAAGGCCCCACTTTATGCCAGGGACAAGGTCTCCTTCTGCGCCCTCTGATAGGCTGGCGCCCCCGATGGAGCCCCATCTCATTTTAACCTGCGCTAAGCCCGAAGCGGCTACAGGTGGACAGCCTCGCGAACGCGGAAAAAAAGAAGAAGCAAAAAAAGACAAAGAAAAAAGAAAAAAAAAGGGCGCTTGCACCAACACTTTTGATCTGCCCCCCTCGTCGTCTCCCCTCAGCCTCTTTCTCCGTTCGTCTCGTCTTGCTCCTTCGTCTTCGTATACATAATTAGGCAAAACTTATAACTACGCCGGCCGCTGCCTTTTTCTCGCACTCTTTTTTCTCTCTTTCCTTTCTTCCTTTTCAAGTCAGCCAACTCAGTCACTCGTTAGACTCGTCGCTCGCTCTGCTCTTTACGTCTCTCCGCGTCTTTAATACCCTTTTACAATCTTCTCCGATACCCAGATCTATATCTACCAAAAACCAACAAACCAAAAGACAAGACCAGACAAGATGCAGTTCACTCTCGTCGTCGCTGCCCTCGCGGCCGTCGCCTCTGCCGTCACTCCTCCAAACTACTCCCAGTCGCCATCCGGCAACCCCATCTTCACCCCAGGCAGCCAGGAGCTCGTCCCCGCCGGCAGCCCCTACACCATCAGCTGGAAGCCAACCACCCAGCGCCCCGTCTCCGTCATGCTCCTCCACGGCTGCCCCAAGAACTGCATGCCCGTCGCTACTCTCGCCGAGGGCATCCCCAACACCGGCTCCCTGCCATGGACTCCATCCACTTCTCTCGTCGGCGACTCTGCCTACGGTCTCCTGATCGTCGTCGAGGGCACCGGCGAGTACCAGTACAGCACCAACTTCGGCATCAAGAACGACCAGCCACACAACCCCCCAAAGCACTCCTCCGTGCCTGCTGAGAAGCCAACCTGGACTCGCCAGCCATCTGCGCCAGCCACCCACATCGTCGTCTCTTCCACCGCCCCTGCTTCCACCGGCGGTGTCATCACCCTCACCACCTCCGTCTGCCCACCAACCTCCACTGCCACTGCTGCTCCCTACCCAACCGGCGGCAGCTCCGTTCCCGGCACCCCCCAGCCAACTGGCGGCAACCCAGCTCCTGTTCCAACTGGCACCGGTGCTCCCGTCCCACCACCAGCTGCCACCTTCACTCCTCCACCATTCAACAACGGTGCCGGTCGCGTCGGTGCTGGTGTCGGTGCCGCTCTCCTCGTTGTCGCCGCTGCTTTTGCCTTGTAAAGAGAATTAATATCACCTTTTTTCTATTTTCTTCTCTCTTCAATCAAAGATGTATTAGACATACCAAGATCAGCCTCATGAACCGTGCGATGATATTCCCTCTTACTACAACAACTTAACCGCTTTTCTCTTCTTGTCTCTTATTTACTCTTACTCTTACTTTTACTTCTACTTCTTCTTACTCGCCGTTCCTACGAGCGCTTTTACCGTATCTAGCACAGCTTGCCTGTCCTTCATCGATTTTCTATCCTCTACTACCCAAAATCTGCTTTCCTTGCCT
The DNA here is from genome assembly GCF_000150975.2 of Nannizzia gypsea CBS 118893. Classification (NCBI taxonomy): domain Eukaryota; kingdom Fungi; phylum Ascomycota; class Eurotiomycetes; order Onygenales; family Arthrodermataceae; genus Nannizzia; species Nannizzia gypsea. The sequence goes on from NW_003345197.1 coordinate 714,976, forward strand.
CATCATATATCCTCCATGCGCTCCGTATTGTATGTACATACTAATACCACACTGCCTCTTCTTCTCTTTCTTACATACTTACTCTTACTTTCTCTTCCCTGTACATATCACGCCGGCTATAGGGCTAATTTCCCTTCTTCCGTTTCACCTCTTTCAACGGCTTCCGGCCTCATCCTGCATCCTACATACATACTAAACAACTTACATCCTGCGTCTGCCCTTCGACGCCACCGTCACACAACCAAGATACACAACCCGAAATAAGCTTATCGCTGACATAACCTTAACAGCCTTCCTCAAGCCATCCCCCAAGCCCCTTTTTCAGGTTATTTTTTCTGCCCACATGTAAGCATGTAGTTGTGTACTGTATGAGATGGTCCATTTCGTCATCCAACAATCGCTGCCCTAGCTCCTGTCGATCCCGCTGATCTCAAAACACTTCCAGCAACTTTGCCGAGCTTGAGGTTTCTTACTGTCCACTGATCCTCATCCCCGCGGTGTTCAGGTTGGGCACAAGGCTGTCTCTCCATACTTTACTGCCTTTGTCGCCTTACGGTGCGGGTCGACTCGAGCGGGAAATACTTACGGTATGGAGAACCGCGGTGATCGCGATGCACAACTATCGTTTCATTCCTTGTTGCTCGTATACATACATACGCTGCTCCTTACTTACTTGCGGTGTAGAAGTCATCGTTTTTCTTACGCCGTTTGTAAATCTGTATATGTATACTTCCGCTCATTCGCCGTTTGCCAGTTAGTGAGCGACGGGTAAATGAAGCTCACCAGCTGAAACGCCTTGGCCGGTACGATTAATCAACTCGCGCGACTTGGCTTTATTTCGTTTCTGCGCTGCTGTCTGGGATCTCCCCTTGCGCCGCCTCTTTAACACTCGCTATTACGTGCCTTCCCCGTATCCGCCCGTCTACCGCTTTTCACCTTACCTTTTACTTTAAAGATGTCTACGCTTGGCTGGGGAAAGCTGCACTTACTTCGACCTGCGCACGGCTGCCGGCTGCCGACTACCCTACGACGGAAATGAGTGTTTGTAGATGACAATCTCGGTACCTAGGATGCGATGCACTAGGTGGTTCGACTACAGTTACGGCTAACTACAGTTCACCTCGTCCCGTTGTCTTTCCTGTTAGTTCCCGCGTCAGCTTCAGCTTCATCCGCTGCAGGGTGAGATGAGATGAGATGTCCTGATTATGACACTTCACTTGACATGCGTCTGAATCTCGTCTAATCCTGACTGATGATGGAACCATGCTTGAGACAGCGGGGATAGCATGACATGGCATGCATGCATGCAGTGCACCACACACGACCCCATACAAGACAGGATATCTATAGATAAAACATGGAGCCAGAAAAAATCTGTCTGTCATTCTCGAAAGGGCGTCTAACACAGCTTAACCCGGGTGTCCCTGGTATCGCTTAGTTAGCGGAGTAGAAGCCGGTTAGAGGCCGTTGGTTAGTGCGACACTTTCATGCGCCCTTCCATGACGAACGATGTCATACAAGTCTAAAAAAAAAAAAAACATTCGCTCGATTGCCCCGAAATAGACACTCGTGCAGCTGACCATGAGCGGTTTTCTCCGACGATGGCCATCCAGCTGCTTTGTCGACATCGTGCTCCTTTCTCTGCGCTGCAAATAACTTCGGTGTACTCCGTGGTTAGGAGCAAAAAGCTACCCCTGAAACTCCAGACATTCCAAGCTGTATCCGTGGATCCGAAGAAGCCAAGTTAAGCTTAAACTTGTCGCCAGGCTTAAACGAGAAATACCCAGGATCCCTCCCATCGCTTAGCTAAACTCCCTACCTACCGTTCACGTATTACAGCCAGACAGCACTTGCGAAACTGCTGCGTGCGTGCAAAGGATACAAAACATGAGAGCAAATGGCCCGCCAAGAAGCGCGCCACACTTTGCTGGCGACAAACTCAAAAGGCGCCATCCGTCACATGACATAAGCGCTGGGCGGCAAGATTCGAAACCAGTGCAAGCCCCTTTACAGAGATTGCTCAGTTATTATCTTGCGATTGAGTTAGGGGTGTACTATTTCCTTCCCTCACAATGATGTCTTCCATCATATAGTCACGCAAAATGGACTCGCAAGTTCACGGCCATTCGGTATCTGCAGCCCGAAAGCATCGCAGGCGCCTCATCGCTATAAGCCTCTTTTTAGCGCTGGTGTTACTTTGGTACCAGCTGTGCGGCTACCCTAGCCGCCCAATTGTACCCCCGGCCACCAGCTGTCATCATCATGCAGGAGACCCTGGAAGCCAATGGGATCACAAGCGAGACGCCAACACTCTGGTATTTGACTCTCAGCGATGTCAGGCTGCTTTTCCAGACCTCTTTGTTGAGGTTGACCGCGCTAAACAAGTGCGGGCCGGTACCCCTATAACGTTTGCGGAAATCGACTCTGTCACACCTAAAAACGGATACATCCGTGCGATGATATATGACCAACAGGTAAGAAAGAAAGAATTACCAACTCCAAAATTGAGATTTCGGCTTTGTTATATATGAATTGAGGCTAATCGTCGCGCTGTTAAGCTATACGTCATCGCTGTTAATGGAACTATATACTCTCGGGAATATGCGACTCTACACGCCCTACACCGCGCGATCGTCTCCTCCCCCGACCCACTACCAAATATAGAATTCGTCTTCAACACCGACGACAAAGTCGATTCGGTTGCGCAGTGGGGGTACGCCCGACGCGAAGAGGACACAAATCTATGGCTCATGCCTGACTTCGGATACTGGTCCTGGCCCGAGACCAAAGTCGGCACAATGCAAGAAGTTCGCATGAAAGCCGAACAGGAAGAACAAACATGGACGTGGTCGGAGAAAATACCCAAGCTTTTCTGGCGAGGCGCCACCATGGACCTAGAGGTCCGTGAGAAGCTTATTGAAGTCACCAAGAACCAGACATGGGCGGACATCAAGCCAATAACTTGGCGCGATAACGAAAGTATGCAGAACGATCTGAAATCCATGCCCGAACACTGCCAGTTCAAATACCTCGCTCAGACTGAAGGAAATAGCTACTCTGGCCGCTTGAAGTATCTCCAGAGCTGCAACTCGGTAGTCATCTCTCACAGCCTCGAGTGGATCCAGCACCAGTCTCCTCTCATGAAGAGTTCGGGACCAGATCAGAACTACGTCGAGGTGCGTAGGGACTGGTCGGATCTTTATGAGAAAATCCAGTGGCTTGAAGAACATGAGGAAGATGCTAGACGAATCGCACGGAATAATGTCAAGATCTTTCGTGAGCAGTATCTTACCCCCGCTGCTGAAGCGTGTTACTGGAGACACCTCATACGCTCTTGGGCAGAGGTGAGCTTTGAACCGGAATTCTTCAGGGAAGCCGACGGCAAGAAAGTCGGGCGAGGAGTACCCGTTGAATCCTTCCTGTTGATACAACGTCTTGAATGGGATCCTTATTAATGAAATGTGTCACGACTATATCAACTTAGACATTTCGTTTCTTTCATTCATTATGTCGGATTTAGATATCGGTATATAGGGTTCTGGGGTATTTTTTGGCCTGGGCTGGTCATTCATAGTGTTATTTAATAGTTAGACGTTTGTAGATACGACTTTATTTTCGCGCTGACACCCTGGATTCGAAAATATCGGAGAGTTTTGCGATGCGACAGATCTACTCGAGCCGCAACGTAGATTACCTTTGACATTTTATTACCTATCACGTGATATACGAGTCTAATTCTGGCCCAACCGTGCTCCAACCTAGGTAACGCACGGCTTTAAAGCATGTGACTGCTATAAACTAGCTAAAGATGCCAAGTTAGCTAGCCGCCCTCCAGAATCTTAGTATTTGAGTTTCCATAACCGCCATCAAATCAGTATGTTCTTTCAACGACCAGAGAACTGAACTCAGAATGCCTCTTGCAAACCTTTCCTCACAGCAAACTCTATCAGCCTTGGAAACTTTGAAGTTAGCAACCTTTGACTAGCTCATCTATATACCATGAGATTTTCCACGCATAAACCCGAAGAGCACCTCCATGTTGGAAAGACTTTATGTCTTCTCTGTAGACAGACGGCAAACCCTGGGTTACTTGTTCTCGGTTTGCCCCCTTCTTGTTCTCGAATACGCTGGGTCTTGCTAACGATGTTTATAGACTTAAATAACAACAAATTCGTAGTACCTGAATGCCCACTGCCATGTCTACGGTGTCTAGACACCCGGAACCCCAAACTTTGGACTCATATTCTCTGTTTTGGCCTTTTAAAAAGCAGCTATGGAGTAGCAAAACCCACCCTTGATGATATACGGAGATTTGGTAACGCAGTCAAGCCCCTATACCGGCCCTTGGATCAAGAGTATATTGATACCGCGTCTTCATGGGAAGGGCTCTATAGTCAGCACACAAGAATTATTTTGGAGAGCAGTTTCAGGCGAGAACTGCTTGAAAGGTTACCCGTGGAGATTCAGGCCATGATCTCGAGATTTATTGGTCCGTGCTGGTACTTGATCGTACTTGGTGAGACTCGGCGATTAATAGAAGTTTTGCGGAATTTCCGCCAGTGTCAGCTTGAACGACTCAATTTGACAAAGAGCAAGGAGATCTACATCAGCAGCATAATGTACCAGGGCATTTCCTACATTACGAATATTACCAACGTACTGCCGCTGCCATGGTCTCAAGGTACTTCTGGTCAAAAGAATGTGAAGCTACCTGCCCAGGTCAAAAGTCTTGTTCTATCCGTTGATCATATTGGCGTACGCAGCCTGCAGTTCGTGGATGAAAAGCCTCACCCATCGGCAGATGAGTCGCCGTGGTATCAAACTGTCGACCTCGTAGAATCTGGTCTGAATTTACGAGTTACCTTTGATGTAAGCTTCTCCCGGCCCTCGCTTATCTGTGGGTAGCTAACTTCCTAATAGGGCTTATTCATTAGAAATGTGCAGCCTCCTCAGGGTCATGTACTAGATATGACTAGAGTCTGGAGCTCCCCCTCACCACCTAAGTTCCAACCATGGAATATACACAGTGTTCGGAAAGGTCTCCGTTTAGATTATGTGAAACTCGACGACAACAGCATTAAAGGACTCCTTGTTTGTTGTTATCACGCCACAAACGCGGGATTTTACGCTTTTTCTGGCATATCAAAGTCCTTCAAAAGGTTCGTTACTTCAATGGTTCAAGGTACTAAAATGAAGCCAATTTATTGGATATTTTTCCCGATAAACATCGGTGAATCGGTTGAGGCGGCTTGGGTCCGGAGAGTTAAAAATATTCACGAACTTGCTTCTAGTCCTATATTAGTTGTAAGTTCAATGCCTGCTGTTTGTCTTTCTATAACTATCTTGCTCATCTGATAAAAGATTCGCACTACTTTTGGAAGAACCGCCACATTTGGACCCCACATTCCCACTGAACTCCTACGGCGATATGCATTTCACCCTCTAGTCAGTGGCAATGATGGAGTTATATCAGGGATTTGTCACGATGGCTTAGATCCAGAGCGTGGACAAATCTCGGAGTTCGGTGTTACCTGCGATAAAAGCCACCGTGCTGGAGCTATAACGCTAGAGCCACCATTCGAAAGGTATGACGCACCCCGTATTCCTCGTCGTACGGGCTCACCAACCACGACTTGGTATCTGACAAAGGCCCCCCTAGAGGGCCTGCTGAGGGTACAAATTTGTAGGGATCGGGAACATGTCCTTAAGCCATGTATTGGCTTACTGCTATATTACAAATGTGGTCGAGTTGAATCGCTTGGGCAGTTTCGGTGGGACCAGGATATTTCCAGTGAAGCATTTCCACCTATATGCGTTAGGAAAGGTAATTATAATGACAACGGCTACATTATTCAAGACATCCAAACGGCCTCGCGTTGCCGTAATGCTAATGAACGAAACGGCGAATGGCGGGAACTTCCACAAACAGGAACTATCACCTGGTGGTTTGGTCATCTGGGTGACGCTATAACTATATACAACTACTAGCTCCTTCTGGTAACATATGCAGGCATCATCAATTATATAATAGTTCCCGCTCAACTCTGGCTAGGTGAATAATTTGACCGCTTTCAATAGGTTAAAATGCCTGGCTGAGCAGTGCTTCATCTGATGAATGCAACTCAACGTAGTCTCCACCCTCTTCGATCATGAGAGCTAAAAAAAAAAGGAGTAAGATAACCGTGATCTCTTTCGTATCGCCATACGTGTGCCCCTTGGTGCCAAAAGAAGTGACTGCGTAACTAAACGAAGCTCATAGCCGAATTCTCCAGCCTCCCAAGATACAGCGTACAGGTCTCCAGTGCTTGATACTCGGTGACTTGGATATCCTGGGGTCCCGCACTCATCGCTTTTGCCTCATGGAAGTCAAAAACTGCAACGGAATAGCCTAGCACTAAGTATTTTATCGTGATATCATCTCGGCGGCGTCTAGTGCTTTCAGGAGGAGCTCCGTGCATCACTAAAAACTCACTCCTTCTCCCAAAAGACAAAAGACACGCTTACTCCAGAGATGGTTCCACACGCATACGGCAGCCCATTCGCTGGTCGGCTTCTTTTGTGCTTCCGACCACAACAACGTAAATAATGTCGCGCCTGTTATGAGAGACGGTTATTCGCGCTAACAGCAACCAGTTGGAGTACAACCTAAAGCTCTGGATTCCAATACGGAGTACATACCGCTGGGGGTATCTAGCTCATAGCTACGGATTCAAAAGGTATTATTAACTGACCCCGTTGTGGTGGATTTCAGCTCACTAACCAGGGAGAATGGCTTGGAGCAAGCACGGTCAGTTACGGGAGTGAACAGGATGAGCGCTGAGGATAGACATGGCCGATCATGATCGCCGTGTGAGTATAGTTATAGCTAACTTAAGTTTGCTGAAAAATCAGTTGTTGCTCAGTGAATGTGGCTAAATATCGTGGCGCCTTTACTGCTTAAAGCTGGTCATGTTTTTATTATTCACGAGGGAAGCCCAGGTCCATGGATGGCTCAGATCACTGAGGCCACGATCGCCGAAGACGGGGAGTGCAGATTAAGTCATATATACCCTTCCATTGGTTAGCTGCTGCTCTCCATGACGTGAAAACTGAGGTCCTCAAATTTGGGACTTGATAGTGAAGGTGCTGGTGAGATGTTTCGATGGTGACTATTGACATCGGCAAGAAGCCATCGGCCCGAATCATGAAGGTAGTGGGAGAGAGCGCCGAAATGGTAGCCACCAAACAGCACGATTGGACACTGCAGCGGAAATACCCAGTACTCGATCGTCGGCAGCAATAGTCGAGATGAGAGGAGAGTCTCTGATCGATGAGGTCGCGGAGCGTGGGATAAGGGGGAAGATAGGGAGAAACAAGATATAAAGCACGAGGGAGACCCCCTCAAGTCGACAGCTCTCTCCCTCTATCCATCCTCTCGGGCTTTATCAGTGTTCATTTGCCATCATATTCACTGAGAAACCCTCCTTCTTGCACCAACATCGGATTCTACATAATCTATTTACCCATCCCCGGTCAGCCAGCAAAGCGGCCAACGCCAGCATGAAGCTCGCATCTAACCCTTTTCACCACCGCCCTCTTTCTAGGCACCGTTATGGGCGACGGAGGACGCTGTGGAGTGGTAACTTTCCTCGGCAAGGATAACCTGGGCCTCACCACTACGAAAACCAACCTTGGGCAGTGCGGGCCGGACGAATATTGCCTTGATTCTTACTGTAAGAAGAAAATACCTAGGGGTGGTCACTGCGAGGCAACAGATCATTGTTTTGCTTCGGACTATTGTGCGCCAGACAACACCTGCCAACTTAAATTAAAGAGGAACGGCACATGTAGCAAAGATTCTCAATGCCAGGGCAATATTTGCGCCAAAGGGATGTGCCAGAATAGTGCCTGTGGAAGCAACGAAGACTGCAAGAAGGGGAAGATTTGCGCCTACCCAACTGACAATTGGCTCCCTACCGTTGAGAAAGCAATTCGAACTTGCAGGTCTCGGGGCGATGCCGTGTTTGGCCGCACCTGCAAGACGGACCAGAACTGCGAGTGGTGTCCCCTGGAAGGGAAAATAGCAAGGACCATGAAGCTAAGAAAAGATCTGAAGAAGCTATACAAAGCATTGGGGAAAGCCATCACTGAGGAAGAAGTGGAAAAGGCTCTGCCACTGCCGACGGGGCCACCATGCAAGCGACAAAGGAAGTGTCAACTTGGTGTTTGCGTCGAGAATAACTGGTTCAGAAATGGCAAGGCCACCACGGGCTTCGTCTGCCGCAGCGACGAAGACTGCGCCTCTGGGAACTGCGAGGTCTCGACGCACAAGGACGGCAAGATTACCTTGAGATACTGCGGACGCCGCAAGACCTCGACAAGCCGTCGTTGATATGGCTGATACGAAAAGCTCCCTCTAATTCTTATTCTCCTTTGGCTACCCTTTTGATCTCACTGACGTCTATTACGTGGATTACCGCCTTTTAATGCTAGCACTATACATATATGCTTTTGATGTTGTTATATATTATAATAAAGTATTATTATTCTACGGAGTACACGCATCTAATATATATTATCGCTTCTTGATATACCAAATGGAAATGCACATGCAGAGTCGGCGGCTGGTGTAAGAGAATCAATCCCCTGAAGCTCCAGTTCTCATCCTAGCCATGAGCGCTTAAACGAGATCTAGATACTAGGCAAGTAGACCTCCAAGTTAAGCACGTATACTCCGTAGAGTAGCTAGCTACCCTTTATACCAAAGAAGTAGTTCAGAAAGGCAAGTAGAAGGCCATTAACTATTAATAAACCAACAGCTACTCTGAACATCTAATGTAGAAGGACGATCATGTCTCGTTACCTCCTACGAGATACGGTGGCTCATGTAGCCTATCAGAAGCTCCTATATTACCTCGTTACTCCATACCAGCTCCATACCTGCAGAAGTAGCGAGTATCAGAAGCAAAAAAGTTGCTCTCATATTCTTGCCGATGCGTGACGCCGGCATCAGGCCATCCCTGTGATAGCGCCTGTAGCTGCAGCATTCCCTACCATTAGTACATGGATGTACGAATTTCTCTCCTTCAATTTCATTTACTCGTGCCAAGCGCCCACTCTAAAAAAAACTCAAACTATATATTCTATTCTTACTCACAACAGAGCACAAAGGAGCTCCCTCCTTACCTCTCTACTCTTTCATATATATTGGTAGGCAGCGCAGGGAGACAGAGCAGGCAGGTAGAGAGCATGTAGAGATATAAGGAGATAGGTATGTGAATACTAAGCAGAAGGGTAGTTGTTAAGCTCCTTAAAGACGCAGGATAGCCCTCTTTATCGTGGGAACACATATACAAAACGAAGTGACTAATCCTAAGTACGGAGTACTCCGTACACCGGATCATTTCGATGTGGTTAGATAGGTGGAGTAGGGGCATCCGATCCGAGCATTAGGCGTTTTAGCACCAGTACTCATGCTACAAAGGGTAGGCCTCTTATGGATATAAGATTGGCGTCTTGAGGAAAGGGGTAACTCAAGGGGCTTTGTGGATGGGTTGGAGTATAAACGGTGCTCGTTCACTGTAGGGAGGATACTCCGGTATCCGACTTCAAGGTGATAGCTCTAAGTCTGGCTCAGCGTGCATGTACTCTCTAAGGTCTTATAAGCAATAAAGCTGGTACACTGGTCAAGTCTAGTATAAAGGTGTCGAGGGATATCAGATAGACAAAGGGAAGTGTATGTGTATTAACTAGTGCTGTAAAGCTATGGCTTACTATAAAGTTAGCTTTAATCTTGAGTATCAGAAGATAGCTCAAATCAAGGTGTGAAACGAGTGTCTTTATATATATAAGTCCTAAAGTCCATGCCCCTCGTTTCCCGTAAGTCCATCCCTTAGACTATCGTCCAGTCCATCCCTTGGACTGTAGTCGTAGTCCACCGTTAGACTGTGATCCCCAGTCCATCGTTAGACTACCTAGTGCCTTGGCAACTTGGACTGTGCATGATCACGTGATTCTCCTAGGGTGTAGCTCAGGGTTCTTCCGTGCCGTAACCTTGTTCTTCCAATGAACGTACTTATCTGGGCTGTGCCGCAGATGGTCTGTAACAACTCATGAGCTTGTACAAGGATATGATTGGCATTTCATTTTACGACCCGAAAGCGAAGGATTTACTTCGTAACCCAAACCCCAGCAGAAACTTTCACTCAGGCCTGACGGCATGTCTGGCAGTTATTCCTTTTTTGAGAAAATAAAATGCTCGAAGTTCCCTGGGCTCTTTCCTTATGTATTAAACTCCCAGCAGGGTTGAATGTTTTCAGCCATTTAATTCTCCTGTCGCTTTCTAGATGGAAAGGGTACGTAAAGCCTGCCTCACCTGCCAGATCACATACTAATACTAATACCGTGTTGTTTAGCCCATGCGGGAGCCTCCATTCGATAAGTGCGTTTTCGATAGGCTCAAGAAAGAGTCAATATCCGACGCAGAAAATCAACCTTCCCTTACAGGTCAAGTGACTGCAAGGGCTGGCCCTGAAACAGCTCGGCCATCGTCGAAAGACCCAATACAATGGACATCAACAAGTTCTACATCGCGTTCTTTGTTCCGAGGCACTTCTCCTTTCGAACCTCTCCTCCCGGCGTCGTACCGCGTTAGCGACGCAAAGGGTAAACCATGTATTGTTACAGCTAGCGTCGAATATATCTATGGTGACCTGAGCGTCAAACGACTTAACGACGTTGATGACTGGCTATGGCTTGCCGGGAGGCCAATGCCTCCGCGACCTCTAAGCTACCAGTTAGCCTGCTCTCGCAATATCATCATCAACGAGCAGGCAGATCTGCACCTAGTTTGGACCGCCCCCGGAGGAATTTTTCTGAAACCTATTCCCCGCTACCTTTTGGATTACCAATTTTGGAAAGATAACATTGTTTACGATATCGATCTTTATAAATGCGCGTTTGGTTTTTTACTCTCCTATGTCGCACTAATTCAGTATGAGAGTGACTTTCATATTGCCAAGGACAAGCATCTGGTACCGGAAAACTTAACTTGGGACTCGTGGACAGGATTTGTCAGTGAGCTCCTGAGAAAGAAGAGCGATGAAACTATCAACAAGCGGTACCACTACGGCGAACTCCGGCTCTCCCGATTAAATAAAATTTATTGGGCACGATGCTATTTAAGGGGCTATCGTTTACCATACCAAAGTTATGGGGAAATGTTTAATGCAAACATAGCTCCAGTTGCCGGAACCACTGTGTATATTGCATTGGTATTGACAGCAATGCAAGTTGGGCTAGCTACTCATAATTTGAGTGATAGCACTGTCTTCCATACTGTATCGTATGGGTTCGCACTATTTTCCATTCTCGCTCCTCTATTTTTGGTTTTCCTCGTTTATTTTGTACTTTCAATGTTTGTTATCTATAATTTCATCGCCACTATAATTTTCCAAAAAAGATTAAAGGGAGGCGATCAGAATGGAATGGAAAACAAAATCTGAACTCTGTTTCACTGATTGGCCCCTAAACCGACATCATGTTTACAATATGTTTGGAGTGCATACGCTTCTATTAGTAATAACTACGACAATTACTGGGTTAAGATATTTATTAGACTGGGCCTTCTGAACAATCATCGGCTAGACAATTTTTTCATCAAGTGCTGTCCTGGGCATAGTAGGTCCTTTGAAACTAATATGTTCAATCATAGTACTGTATCTTGGGCGGTTTTTAGATTGTCGAATTCCAATTCTCCATTCGAATTGAGGAATCAGATTGACATTCCCCCTGGCTGAAGGTACGCTGCAAACTTCGCTACGTTCTGTAGTGTTTCCTTGAGAGCTGGTATATGATTTTCTCGGTTCATGGATCCGCCAGCGGCATCGCGTTCTCCAACCGCCGGTGAACCTACTGTGGAAGGCACACACGTTGGAGCACCTTTCCTGGTTATTAGAGACGGGTTAGTAGCGGTCACGCAGCGGCTCAATCCTGCTTGACAAAGGGGAGGGGATAGATGGATGGAAGGCGACATGTGGTAGAGATGCGAATTTCCAGGAGTATTATCCGCCTTGGGAGGACTTACCGTTAAGGACGTTGATTGCGAGGCGCCGAACTATGTACTGACCGAAAGAGCATTTCAACCCGGCGGCTAACCCAGCCGCCTTTATGCCGCGGCTTCACGTGGCAGCCGTTAACGCTATCTAGGGTGGGGTACAGTATCCGTTTTCTGTCCGTTCGGGGTTACGGAATGTTGGCAGGTTTAGTTTCTCCCTCTTTATTTTTAGCTGTATGCCAGGCTTGTGGGTAGGGATCTCGTGCCAGTAGATGTCTTTCAGCTTCCTAAATGCTACTTCAAAGACTTCATCTTTGAAAGCCATCAAGAGGAGCTGTCCGAGGAGGTTGTAGAGAGGCTCGGGGTTATGGACTATGGTAAATATTTTTCTAGCCACCTTGGTCAGTGACATGGTATATGATAAAATTGGGTATGGGGAAGAAGTCGTACACTGGGTGATAGGTTCCATCATCGCCCTTGGTGTGAAGGAGCGCTATCTTCGCAATCGGTATGTTTGGTCGGCAGGTCACGGATGATGTGGAACGAGATGTGTCTCCACACGATGGCCCCCGTCTCCTCCGGGCCCGCGTTGTAGCCGTCATCGGTAACGCTGCCGTCGGAAATAAGGTCTGTCACATCGAAGCCCTCCGCTGCAACATTGGACCTGTCCGGTGCAGGGTTAATGAGCTCACAGCCGTCTTCCACGGGAATCGCGGGCCCTTCGTCGATCGGGGCTGTAAGACTGAACGCTTCGCTCCTGGAGCCGCTGTAGGCGGAATCACTGAAGACGGAGTCTCCAGAGCCACTGATTGACGTGGAGTCCGTCATTCCAAGGTCGATATCCGAGTTGGGGATGCCGGAACGCACTGTGCCACGCGCTGCCCGGGCCGGTAGCGTCCTCCTGACTGTCTCCGGCCGGCTTGCTCCTGGAACAGCCTTCCGTCGCTTAGCTTGGGGTGCACATTCGTCGAGCCATGATTCCACTCTTGAGTGGTGGCCGGCTGTCCTTTCCCTCGAGGACGTGGGTGGCATCTCGACTGAGGGTTCCTGGCCCGCCACCCTCGATGGTGTGGGGGGAATGACCGCTATTTGCGTCGGACCCGTCGACTCCCCCTTGCGGGTGTCAAAGAGGGACACTAGGCGGAACGAGGTGATACAGCCAAGTAGGATTCCCGCCGATAGCTGCAGTCGCTGCCTCTTGTCGGCGTAGACTTTCTCGCATAGGGTCCAGTTGGCGGCAAGAACTCTATATACCACCTTCTTGTTCGCAGTATCCTTCTGCTTCGGTGGAAGGAGCCCCCGCTCCTCGACGAGCTCAACGAGAAACTACCTTGGTTAGCCTGTCCGATGACAGCGTTCTGGACGATGGAGGGGGACTCACGGTATCAACGTCGGCCTGTATCGTATTGTCTACTGATCTTTGCGTAACTTCTAGGTGGATCATTATAATACGGCGCCAATAGCTACTGGGGACAGAGCCTCGTTTGATGGATGTCCCGTGGGTCTGCCTTATCCAGCTGAAGAATGCCTTCGCATCGGGGGCCTCGAGCGTCTCGATCCACTCCCTTGGTGTTTTGTTGAGTTCACTGGGGCAATACCTGGAGGTCGGCGTTTAGCAAGCTATACCTGTCGAAGAAGGGGTTGGCTGGCGGGGGAGACCTACTGTTCAAGTTTGTTCATCACCGTCCGTATGCCGATTTTAGAATTGTCCGCTCGCTTCCTCTTTGTCGGTCCTGCCCGGGCGAACTCCTCGCGTACTTTCGCGAAGTGCCCTTTCGGGAGCCCAGAGTGATATACGCGGCGGCGGCCCCTGCTGCGTTGGATGGTCATGGTGCTCCGTCTCAGCGAGGCACGAATAGGCCCCGAAGAAGGGATATGGGGATATTCAAGTTAAAAACTGGAAATGATGCCTCGCAAGGCGTGTGGTATAAGATGCATGGGGATGGGGGAAGGGAAAGTGCCTGGCTGCTGGGAAACGTCGACGAAGAGGTAGAGGGAGGGTGTCTGTATTTATATTGATGGGGGGAGCCATCCTTTCTCGCGGCCGCTCCATTTTGATGCTATGTCGCCAGGCGGTTCCATGCTAACCAGCCCATCGCCCTGGGCCTCTCGAATGCTGGTGAATGCAGGTGAATGCAGGGGGAATGAGGGTCTTGAGAATGCAGGAGCAGGGGTCATCAGATGCGGCGCCTGGAGAGATGAGCAGTGACCACAATAGCTTAGGCTGGCTGAGTAAGTTAAAGTAAAGGCAGCGGCCGCAGAAACTGCCATATTCGGCCGTCGAGGAGCCATATTCGGCAGTCAAAACCCCTAAAGGTGTATATTATATAGGTATATATTTAACTATTAAGCACTATTATAGTATTTATAAGCCTCACCGCCTTATATTAAATCTTTCCCTTAAGGTTCTATTATAGACTTTTCTTCTAAAGTCTTATTATAGACCTATCTATAGTCTTAGTATTTAGGATCTCTCTTTAGTTATTACGTGACTTAGAGAGTTCTTGGGGTTATTCCCTTCCAAAACCTTGTCCAATGAGTATACTTATCTAGGCTGTGCTACAGATGGTCTATAACACCCTATCAATAGTAATTTGTTATTTTATTCAAAGTGAAATACCATTTGACTCTATTTATCTTCTGGATAACTCCCTGACTTCAATAGAAGCAGTCTCATTTTTGGGAACCTGCGTGTAACTGTTGGAAAGAGAAGTTGGCGCCGCCATGCACTATACTCCAAAATGTTGTTCGGAAGCAAACCCATCTGGCCCTGATTCCATAAAACACATAATTGATGTGCCGTCAAATCCATCCTTTGGTTTGATCTAACCCATTTTCCCCAATGATACATATATTTCAACGCTGTTCCTGGATGTTCGTACCATTTGTTTTCACTAGTCCAGAGTCTAGGCAACTTTGAATAGAGAGGAGCCTGTGCACAATCTTGACCCGACAAACAGAAACCTTCATAGAAGCCATTTTTAAAAAGCATCAATTCGCCCCTCTGAGCTTGTGCAGCGAGAGTAGCAATCTGCTTCATCGACCCCATAAAAACGGTGTCTCTTCGTCCACGACATATGATTCGAGACAAAAGACAGAAGACAAAATGCTGGCAATTGTTGCTGAAAAAATTGTAAATTCCCAAATTTTCTATTATCCATTCGCTAAGTGTCTGGATCTGTTCTGGGTCATAGTCCGTTTGACCGACATGATAGCCAACAAGGACGGGCCCCGGGTGTTTTCCGAGTTGGCGGTGTGCTTCCGACTCAAAATCGGAGTACTCTGTAACTTTGAGGACAGTTCGAGACCCATTAATTTTCGGCCCAATCTGAGCACCCTGACGATCGGGCGCTGAAAGGTGGTAGTAAAAGCCGTTGCAATATATTGATACGTGTCTTCGACATTGTGTAGTCCCCCTATGTGTTATGTCATGTTTCATAACAACATAGACGTCGTGTAGAGCCGGATCAGAGCAACATGGGTCTAGTGACCGATGAAGTGATTGGCGACATGTTATGAATGACTGTGCCGTTAGTGGTTGGAAACGGGCTATTCCAAATCTCGGTGTCGCTTCTCTTTTCAGCTCGTAGAGTTTTGGTGAGGAACATTTTGAATGGCCGGATTCTAGGCCTAATATTTCGATATTCGGGCGTCCTCCAAAGATTTCATGATTAATAAATTTCCTAGTATTTGTAGTTGATTCAGACGCTGAAGAGCCCATAGCAGTTAACCGCTTGCGAAAGAGTACTTTAGGTGGTTGAATAAATGCCCGTAAAAAGAGGAAAGAATATTTTTGGAAGCTTGCAGCGCTGGAATGCTTTAGCAGATATTAAGAGCATGAGAGGCCAAGAAACTAGTAATATTGAATACTGAAATACTATCGTAATACTCCGTATATAAGTATACATGGTTTTATATTGTTCAATAGAGCCAAACTGTATTTATATATTACCTTCAACTCGGCTTTCTGAAAGTCATCGGGTACACCTAAGGGAGGCTGAGCCTACTATGGTCCATAATTATACCATGTGACCATTCAATGGGATGAAAATTCCAGCATCTCCATACGAGGCGAGTTTTATAAAGAGGGCTGAAATTTTATATTATTACTTTAATAATTCTATTATCCATGCAGAAAGGAATGAATCTATTATTTATTTCTCTATTTATCCAGGACCGAGCTAGTCTGACGTTATCTATCGCCTATAAACACGATTCCGGTAGCTCTCTTTTTCATAAGACACGGGAATGCATCACGAGAGTGGGATGGTTTGCGATAAGGCTTGTATAAAAAAGGAGGGAAAGGGGGAGAAAACAAGTGGAACAATAAGGAAAAATAATAATAAGGGAGGGTCATTAATCATTAGGGTCTTGCACATGGCGGGTCAGATCAGGTCAGGTCAAGTCAGTCAGGGCCGTTATCAAATGCTTCATCGTCTCTAGGAAGAGCACTCGGGCTGAGAACTGATAAGCTGGTGCGTACAGACTGGTATTTGGGCGATGATGGATAAACTTCTGGTTCCAACATCGCGTCGGCGTCAAGGTCCGAGCTGATGTTATTTTCTGGTAGCGGACAGGGACATATCAGTGTGCTTGGTCCGTCACGGATAGCGAGACCAATGGCTAGCACAAGCGTGACGGAGAACTTGAGCCATTCCTGCATGGCGAATGTACAGCAGGCTGGAAGTGATGCTGCAGTGTCTGGTCGATGATGGTTGACGCTGACAGGAGTTGATGGCTCCCGGTCCGCCTCCGTGCCAGCTTTCTCCATACCTCCAACGCATCGTGCACTTCGAATGGTGGAATACCTGGCCCACTGGTTCCGTGTATGTGTACCAAGCAAAAGCCCGAGGAACCACCAGGATATACCACCTAGCCGGCGCCAGTTGGAATGCCATGCATTAGACAAGATACGGCAGGTCAGCGTTCGAGTATTGGCCAGTAGCTGGGGAATGTACAGCTGTAACTTTTCAAGCCATGAGAGCGAAGTGTGGTGTTGTCCGGCCGAAAATATACGGCTAACAGGGCCTATGTCGATGCGTAGAGTCGATGTCTGGCGATTGCGATTGCGTCGTCTTCTAACGGTGCCTTCTCCTTCGTAGCTTATTGCTTCACTCCCTGGCGAGTTGCCCTTAGCTGGGGCAAATGGGCTATGTCCAAACTCGTCCATGTCGTCAAAGGACAAGTCATGGCCGGCCATCGCTTCTTCAAAGGACTGGTAGTGCACGGTATTACCCTCCAGCGAGTCAAGTGCATTTACTCTCGCGGCATCCATATCGGCATCATCCCCATCCGTCTCGTCATCATACAATGACTCGTCGTAACCCGATCCAGCCTTTGAGTATCGTAACGTTGAAAAATACCGTGCTAGGCGCTGTTGTTGTATAGAACTGGGTGACGACGATGGGTTTACTGGAGGAGCATAAGGCGAGAGCGCAGCAGATGCAGTAGGCAAGACAAGCGGCTTCAACGTACAGCAACCAGAAGGGAAACGGCGCATCTTTCTCTTTCGAGACTGGAATTTCCCCTGCAGTTGGAGTTCTGGTGATAACGGGAACGACGTTGCTGATCCAGGACCAGACTGGCTTGATAGAAGAGAAGTACGCTGGGAATGTGACGGGCCAGAATCAAACCCGGAGTCCACAGATGCTAGCTCAAAGGAACGAGAGTCTTCATCCCCCGAAGCCCTCTTGCACGGGTCAGAGAACGAAGCGTCCGGCTCGCTGGTGGGATGGAAAAGAGGCTGCCGAACAGGAGACAGAGGTATCTTGGTAAACATTGACTTGGGTCGAGGTGTACGACACATACTACCATCTCCGCCAGGCATCGAGGAGGCACCGTCTACCGCTGAGGCTGGTGGTGGAGGAGGCAGTTCGACTCTAGTAGGTGACTGAGCAAGCAGTTCAGTCAGGACATCGACTCGACGTTCCAGACTACGGTTCGTAGCAGTGACAGCTTCCAGCGTCCGTCGGTTCTGGGCCTCTTTCTCAACCTCCCACTCGAGCTCTCTGATCTTGTTGTCTTTCGTTTCTACCTCACGCTCCAACGCTCGTATGCGTATCTTTAGTTGTGCTTCTCGCTCTGCAATCGCTGCCTCTTCGTCTTGCACCCGAGCTTCAAACTTCTCCTCCCATTCAGTCAGTTCCTGTCTCAGGATCCGATACTCAGTGTTTAGTGCCTTGTATCGGGCAGCGTGAGTCTTTGCATCAGCCAACTCGGCATCCTGGAGTGTGGCTGCAAGCTGGTTCTCGAGATGCTCAATGTACTGGGATGCATCTCGACGGCCATCTCGATTCCGTCCCTTTGGTCTTTTAAGCCGGTCAACACTGGTGAAAGTGCTGCTCTTCTGCGACGATATCGACGCTTTTCTCGTAGACTGTAGCTGCATCTTCTCTTCCCAGTCGAGATCCGGCTCTAAGTCGTGGGTCTGATCCAGATCCTCAACGCTAGCTTTGGGCCGGCCAAACGACGCAGACCATGGAGGCGAGTCCGGCTGCGACGGAAATATAGATGTCACCGGTACACGGGAGGTATGTTGAGATCTCCTTCGCTGGGTAGAGTTTCCCAACTCCCTTAGGATGCTTGAGCGTCTGCTATGATGGCCCTGGCGATGGTACTGGCAGTAGTGGTATGAAATCCCTCATATGTCCAGTCGTTTTCTTTGTCTTCGTCTTCAATCCCGTCCAGTGCACTCCTCCATGTCTCAATCTGAGATTGTGGAGGGCTCACTTGTCTGGAGGAAGACGCAGTGGCAGGCGTTGAAGCGGATGCAGAGGCCGAGGCAAGCAATGCCCCCCTGAATCGAGCGTTACGCAGTTGTAGCCGACGGTTCTGGGTGTTAAACGGCGGCGAGGGACTCAGGGTGGGCGATCGGCTGCGAAATGAACTGATGCTGTGATTATTCTCGTTATTATCACTGTTCTTTCTGGTCAACGGGGGAAGAAAGATAAAAGTACCTCGACCTCGAAGGGTCTCCTATCTCTGGGCGCCTGTCCATCCTTTCTCGGCTCTGGTTATGGATAATAAAGGCAGCAGCGAGTCCGGCCAGTCTCCATCACCCCCCCAGCTGGCACCACTACCCATAAACAGCCAGGTCGTCCGATTGGCCGGGAGCCGCAGCTGTCAGATGGGAAAGCAAGCGGAAGCTCGTGAGATGCCGAGGGAGAGGACTGGGGGAAAAGGGGTAAAACGGTAACCTTCTGGAGAAAGGTTGAGAGGGAGAGGAAGAAAGAGGGAAAAGAGAGTCAAGTCATATGGCAGACGTTCTGCTGCGAAACCATAGTTCTTAAATTCGATGGATCTATTTGTTTTTCGTCATCCACTTTTTTGTTTCTTCTTCGTCGTCCTTTTTTCTGCTCTTCTTGATGTCGTTTTTTCTTTTTTCTCCATAAGGAAGTTTGTTTACTTTCAGATGTTTCACAGGGATGAGTCAGCGGTCATGTGATGGAGATAAGATGGAGTTGATAAGATGAAGAAGCGGACGAGGAAGGTGAACTGTGGTTGATGGTAGATAGTCATGCAATTGTAGTAGTATTAGTAGTTGTTGTAGTAGTAGTAGTTTGCCGTTGCAGAGTTGCATGCAGTGGTGGTACAGGGGAGGACAATGGGACAATGGCCTCGATGCGTGTACATGCTCCGTCATACCAAAGCGGATGATGCATGCCTGGTAAATATTATAGGACCCCTGCATATATCAAACACAGATGGCCAGCTGGCTTCGGTTTCTTGGTCTCTTGATCTCTTGGTCCTCAGGAGAAAGGCGATTATAGCTGCTTGTCGCTGGCTTCCCTCTGCGCTTCCTCCCTAGTCTCCTGCTCCTTACGCTGCTTCTCCCCGTCCTCCTTTGCCTTTTTCGAAGCATCTTCCTCCTTCTTCTGCTCTTCCGCTTTCTCCTTTTGCTTCCTCTCGGCCTCATCTGCGGCCTTCTTCAGCCTGTCTGCCTCCTCCTGAAGTTGCTTCTCCCGGTTCTTCCTGGCATCTTCGGCAGCACTTTTCCATGTGCCTGCGTGGTGGTGCGTCACAAGCACCCGGCCGGGGGGTGTTGGGTTGCCGTCATACGAGGCGAATGCGGGGACGGGAAGTATGATCACGTCGTCGAGAACTTGCGGCTCCTTGCTGCCGTTCTTCACTAGATCACCCTCCTTTATCTCCTTATTCAGCGTCTTGGAAAGAGACTCGATGATCTTTGCAGTCATCTTTTTCCTGCCTGTCACTTCAACAACATCGCTGATCATCTCGAGTGTGATCCCTTCTGGCCCGACTCCCTTTTGCTTTGCAATTTCATAAAGTTGCTTCACGATATCATCCACGACAGCCTTGATATGCTTGGAACCGGGCTGCGCTGCCAAAACAGCATTGGTCAGAACCTTCTTACCGCCATGGTCGGCATCAGGTTCGAGTCCAACAATCAGACCAGCCTTGACGGTACTGTTCGCATTGTGCATCTCAGCTGGTAGCCAGCTGTTTACCGGCTGCTCACAGGTAGTATCCAGGTCAGCCCAGATGCCGCCTTCAGATAACAAGATGAGGTAACGCAGCAGATCGGCTCGGAGAATGGGAATTTTGAGCCCTGTGTAAAGAGCTACGATGTTTGAGTTAGGGTACCGGCTGCGCACGTAGTCATCGCTCGACTCATCGGTGAGCAGCTCATGGCGGAACGTAGGGTTGTTCGCTATCCACGTATTGCTCATGTCGGTGTACTCGCTGCTAAGGTTGGCATGTTTGGCTGTCTGCCATATCTTGCTAGGAACCCCAGGAATTGCTTCATTGGCCTCTCCAGGGTGTGATGGTGGTGGTGGTGATGATGATGATGTTGTTGTTGCTGTTGCCGGTGTAACCACTGAGGTACTGGAAGCTGGTGGTCCTGGTGCAGCTTTTGATGATGATGCTGGTGTTGGTACGGCCAGCGGTGGGTGCGAGATCAAAGGAGGCTCTCCATCCGGCGCTGGCGGCGGCGGCTGAAAGGCCTTATGCTGATCATCTGGGCGATCATGTATTGCTGTGTGGACAGAGGCAGGACCAAACTGTCGAGCTGAGTAGATGAGTACGACGCTGATGACGGAGGCTACAATGAGCGCTCGCAGCACTCGTTGCCATGCAGTCGACATTTTTCTCCCCTTTTTTCGCTCTGTTCTAAATTATCCAACCGCTTAAGAAATGTCACGCTGAAACAGCACCCGACCAAGATCTGTTCTTTTCAAGCGTACCTAGGAGAGAATAGAGCAAAAGAATGACTGAGTGTGAAGGGATAAAAGACAACAGCTTCTCATGTAAAAAATCAAAAAGCTGAAGCTTTCAAACAGCCAACGCTATCAGCAGCCACCGGTGCGCCAGGCAGCAGGAAGAGGCTCTAAACCAACGCTTAATGCAAGCCTCTATCAATGGAGGAGGCGGGGACCTTATTCCTTGCCTTCTGTATGGATCCAACCTAGCTAGCCAGGGGTAGACAACTGCGTATATATGATAAGGTCCCTGGCCTTATGTCACATCTAGACAGGGCGTGGGAGACCTGAGACTCTCGGAGATGTGTTGTTCGCATACCATACCTTTTTAGCTGGTTTATTTATAGAGTGGCGCTTGGTTCATTTCATTTGAAGACAAAAGGCCGAGATGGAAGCGACCGAGCAATAAATACTCCGTTTACTAGTGTTATTCGGAGGTCATGTTCCATGGATTGACTTAGAAATGTCTGGTAATGCTACGGGGAACTTGACCCTGGGTGGAAACAAGACAGACCTTCTTGAGACTTCAGATAATCTGCATATTTCTGTCATCCACACAGAGATGATACCTACTCCGTTCCTGTACCCATTTCTTACTCTTACATCTCCATTTGAAGGATTTCAACCAATTAAAATAGGGGCTGGATGACCAATAAACTTCAGAGCGGCCCGTATCCTTATTCCGGTATCAAACACAGTATCGGATATACCTTTTAATTCAGTTTCTGAGCACTATAATTGGCTATCTTAGATAGTACAAGTAATAGTATGTATGCAGCTATGTAATAAGATCTGTGCCTGTAAATTACTATGTTTGGAGGTATTTTGCTTATAAATACACATTATGTCACCTGATCTATATTTTTTGGAAAATACTCACGTGTATTATTACTAAGCCCAAGCATGTGCTTATTGGATGGAAATTTCAAGACGTTAGATCGAAAAAGATAAGAGAGGGAGTCTTCTTCACAACTGCTTAAAGACACAATAAAACCACACTCCTAATTCACGAGATAACCATGGCGCAAGGTGCAATCAAGAAGTCTAAGCCCACCCAGGCGAAAAAGTGAGCTATGCCACAATTCCTTACTATACCCATATTCTCCTACTAACCCCTCCTTCAAGGCCAACATCTCTAGGTCCAAAACGAGGCGCAAAGACTATCGCACCTAAAAAAGCGAAACTTATAAAACAACAGAAACTGGTCAAGGTAGGTTAAGCCTTTTCCTCTTTTGAAATTGGATGGGTGACGAGCTAATATATGTTGTTCTACGAAAATAGAAATTAACGTCTGGCCTTACGGGGAAGACCGAGCGATTGCTTGCTGAAAAGGCAGGACATTTGGAGTTATTAAAGGGGACAAGAAAGGATAAAAAGGGGGATAATAAGCAGGCCGCAAAGAAGTGAAGGGCTGCTTCGTAGGATTGGGGACTTAATTATTTGCACTTTCCACGTTTAACTCTTACCGGATGGCAGGCATAAAGACAGTGCCGCAGAAGAAACGAGCAAGCGCGGGGATGAGGTAATGCACACCGGTGCTGATGCTGGGATGGATTATTCGGAATACAGGGAACAACTGGCTCAGGTTGTTGACGGATGTGATATGACCTCTTATGCCAGCACTCCGTGCGGTGTTGGAGGTGTGGACGGTCTATGACAGGGCTGAATTTGATGCGGCCAACAACAATGGTATACGGGAACGTCTCCGTTATTTACTCATAAACCGAGAACTTATGGGGGGCCCCACGAAGGGCCGGAATGGGATGATGTTCATGTACATTGCATTGTCATTATGGGATTATGAATGGCGTCAATCAAACTATCGACAGGCATAGTAACACTCCGAAAATCATTAAACGGACAGGAGTATACAAGAGAAACAAAACAAACGCCAACTAGATAATGGGTGGGATTAGGCTGGAAAAAGGGCGGGTTATCTCTTCTAGATAGCTCTTGCAACCTCCCCGGCTCCGCTTTCAACAACAGTCGCCTGCTCGGCCTTCATCTTTCCCTTGTTGACACCACCGGCACCGACACCCATTCTCCTGGCCACGTAACGTTGAGCAACGACGCCTACAGCCAAAGTAATTGCATCTTCAACCCATTCAGCTACCCACTCACGTGGATCGACACCTCCACTCTCAATGATTTCCGCAATGGCTTCTGGAACAGTTGATTGCATTTCTTGAGAGGCTGGGGTTTGGTCCGCGGAGGAGGCGTCAGGGGCAGGAGCGTCGAGCCAATCGATCCACTTCTGCGGAAGAGACTGGGAGATGGTATGGAAAGCAATGCCGTGGATAGGATCATGCAGGTAAACGGCGAAGGACACTTCTTCCTCAGTTTCTTGCTCAGCCTCCACGACGCCGCTGGCCGGTTTGTCGCTTTCTCCGCTGGGCCCAGCACCGGCCTGGAAGAGATCATTTGATACAGGCTGGTTGATGGCTTGGATGGCGAGGAAGATATCACTGTTCCTGACAGGGTTGGTGTCGGAAATGATTTCGGAGGCTTGACGAGTAGCTTCTTCTATGCCACCGCGAGTAGCGAAGAAGTCATTTGCATAGGACTCCGCACTAGCTCGCGCAAGTTTGCTGGCTACCATAGTACCCTTGATCGCGGAGATCGAACGGCCTGCTCCTGGGGAAGTATAGCGCCACCATGGCCCATCGTTCCAGCCTGCTGAGCTATACTGAGTGGTACCAGCACCCTCACCACGTTTTGGAGCAGCTTCCTGGCCGCGTTGGATGACGAGTAGGTCGCCTCCTTCGACTTGGGCCATGACTCGGGAAAACACATTGTATATGAGGGGGTCTAGAGCAGGATAGCCTTGGAGATCATGCGTGATATGGATTTGGAGACGTTCATGAGTTGATATTGGAGGTGCCAGTGTATGGAGAAGGGATGTAACCGTTGGAAGTGCGAGGGTGCGTAGCTCACCTCCTAGACTTCGGTGTTAGCAAGTGATTTTTCGAGGTCATACTTGAAATAGAAATCACTATCAAATATCTTACCGAGTCCTCTGAGAGCGCCAACATTACCACGGACCTGGTCCGCCCATTTCTGAGCATCTTCGTTGTTTCGAATCTCCTGCACGGCTGCCTCAGCTTGCTTGACGGCTGCAGTAGCCGTAGCAAAGAGACCACCCCACCACCCGCCGCCGCCGCCGCTGGCGCTGCTGGCCTGTGGTTGTGGTGCCGGGCTCGGTGGTGTGTTCTGTATCTCTGACAAGGGCGTGATGCTCCTGTGGTATGCCCTTGTGCTATCCCCTGACTTTCTGGTCTGTATCTTGTCCTCGCTGGACCTGTCAGTAGTCGGTGTAGCTGCAGCCGCTGACGGTTTCGGCGACTTGGTCGGGGTCGATGAAACCTGGGGTGTTGCAGGACGACTCGAGGGCCTCTGGGAGACTAGATTCTGAAATTCATCTAACACATCGTCCTCGACGCCTCCCTGCTTGCCTGGCTGCGGTGGTTTGGCGCTGACTGTCTCGACGCTCAGGTCGTCAAACTGAGCCAGCAGCTCATCGGTCGTCGGCGTGTGTTTGCCGTCTTTCGTAGTCATCGTTGCTTGTTCCGTCACAGACGGTGTCTAAAGCTTCATTCACTTCATGCGCTGTCGTAGCTGGTTGCTCGTCTATCGGCGTGTCACTTTGTCGTGCTGTTGGCTGCTGTCTCGAGCTCGGGAGGATCGTCGTCTCTTGGCAGCCAGACGTCACCATCACCACCACAGCGGCCGCCTACAAAATACACATACTAGAGCATTGCTATAATAAAGACACGACCTCTATGGGTACCTAAAAAATCTGCTGGATGGCTATGATCAAGGAAGTTTACAGGATAACGAGAAATAAATAAAATACTAATAAAATATAAAAAAGTGCAAAAAAAGCGACACCGCAGGGATTCGAACCCTGGCTCCCGAAGGAATTGCATGGCTATGTATGCAGAGAAACTGTATAACGGTAGCAGTGCAACGTATTAACCACTCTACCACAGTGCCTCGGTGTGATGCTGATGGGGCCCGGCAGCGCGTGATAGCCAGCTTTGGCAGAGCATTGCCACAGCCAGTCGGTTGCATCATACTCGAACTGAGAACCGAAAGCATATAAGAAGGCAGGTTCGCACTTTCTTGCTCATATCTTTCCCGCTCACCTCTTTTACTTCTATTAGTTACCACTTACGACGTCGCCCGCCACTTACGCTACATATTAACACTGTCTTCTCCACGATGCACTGGCTTGAATTAACATACGTAATCGGCCCGCTGATTATAATTGGTATTCCCTCGCTTTTAGCAGCCGGCCGAATTTGCATTTTTTTTCTTGGGCCGATCCTCAAGGCATCATTTGAGGCCATGGGCGCACAGCAGGCCGCGGATGTAATAAGGGAATTAAATGGTAATCCTATACCCCACAGAGCCCCTCGGCCACAGGTGCAGCCATCAGTGGAGCCATCAGTGAAACCATCAGTGCAAGTTAAGCACAAGCATATCCTTCCGCTAGATGACGTAGCTTATGACATAGGCGCCCTCAAGCAAAGAGACATTCTTCTCAGGTCGGCGGTCCTGGATGCTGCTGCGCGGGGTAGGCTCAAAGATATTGAAAATTTTGATGATCTCGGTCCTAAGGACTGGCGGTTGAAACTAGCCGATTCGAAAAAGAGGCTTTGGGCCTGCGAGCAGGTCTATTCGCAACTGCTGAAAGACCAGCCACTTCACTCAAGGATACCACAATATGTCAAATCCTGGTTTTTAATGGAGGGGGAAACATCGATTTATACGATTAAACATGGGAAAGGGCAGTGTAGAGACGCACAAGGTTGCTGTTCAAGGGGGTGCGGATGCTGCCAAAAGCCACGAGGCATGCTTCCTTCGGGACAACTGTATTATTCCCACTGCACAGCATTCTGTCCTTGCTGTATACGAAGTCGAGGAATTGCAATGCTGCCCAAGGAGTGTACACTTCGCGGTTCTGACAGGCTATATAGCACGTTGCAGATTGAAGTGACTGCGGAGCCAGCGATAACAGAATATCTCGCCAATAAGACAAGGGGAGAGAAAGTGAATGTCAGAGACGGCGACTGCTAGAGCTGCTCTAGCAGCTCCTATTGGTCCAATGCCCGCGAGAATAGACTTCCTTTCCGGGAAAAAAATAATAACATGAATTTCTCTTCCAAATTCTGATATTCCGCCGGTAATAGTGGTATATTTCTATAAACCCAAGACTTGGACTGAAGCCAGCCCTCTAGTGCGGCCGATTTCTCCGCGTAGAAGAGTCATATATATATAAATTTAAGGGTATAAGTGAAGTTGTACGATATGGACGTTTGTATTCACAAAATTATGCGAGTAGTAGAACATATTAGGGTATTAGGGTATCTTAGGCCGTTTATTGACATTTTCATTTCTTTCGTTTCCATGTTATAGTCGAGCTATAGATAGGAATAAAACTGTCTTTTATTTATATGTGCCACATCTTTAAATATCCATATGCCATGTAGCTTAAGATATTACGAGCGTAACTGCTAATTGTTCCTAAGAATTGAGTACGGGAGGTAGTTTGATAAGCTCACATTCGGGTCTTTATTGAAGTTGGAGTTTTGAGTTGCGCTGCGGCACAAAGCGCCTTGGCGAGCGGCGGCAAACACGTCTATTAACGAACCATAATTCGATCCTTATTAGTTTATATAATCAAAGTCGCCTGTGGGAGAAGCGCGTCGCAAAGGCCGCTACAAGGACGCAGGGAACAAGAGCTGTGGAACATTTGGATGCGTTCAAGGAAGCTCACAAACTGAGGCCACCATGAGTCGTGAAGAGAGTCCAAAACGGCGGAAGATAGACTCCGATAGATTTACCCCATCGTCACCAAAGAGCTACACCGGCCCTGGCCCCAGGCATATTTTCAAGCGACGCGATAGACCTCAGGGAAGAGACGACGATGATGGCCAGACAGGGTCCAGCAGGGGCCGAGATGGCGCATCAACTCCCCACCAGCACTCATTCGACGGACCAGAAGCATTCGTGAACGATGATGACGCTATGGCGCTTGACCGTGACTGGTACATGGGTGATGAATCCGGGCATACCTTTGGAGACGAGACACATAATCCCTTTGGCGCCCCAGAAAGCGCATGGGCGGACCAGATCCGCGAGGCGGCATTGTCGGAGAAGAAGAACAGCCGCCGCTTCAATGCTCGTGCTGTACAAAAACAAAAGGATGTGGATGCGTGGGAGACGAATCGCATGCTAACCTCTGGTGTTGCTCAGAGGAGAGACTACGATGCTGATTTTGAAGATGATGATGACTCGACAAGAGTGCACTTACTGGTCCATGATCTTCGTCCTCCCTTTTTGGATGGCCGTACGGTCTTCACGAAGCAGCTGGAACCTGTCCCCGCCGTACGAGACCCGCAGAGTGACATGGCTGTTTTTAGTCGGAAAGGAAGCAAAGTTGTTCAAGAAAGGAGGCAGCGCAAAGAACGCCAGAAGCAAGCCCAGGATGCTACAAATGCTGCTGGGACTACTCTGGGTAATATTATGGGTGTTAAAGAAGATGAAGGCGACAGTGCGGCGGCAATTCCAGGAGAGGAAGATCAAAAGCCAGGCAACAGCAGTAAATTTGCGTCACATTTGAAAAAATCCGAAGGATCCAGTGCGTTTAGTAGGAGCAAGACCTTACGGGAGCAGAGGGAATATCTCCCTGCCTTTGCCGTTAGAGAAGAACTGCTACGAGTGATAAGGGATAACCAAGTAATTATTGTGGTTGGCCAGACTGGGTCCGGAAAGACTACTCAATTGACTCAGTTTCTCTACGAGGATGGCTACGGGGAGCTTGGCTTGATAGGCTGTACGCAGCCACGCCGTGTTGCTGCAATGAGTGTTGCCAAACGAGTCAGCGAGGAGATGGAAGTTAAACTTGGAGGGCTTGTGGGCTATGCTATACGTTTCGAAGATTGCACAAGCAGCGAAACGGTGATTAAATGTGAGTTGATCTGTCCATGGTATCATTGGGCATTTGGCTAATAGGTTCTTTTAGATATGACTGATGGAGTTTTGCTACGAGAATCCTTGGTCCAGCCTGATCTTGACAAATATTCTTGCATTATCATGGATGAGGCTCACGAGAGAGCTTTGAATACTGATGTCTTGATGGGCCTGATTAAGAAGGTTCTTGCTAGAAGAAGAGACTTGAAGCTTATCGTTACGTCTGCTACCATGAACTCTGACCGATTTTCAAAGTTTTACGGAGGCGCCCCGGAGTTTATCATCCCCGGACGTACATTTCCTGTCGATATACAATATTCCCGTTCTCCCTGCGAGGACTATGTTGATAGTGCTGTCAAGCAAGTGCTGGCCATCCACGTTCCCAAGGGCCTGGTGAGATCCTAGTGTTCATGACAGGACAGGAGGATATCGAGGCTACGTGTGAATTGATACACGAGAGGTCGGTTCTCCTGAATGACCCACCGAAGAATAGTGCCGGCAGATTTACAAGCCAGATTTTCGACAGGCCGCTCCGGGTGTTAGGAAAGTTATCGTGGCTACCAATATTGCTGAGACCAGTTTGACGGTTGATGGCATTATGTACGTGGTAGATGCCGGGTTTTCAAAGCTAAAGGTTTACAACCCACGGATGGGCATGGACACACTCCAAATCACACCCATTTCGCAGGCCAATGCCTCCCAGCGAGCGGGCCGAGCAGGCAGGACTGGGCCTGGGAAAGCGTATCACTTATATACCGAGCTTGCATTTAAGGACGAGTTTTATATACAAACCATCCCGGAGATTCAACGGACAAACCTTGCGAACACCGTACTTCTACTCAAATCATTGGGAATCAAGGACCTGCTAGACTTCGATTTCATGGACCCTCCCCCACAAGATACAATCACCACCTCACTGTTTGACCTTTGGGCTCTTGGAGCAATTGATAATTTGGGCGATTTAACAGCCATCGGCCGCCGAATGAGTGCATTTCCCATGGACCCATCACTTGCCAAACTCCTCATCACTTCATCAGAGCTGTATGGTTGTAGCGAAGAAATGCTCACAATAGTATCTATGCTCTCGGTACCTAGCGTGTTTTACCGTCCGAAGGAACGACAAGAAGAGTCTGACGCAGCTAGGGAGAAGTTCTTCGTGCCAGAGTCAGACCATCTCACTCTTCTTCACGTCTATACACAATGGAAAGCAAACGGCTATTCCGACGGGTGGTGCGTACGACACTTCCTCCATCCCAAGGCTCTTCGGCGAGCCAAGGAGATCCGTGAACAGCTACATGATATAATGAAAATGCAGAAAATGCAATTGACAAGCTGCGGGACGGATTGGGACATTATTCGAAAATGCATTTGTTCCGGCTACTACCATCAGGCTGGCCGGGTCAAGGGTATTGGAGAGTATATTAATCTCCGGACGAGCGTAACTGTGCAGCTGCATCCGACCAGCTCCTTATACGGTCTTGGCTTCCTACCTGACTATGTGGTATATCATGAGTTGATATTGACCAGCAAAGAATATATGTCTACTGTCACTGCAGTTGATCCTCATGTGAGATGATTCTTCCCCCACCGGCATTTCATTACATCTGCAAACATAACTAACATGGTTTTACTTACTAGTGGCTTGCCGATCTCGGTGGTGTTTTCTATTCAATCAAAGAAAAGGGCTATTCTGCACGGGAACGCCGCGTCACAGAGCGTGAATTCAATAGGAAAATGGAAATAGAAACACAAATGGCTGCAGATCGTCAGAAAGCTGCGGAACTCACTGCCCGCGAAGCTGAGAAAGAGTCGGCTAAAAAGAGACAGGAAATACAGACTGCAGTGAGAAGACCGACTGCTACGCCAGGGGTAAGGAGAACTACCGGTGGGCTGGTTACGAGTGGTAGCGTGGTTAAGAGGCCGCCGTCCAAAAGAGTCGGAAGGGGATTTTGAGCGACAAGGCTGTGTCTTTTTCCCATTGTCTTGAGCGCTTGGATAGAGATAGAGAGGCTGTCGAGAGTTTTAATGCAAAATATAGGTCCTAGTCATAGCATTCCAGGTCATGTCTGGCATTAACAGATTTATAATAGAAAATAATGCTCCATGATGAATAACGGGTTGAACTATAATTTTTAGTAGTATACACGAGTCATCGGAGCAGTTATTGAAGCCATATCCCCTTTCTATTTCCTGAATTTCCGAGAAGCCGAATATAAGATGAAGCCCCTCGAGGGTGAAAGCTCATTCCATTGCTTAGTTGATGAAATTAATGCAGAAAAAGTGCAATATAATGCTCCCAAATATGTAATCCGCAAAAGCCCTGTATTAAACCTGTTAGTAAACGCGCAGTTCTTCCGTTGTCCCAAAGCTGCCGATTGAAATTAATGCTGACCTCTCACTAGAACCTTCTCCCCGGTCTTGAATTGGTGTTTCCGCTCCGCTGGAGCTCCCGGAACTTATGGTAGTTGTAGTCTTCCCTACATCACTGGTTTGCATCCTTAAACTTGCCGTGAGAACGAACTGGCCAACAGCGGCAGAGAACCCGCTTAGGAACGCATTAAATGGCTAGATTGAGAATAACCCAAGTGGTTAGCTCTCATTCCCTTTCATGATCTGTCTCCGGAGATGATACGGATATTTTCGAGTAAACTCACATAGTTGCCCGCTAATACACAGTATACGAATTGGATTCCTCCAACAAGGACTAAGAAGGCCATGAACGTATCTAGGAGTAGGGTCCTCTGGGGGGTTTTTGTGGTGTAATTGTCCCATATATTCAGTATTATATCTGTTGTTGGGGCGTTTGCAGATGTCGATGGCGGTGGTCTGGGTATTGTCGCAGAGGCTGTCGCTGGCTTCACCTTGCTGGGCGAAGGAGTGGTCGCTGGGCCTGGCTGTACATCTCGACGTTTTGGTGCCATTGGAACAGAGTTATATGGGAGGAAGCCCAGGAGGCCAAATATCAAGCTGTTGCCTGGTATACAGATAACCCAGCTATTATCAATCAGCCGTAAAACGTATGCGTTCCTTCGTCAAGTCCGCCCTTCTCGACACGCCGTCCAATTGATGATGTTGAAGCTATCTTGATGCGAATGAACAGCTCGCCGATATATCACGTGATGATATGATGAATTAGGTAAGCAAAAGTAACCTCCAACGTCGCTGGAAGTAGATAATAATCATTAGTGGCATGTTGTTCTATCACGAAACATACCACAGAGTGAAAAAGACGCATCACTCGTGGCTATAAATAAAGCACTGTTTTAGACACTACTAAGGCTGCTCATACAAAATACTTACAAATTCTGTATACAAGTTATAATGGTAAGCTATATACTTGTCATAATTATGTCATTTACCATCTCTAATACTAGGCTTCTCCAGAACGCAAATACAAGCTACTCGGCTGCGGCCCTCTCCCTTCTCACCTCCTGCGGTGGCATCATCGGTTATGCGCGTACAGGATCTATTCCATCTATAGCTGCAGGGCTCACAATCGGTGCGCTTTACGCCGTGAGTTATTTCCGCCTACAAGGTCATCAGCCTTACGGAGAAGAGATTGGCCTTCTTGCGTCCGCAGTTCTAGGCGGTAGCTCCATCCCAAGGGTTATCAAAACCGGCGGAAAACCCCTTCCCGTGGGTTTGAGCATATTGGCAACGTATGGCTTGATCGCATTCGGCTTGGCTTACCGAGATAAGAAGACATCCGCTTAAACAGTAGCCAATTGCATGGAACGAGGTCAGGGTGAAAGGCTTGTGTTGTAGTAAGAAATATGTAATTCTAGAAGAAATGAAACGCTCACATCTCAATATTATAAGTACAGAGAGATATCACGCTAAATATTCCCGTTCCCATTTCGTCAAGCCGTTTCACCCAATAACTCCTGTGCTATGAATAAAAGTGTAAATAAACAAACAAGTACATTCATTTTGCATTGATTAGATGCGTACGAGGATGTTCTTCCTCGACCTCCGCTAGATGCCCAGACTTTCGTTCCTTAGCTCCATAGTATCGTCAATTTGCGGGTTCAAGAGATCACCAATCTCCATGCTTTCTTGCATGATGCGCCTAGCCTCCTCTTCGTCAACATTCATGTCTTCCTTCACAAGCGTTGTTGTCAGTTCTGGAACAAGCACTGCTTGGACATAACCGGAAACTCCGACCGCCTTTACAAGTGAGTCTGATAACGCTAATTCTCGCACTCGTGGAGCAAAGCGAGTAACAATAGCTTCCATCCTACGAAAGCTTGTAAGCATGCGAAACACTGAGAACTAAGCATAGGGGTAATTCTTACATGTTTTTTGCACCTCGCGCCCCATAATACCCAGTGGTCATCTTTTCTAGTTCAGAGTTAGTAATGCTAAGGCGAAAGTTCCCTTGCTTGTTGCACTCCTGTGCGGATGATTTTAACAATTCTCGATAAACCGAGACACTATCAGGTAGCAACATTCTTTCCAATTCTGCAAAGTGGCTTTCAATGCGCTCCTGGAATGAGCCCCAGTCTATTGTTGGATAACAACATTCTTTCCACTGCTTTTCTGCAGATTTCCTCCTGTGTAACAAACAGAACCGAGATTGCTGGCCCATCCTTTCCATTGATTTGAAAGATTTGAACAGCTCCACATCCACAGGTACCTCGCACACTGGGCACACAGTAACTGCAGCTGTGCGACGGTCAATCTCCTCTTGGATTTCAGGGGGTATATGCACGGAGAAAGACGAAGATACGGAGCTCAAGGGGGACACGGCTTCAAATCCATCGCTGAGTTCTAGCATGTCAAAATCATTTTCATGACAAGAGCTAGCTGGAATTGCAACGTGGGCTTCCATAAAGGAGGTGGGATCCTTAAACCGGGGCCCTTTGTCTGTTTGGGATTTATGTGACTGTTCAGGGCCATCGTCCGAATCGCTCGAAGATTCCATTTCCAATTCGCGCGCTGTCTGTTTTTTCAGGGGCGTTGAAGCATGGATGTTGTGAGATGCCTTTGACGAGTACTGCTTTTGTTTTCGGACTTGATTTGGAAATGCAGCAAAAATGGGCTCCTCATCCTTATCTTTTTGGGAAGGGTGAGTTGCAGGTTTCCTGATATTGCGTTTAACCACTGGTTTCCTAGATGTGTTGATTTGCTTCTTCTTAGGTGTAGGCGCAACCTTCCGTCTCCCCGGCGAATTTTTTATTTCCGAACTATCTCTCCCCTCCAGGCGGCCTTTCGACAAGTATTTTGTAGCATCACTCTGCTGTATATGGTAGTTTAAGTCCCTTGGCGAGAATAGAGTCCTCTTCTGCGGATCACGAATTGGTGATACCTCCTCTACCTCTCCGAAGTCGTCGTACTCGTCCTCATCACTGGAAGCAAGAGGTTCATCATCAGTCGCAGGCTCGGCCTTTCGCTTTGTCGATGCATGGCTCAGTTGTTCTGTCGAATCGTCGGGCGATTGGCTCTCTGTTTCCGCAGCTCTCTTTTGCGCGCTCCGTGTTGGCCTCCCTCCGACCTGCGTGAGCGGTGGGCCTCCGCTATGATTTCTGGTTGTTAACCTGGTTGACGCGAAGCTAGGGTTTGGTCTTGAGGCAGAAGCCATCCCTCATGGGCGCCGGCAAGATAGCGGGCAGGATTGGTAAGAACTATGGGCGTTCCGTGGTTCGCTGGAGGTTTGTCGAAGCCGTTGTTTGCTGACGTTTCGCGTCTTCTGTTTGCGGTTTGATCTATTTAGACGCGATAACCACCGAGCTAAGCGCCAAGTCGAGCTCTGCAGATAACAGGTAGAAGTTACATTACGAAGTACACAAACCCATTGTGTAACCATACTTATCCAAAGTAGCGAGTAATGCAAGATGGCTCGAAATGCCATTGAATAATGGCCTTAGTTCACGGATGTCCTTTTCATGTAAGGCATATGGCTCATTAAGTCATATAGTGCAAAATAGATACAAATGTATTTCATAAAATTGAAGAATATAATGACAAGAAATGTAAAGTAAAATTAGATACATTGATCGCATTAGCGTACTTGAATTACACATGAGATAACCTGTTTCATTGGAACGTCATCTTTATGTTGGGTTCGGTATAATCATCATGCTGGTCGGCCCAAGCATTATGAGAGGGATTGATGCCTGAGAGGCCATGGCTGCTGTTAGGCGAGGAGATCGTGGGACATCCTGGAGAGTCATATTCAAATTTCTGAGCAGGGGAGGTGACCGGTGAGCTGTAGGAGGTATCAAAAGTCATTTCAATTTCCTCCTCTCGAGCAGGCCATGAATGTGTAGTAAATTTTGACTGGTTCTTGTTTTCCAATGAGGCTGATGAGTTATTAGACGCGGGAGACAAGACTTGAGAGACGTTAGGGGATTGCTTAATATCTCCGTCTTTATTTGCCATATTCTCTGCTGCCAGTTTTGGTGTTGAATCTGCCTGTGTGTTTGCAGGGGTAGATGGCTCATTGCTTCGATCAAGGTTAATGGGAGGCAGCGTAGACTCCAACTGCTTGATCTCAATTTGTTCGCCTGCAAGCTCAGCTCTGATGGCATCAATATCAAAGAGAACAGAGCTGTCCGCATCGCCCGGCTTTCCAGATGAGCTCGGCTCTTTTGCATTCTTGTTCACATCATAAGTTTCCCACCGTTTCTTTTGAGCAAGCTTCCCGCTCTTGAAGAAGCCAAATCTCTTCTTGTCCGGCTTCAACTCGGCTTGTCTGCGAGCTTCGTCTATCTCCCGCATTAATTCACGCTGCCGCTCTTCGTGCTTTTCTGGATCAGGGTCTTCGATTTCAGTAAACTCGTCGCTTTCTACATCCCATCCAACCTCTCGTAGCAGTCGAGGCATTGCGGTACGGTAAGCCA
Organism: Nannizzia gypsea CBS 118893; assembly: GCF_000150975.2. Lineage (NCBI taxonomy): Eukaryota > Fungi > Ascomycota > Eurotiomycetes > Onygenales > Arthrodermataceae > Nannizzia > Nannizzia gypsea. The sequence continues at coordinate 750,048 of NW_003345197.1, forward strand.
TGTGGCCGCTGACTAGATGTGTAACGTTGACATTTTCAATCTCAGGAACACCTTCGACAGGGGCGAGTCCAGCTACACGCATAATTCCACCGCTGGTTGCCCGGAAAAGATAACCGAGAATCCAGTCATTCGAAGAATAACCATTCACAAACCTCCCGGATACAACGCTTCGGGCCCTGGTATACTCGTCCTTGGATACGACGACAGGAGAACCAAATAGATATACGTTTTGGACCAGTCCAAATGCACCTTTATTTGCAAGCTCCTTCAGACAGGAAAATATCAAGCGTGATCCCAGTGAGAATCCAAGGAGGGTGATGGGTCTATTGCCCAAGTTCTTATTTATCAAAGAATCAGCCAGGATTAACCCAGCAGCATTTGCACGGGCGAGTGACACGTTCCAGGGATTGTCAATCAGATACGATAGCTTAGTTAGAACAATAGGCAATTGTAGCGATGCCATCAAAGCTGTGAGAATCGTGGCACCTAGGACTTGTTGAAGACCTTGTGTAAGAGCCTGGGGAAGGTCGTCGGTCAGCTTTATCTCCGTATAACATGGGTAAAATAGAGATAATTGAATATCGTACCTCAGTAGCAAGGATGTTGATGGTCTGTCCCGTACTTTGCAGCATCTCGGGCTCCCACAGAACAGAGTAAATGTCGCCCATGATAGGATCCACAGTACTAAATGGTAGCCGGATGTCATCGACCTTGCCATTCATCCATCCCGAGACTGTCACAATAAGATTGAGTCGTTTGTTGTTGTGTAACGGGCGATACTCAAATGTTTTGACAGCGCCCGTCCTTCTATTGGAGGCCTTAATCCCAATGGTACTCCCGGCAACGGTTGCGCCGGAGGTTATCAGGGCCGTTCCACCAACTCCGCCAAGGAAGGCACTCGTACCGCCGACTCCAATAGTTGTAAAGCCAGCAGCAAGGCCGGCACCAATGACAGGTGCAAGAAGCCCAGCTGAGAGGCCAATTACCAGGCCGCCTCCAACCGTTGCTAAGCCCATTATCAGATACCGTTGCTTCAAAGCAGCCTTCCTTCGCGATTCCAAATGCTGTGCTTCATCCCATGTCTCCTTGCTAGCTTCTTGTTGCATTTCTAAAGCATCAATAATGCGTTTCTCAAATCGGCAGATTTGATTCCAGGAAACATGCATGGACTCTCCAACTAATTCAAGTAGCTTTCTAGACCTGGCATCGTACGTTGCATCGGCGATAAGAACGAGAAACAGGTCACAAAGTACAGTCCATCGAAGATCTATATCTAGATCTTTAGACTGTTCAATTTCGAAGGATGATTGGATTTCTGGTATTTCATTACTGTCGTTATACTCATAAGGCGGTGGAGGCGTGGGTAATCGTGACGGCTCATCTGAGAGCTTTGATGTCTTATTGTCAACGTCCGCGACAGACTCATCAACTGATTCTTTGGGGCTGGATTCAAATTCCCCGGCAAGGGGATTCTTAACACGAGCATTCTGCATCAGTGGAGAAACCAGGTCCTCTGGCCGAACCCCATGTTCAGCCAGTTGTTCAATCATCACCTGTTCATCGGAGTTAATTTCCATATGCCCGTATAGCCGGATCATAATTTGTTGGCCCCATTTCGTCATTGAATCTACTGCAGTGCTTAAGAATTTGCGCGTCGTTTTTGACGATGACTCGTATGATTCCACTTGCTTAACCATTTGGAAAATAGTTAATCTTGTAGCTCCAACATACGCGATTCGCTGGCCTTCAGTAAGCAAATCTTTTGTTGCTTCTAATTGTGAGGTTGGGTCGCGTAGATCATCGTCTTCAACACCAAGAGCATTACTTTGGGGTTCCTTGAACAAGTAATTCGTATTTTCATCCATACTTGTTGCAGACTGTGCATCTTCGTCAATTTGAATCCGGGTATATCCCTTCCCAGCCCCCCCTAACCCTTGATAAACTGTATCATCATCATCTTTGGCACCGCGAGCCACAATTCTTCCATAATCATCGTAAACATCAAATTCCCCTAGGGCTGGCATAGCTTGCCATGTATCCTCCTCCTCTTCTTCTTCAGAGTCGTCTTTTGTTGTTACCTTCTGATGTGACCACTCCGATACATCTTTTGAATGCGCCTCATGGGGTGGCTTGGGATCACTGGGTTTTGTGGAAGTGCCAGTCTCTTGTGTCTCTGATAAGCCTGTGCAGGCATCACGATGATTTACATCTGATCCAGGTTCTTCAGCGGGTGAATCAGTTGCCTTTTGTTTCGGCGCCTCAAGAGGCACAGATACTGATCTGACCATGGGCTTTGAGATACCTGAGTCTGGAGGTGTATTCAGCCTATCTGGAGGGCCGGAGGGTACACTATGCGTTGACACGGATCTCGCTGCTAGAGTTGATCTTCGCGGCCTAACCGGCAGGCCAAAATCGTCAAGCTCTTCTTTGGCAGCCACTGGTTTTGTCGGTGCGCTCTCTGGCCCCTTCTGATCGTTCTCCTCACCACATTGGCCTGTTTCCCCATGGCCGCCCTTATCCACTACCATGTTTTTATCCTCATTCCCCTTAATATTGTCGTCCACGGATGCTACGGAGTTCATTATAGGTCAACACCCTTCTCACCGCCACGATGAGATGATGCAAAAATCCCAGCGTAAGATCTTTCCCCCAGCAGCAAGGAACGACATTCCCAGTTACTAAAGTCGATATAAGTGTCCTCGATACCGGTCTAATGAGCCGTTTTGTTGTGCTGCCTATTGCTGCGGCAAAATCGGAGGCCTTGGGTCGAAGACGAAGGGGTAGAGGGGGAGGTTAGAGAGTTTATAGGACTGGGAATGGAACAAGCAGTGCAAACAGCCCATATGCAATGCCTAATTATTGTTTGAGGGTGGCAGGCGTGGATAAAGACAGGAGCGCATGCAGGTCATGAGATCATAGAAATCAGCCCCTATGTTATCTAAGGTCGATTAGCTTCAGCGCAGCTATGGAAAAGGCGTCAGATGAAGCCTACCGCGGATAACTCGCTCTTCTTGCGGAACTAAGTCTCTGCTGTAGCTAGATAGCGTATATACCAAACGAGATGAGGGTGATTCAGGGGCCTTTTTGTGAAGCTTTCCCCCCTTGCATCAACTCCGTCTAGCCTTCTCGTCCTTTTTCTTCCTTGAACAACAGCTTTAAGATTGGAAACAAGGAGAGTTTAAGGTTTTCACGTGCGTGGGATAATTGATAATCCGAGAGCTTCTTTGAACTTCGCTGATTAGATAATCAGTTTTAGTTAAAGTCAAGCATACTCCGTACCCAAGGAATTTCATGCCAACATCCTTTCAGATATTGGATCCGTCCACCTTTTTGCAGCGTATATAACAATAACTAGTTCGGCTGTGACTCCTCAAAGCACGACTATAAGGGCACTGTGCCAGATTCGTCGATAGAGGTTTTCTGGAAGGCGCCTGCTACTCTCAACGAGTAGTAATGGAAATCAGTAAAGCCAGAGCATCAAACCGGGTTACAACATCAGGTAGATCAGGTTCTCAAATCCATCAGTGCGTTTTTCGAAAAAAGCAACACAGGTCAATGTATACCCTGAAAGCCTGCCCATATGGGGTGACAGACGCCCATAAAATACTGGCGCAGTCGATAAACGAGGCTACGGGCCCCAAGCTGATATTTCGGGGGCTTAGTCTCTCTTAAGAGATAAAGGAGAGACGACAAGAGTTATTATTATTAGTTATGGCTGTTCCATTAGGAGTGACAATGCCCTGATGGGTAATTCGACCGCAGGAGGATGATGAAGCCAACGTCAACAAACCTCATGGCGCCCCTGTGACTCCGCCGCATACCACAAGTTGCATGACCAGAATTAACGTGCCGAAATCCGCCGCTCAGCCAAGAATGCGGCCTCGGACTTTACTACATACAGTTAGGCGCGTAGCTAAGCAGCATGGGTGGGGCTCCAGCGGTTGGCTTACTTATGGAATACGGAGTAGTTGGCCAAACAACTCCCTCGGTACTCGGTACTCCCTAGAAAAACTCCTAACGCCCCGCAGGTTTCCACTTTGGATCTACAACCTTTCGTCTTTTTAACTCTTGATTCTACGATGCGCTCCCATCCTTGCTGCTTTTTGTGCGGCAAACCATTCCAGTATCTCACAAAGTATGGAGTTCGAACTTGGAAGGCACATTGCCAACATTTAGCGCTTGAGGAGGATAGCAGACATGTAAACTCATTGCGTCGCCTATGGTATGGTGCCGAAAACGTGACACATTCGCTCTGTTGGGATGCGGTGACCAAGGCTGTCGGAACGGAAGTTACAGATCATGAATGGCTCGAAAGATTCCGTCAGCTCCTCCTTCAGATAGGACCTTTTCTTACCCCTATATCTTTTCCAGACGAACCTCTAGTACCGGATAGTATCCTGTACACAGTCCCAAAACCAGCGGAGCGAATACAGACTAGCAACACTGTACTTCCATACGAAATCATTCAACTTATCTATAGATACTTTGATAGCTATCTCGATATAACTCATTTTACATGGGTAGTTGGCATTGAGCCGGGTCGAGATATATGGCTCAACCTTGGCCGAAAATACCTTGCTTACGGATCACCTTTCTTCGAAGGGTCTGTTGACGAGGTAGCTGTTAAACTTAGGAGGCTTATCCACAATCTCCAAAGCCACCCAGATGATTTGCCAAATATTCAGAACTACACAGTAATCTGGGATAACATTGAGATTTTGCTCTCAAAGGCAAAGCAACGTTTACTTGGGGCAGAAGATTGCTCTACATCGGAATACCAAGTGCACTATGTATCCACACCGCGGATTTTGTTCGAAAAGGAGATTCGCCTCAGTGATACGTTAATGGTATCATTGAGGTTTAACCATGTCCTTGATCGCTCTTACCTATGCGGCCTCCAGTTCAATGATGAATTTTTTGGATATGAAGGCGAGTTTGCTATTAACATAGATTTGAAACAACTCTGCGGGCTGCAGCTTGCATCAGACAAGGAAGGCATTGTGGCGCTAAAAGTAAAGGATGGTTTAATTTGGGAGTCCCACTGGTATGGCAGTGACCGCAACTCATGCAGGCTTGAATATACCAAGATAGAATGGCCTCTTGGCACTTCCACCAAATTCCACATCGCTTTTGATGTAAGTCCTGTTTTGTGCTATCATGGCATTTGACACTAAGTACTGTTACTAGGCTTTTAAAATACACGCCTTATCACATATTCATGGCGAGGCTCAGTGCAACCCTCTATCCTGGATTTCGGGGCTTCCGCCAGACGGCCTAGTTCCAGATATTCTGGTTAAATGCCAACCTACAGGTAATACCTTGCCCGTTAGCTACGTTGACAAGCCTCTGAAAGCGGCGAATGTTGTAAGTGCGTTTGTCAGCACTGAGACTCAGGCTATTTCCGGGTTCGAGTTTCTACTTGAAAACAACAAGATTACTATTGGCAAACCCGAGGGGTCAAAACTATCAATTGAAGCGCAATCCCAATTGGGGGAATTATTTACTGGATTGGCCTGTACGGAAGGCCGTAAGGAGTCAAGCGTAGCGGTGAAGGTAAGCAACTTCCTTCCGTCCATATCTATGGCGTATTACTAGTTACCGAATGAATTATGTATAAGATTTTCACGAGTCGGGGTCGATGCATATTCTTTGGGTGCCCCAAAGTAGAGGCGTGGCAAGTAGCTGCCTTCCCTCAAGGGGTATTTTGCTCCAACCCTGTGGTGGTAAGAGATCACACTGCCTCGACTAATGGCTTAAAGGTGGGCTTTATTTTAACAATGCCAAACTTAGGATAACCGTATCCGTGATATATCCTCTATTGGAGTTTTTCGAGGTGAACCTGGCCTGAGTATAGATACCAATGAGGATCAGGATCCATTGCGCTGGCCCATGAGTACGCTTACTTTCAAGAGGGGTGAAACCTGTAACGTATTTATTTCTTGTGCAACTTTAACAACGGCATCGAAGATCACAGTCTATAACAAAACCACGCCGAAGGAGTCTTTTATATGCGGGATTAGGATTTCCTATTTGGATGGACCTTCGAGGATATTAGGGGAACTCATGGAAGAGGTTGAATCCTTTGTTCTTGAGGGCCCATTGGAGTACATCTCGGCAGCCTACTCTGTTACCGGTCGGTGTAACTACAGGGTGAACGGTCTGCATTTTGGACATGGCACTTCTGTTAAGGGAGTGGGTGACCTGAATGGGGATGTGATCAAACAGATCAAAGTTTCAAATGTAAGTAAAAAGAGGCGCCCGTTTTCATTTCTCGCCTTCTCCTCGCTAACCACGACGTTAGTCTGTTGTATATTGGCTGTTTAATGATTCGTTTTCATACTTGAGCTTGACGCGTTCCAATAATAACCTACCCGGAGCCGGTAGTCTTAAGTATCGACGTCAGCGTCCGCGGCTTGCTTTGTCGAACGTTTGAATGTACGATGAAGGCATTATTATGTTGCCCGAAAAAGCATGCTAGTCTTTGTTTACTTCTGATACTCATTTTTATCTAATTAGCAGCGGCGTGGGTTTTCCCAATAGCGCCCGTCTAATTAAATGACCATAACAGGCACTCAGCGGTGCCTATACTTTCGTAGTCTCATCGTGGGGTCAAGAACATTATTATTATTTTTCCAATATAATCGGGTCTTTCTCTGTTTTCCTGTTTTCTCCAGGTGCGATAGCTGCATTCACTAACCTCGTTGGGTTGGGCTGTGAGAGCCCTAGCAAGACTCTAATGCATGCTACAATCATCCAGAAACTCGTACGAAATATTGCAAGTACACCACTTCTTCGTAGGATTGCATCTTCCCATGCACTTTGTACTCCATCATGGAAAAGGTAGTCTTGTCCATATCCATCATGAACATGACCAAATACAACAAGCTGTGGCCTCACTCTTCTTAGCTCTCTTAATATATACCCATCTCCTTTCTTTCCAGTATCATAATGAAGTACGGGTGGGCCATGAACCACTACAACATCCGTTTTATCAGGGATCCTACGGGTCCAAACATCCCTAATAGCTGGGTATTGAAAGGCCCAAATACCAAATTCTGGTGTCTGCGGCGAACCATAAACATTTAAACGTCTTCCATTTGAGAATCTTAGGGTGACAAATCGGTCCTGGAGGTAGTCGACATCGTACGAATCCAAACTGAAGATGGACGATCCAGAATCCTTGGGAATGCGGGTAGGATGACGTTTAACGAAATCTGGATCAAGCAGAAGATCGTGGTTTCCTGCTACGACGATTTTATGAGGATGTGGGAGAGCAGAGAGCCATTGAAATTGACCGTGAAGCTCCTCAAATGAGCCATGTTGGGTTAAGTCACCAGCATGGATGAGCAGATCACCAGGTGAAACCTCTCTGGTCGAATTGTGGGTATCCGAGATGCAGACAATTTGGATTGGCTTGGTATTGACTGGCGGAGCAACAGGGGGTTGTCGACAGCAAAGGTGAACACAGTAGAGCACATCAGCCAATGTCTTAAACCCAGAGAATGGGGGAGGACCTCGCCCTGGTTGTAAGGATACGGCAACAGATGACTGTTCATTTTATAGCAGCCAAAATCGAGCACTCTGTAAATCGACCCAATATATAATCAACCCAGCTCAGCCGGCTCTGTTGAATAGTCACGCGCACACCAAGTTTTGCGTCCACTCGAATCTCAACGCCAAAGAGACCTGCAGCTTGCCCTTAGTTAACAGTTTAACTAGCTTGCGGAAGATATCGCTCGATTCCGTAGCTAGTGGAGATGGACACCCCGGGAGAAGGCCCGGCGGCGACGGCGACAGCGACAGCTGGACTATCACGACATCTTCGTTATCGTCAGATTTATGGCCGCCTCTGCTGCTCGTCTGCTGCTGGCTTATGCTTGCTTTTTGCCCATGCCTCCCCTGCCCAAGTTGCTCCCTTCGCTTGACAAGATACGATCAAACGTCGACGTCTTGCTCCCTGCCGAGGCACGCGATTGGCCTTTGCCCACCGACCCGGTTCCCGCATCACACGTGACTACCCTGGAGAAAGCCTTGCAAGAGAAAAGAAAGAAGAAAGAAAGGACCCTTAGTAAAAAGAGAGGATGGCCTCCTAGGGGCTCTTTCAAGGTGAAGCGCCAAAGGGAGGCAAAGTAAAAGGGCAATCAATAACACCGAATATCAAATATATCAATATCACCGTCCTTGTTCTATAGTTAGTTTAAGTATATAAAAGCAAGAAAAGTCAAAAGGCGAAAAGCCAAGCCCTGCCGCGACCGAAAATCGGGTAAGCTTTCCAGTTCCTGAGCAGCGAAAGGAAAAAGACAAGAGAAATTTTTCTGGACCCAGAGGACGAAGGAAACTCCTCAGGATCGGCTGGCTCTCTCTCTCTTCTTCCTCTTCCTGTCCTTCTCCGTCTTCTTCTCATCCTGGCTGTTGTGAAGTCCGAGCCATTCACTCGCATCCGGTGCATCCCTACTAGTTGCTGCTGAGCTTTCTCCAGCTTTCCCCGGCTCTTGCAAGGACACGTCTTCTTCACGCCATCCCCAATCGCAGCGGCCCCAATTACTCGTATAGAGGACGATAGGACGAGAGAGCCTCGAGACCGACCGTAGAGAGATCGCATCATGGCGCAGAATATAAAAGAACAGCTGGTTGGCAGGTCTACTGAGCCACCGATGAGCGCACATGTCAAAGCCCATTTTATGCAGCACGCGAGGGTAGACAGTGAATCTGGTGAACTATACATGACAAGAGAAGACTTTATTGAAGCCATCGCCCCTAAGAATGAAGACTATGTAAGTTATTCCTTCTGTTCCGGAAGCATTGGGTTGGGCTGCTTGCGCCGTTACTGTTAGTCGGCGCTCAGTTAAGCATAAATAAGAACTCTTAAGCATAATCCAACAACACCCCTTCTTTTTGGCGAAAAGAAACAGGACATAGGGCTAATGTGATATTTGGTTATTCTATAGCACAAAATAAAACGGGAACAATATGGCATTCTCTTTAGCGTTGCCGACCGAAGACATACCGGCAAGGTCAACCTCCAGGACTGGTCAATGTTTGAGGACCTTCTGGCCAAACCAGACGCAGAGTACGAGATTACATTCAGACTCTTCGATACTGAGGGAACGGGAATAGTCAAGCATGAGACGCTACAGAAGCTGTTCAGCTCTGCCAAGGACGGCAGCAACATTCCATTCGACTGGAATTCGGGATGGGCTGCGCTCTACACCGGCTCGAAAAAGACAAGACATGACATGACATATCCGCAATTTGCTCAGATGCTTCGCGGGTTGCAAGGAGAGCGAATAAGACAGGCATTCCACCTCTTCGATAAAGACGGCGACGGCTATATCGAGCCAGAAGATTTCCAGCGCATCATCTTAGAAACCTCGCAACATAAGCTGTCAGATCACCTGTTGGAAAACCTGCCTACGCTATGCAACATCTCGTCCGGCAGCAAGATATCATACGCAAACGTGCGTGCATTCCAGAACATCATCAGAGAAATGGACATTATAGATTACATTATCCGCAGCGCCGTTCGCAAGAGTGACGACGGAAAGATCACTCGCTCCGATTTCTTGAACGAGGCCGCACGCATCACTCGCTTCTCACTTTTCACGCCAATGGAAGCCGACATCCTCTTCCACTTCGCCGGTCTCGACGCACCATCCGGTAGACTCGAACTCGGAGATTTCGCAAAGGTCATTGATGCTTCGTGGCACAGCGCCAGCGTTTTGGGCAGAGAGGCATTGGCCGGTGTATCCAAGGCAAGCGAAAAAGTCACTGGAACAAGCAGTCAATTGCTTCACAACATCCTGGAATCTGTCCATCATTTTGCCCTTGGAAGTATTGCCGGTGCGTTTGGCGCGTTTATGGTCTATCCGATTGATCTCGTCAAAACCAGAATGCAGAACCAGAGAAGCGCACGTGTCGGTGAGAAGATGTATATGAACTCACTCGACTGTGCTAAGAAGGTCGTTCGGAACGAAGGTGTTCTGGGATTGTATTCTGGTGTAATCCCCCAATTGATTGGAGTTGCACCCGAAAAGGCTATCAAGCTTACCGTCAACGATCTGGTACGAGGATACTTTGCGGACAAGGATAAGGGCGGCAAGATATGGTGGCCTCACGAGGTTATCGCTGGTGGTACCGCTGGTGCCTGTCAGGTGGTATGTGTTTCATTCTCTTAGTTCTTCTTTTTTTTTTGCGAAGGTTATTGCTAACCTTGTCTAGGTCTTCACCAACCCGCTAGAAATCGTCAAGATTCGTCTCCAGATCCAAGGAGAGATTGCAAAGAATGTCAATGAGGCTGCAGCTCCTCGTAGGTCCGCAATGTGGATCGTGAAGAATCTGGGTCTCATGGGGTTGTACAAGGGTGCTAGTGCCTGTTTGCTCCGTGATGGTATGCGCCACTACTTCCTTTCTTGTTGATATTGCTTTTATTTGCTAACATGCTATCCAACAGTTCCATTCTCCGCAATCTACTTCCCAACATATTCCCATTTGAAAACGGATTTCTTCGGCGAATCTCCTACCAAAAAGCTGGGTGTTGTTCAACTCCTGACTGCTGGAGCTATTGCCGGTATGCCTGCTGCGTATCTCACGACTCCCTGTGATGTCATCAAGACCCGTCTCCAGGTTGAAGCCCGAAAGGGAGAGACCAAGTACACTTCTCTCCGCCACTGTGCCACCACCATTTTGAAAGAAGAAGGCTTCAAGGCCTTCTTCAAAGGTGGACCAGCACGTATCCTGCGTTCGTCTCCTCAATTCGGTTTCACCCTTGCTGCGTACGAAGTACTACAGAAATGGTTGCCAATGCCAGGATCCGAGCACGAAGAAGTGATTCCAACCGGCTACGTTGAGCCTGGAGCTGGCTTGCAGTCAGCCTCTGGCCCACTACCCTACCTTCGATCACGGAATGCGCTGAAACTCATTTTGGACCTCGAACCGAACTTCGGCCGCCTGCAACCCCCAACGGGTGTTAGCTTGCCAGGGCTGAGCAAGTAAACCTAAGCCCTTTCACACCCAATTAACGAATCATGATATTAATTGTCTAAGTCAACCTCGATCATCGCCCTTTGATCCCAAGTGGAAAATCTCAAGTTGTAAAACACCCGGCAATACCCCCACAATATTCCCATAACCCCTGATTTACCACCCGGATCTCCGTTTGTCTTCGCCGTTTCCTCAGGTACTTTGGTCAATTTCCTTGTTCAGCATATTTAGACTCTTTTGACCCATTTTCCACCCTTGTACTTTCTTTACTGAGTTTTGATAACTTTTTTTTTGTTTCTTTTATTGGGAAGGCTTTGCTACACCTCAAATTATTGCAACTAAACCTTGAATTTCATATCGTCATAGGAAAGACGGAACAGATCAGTTTTTCTCCAATTTTTCCTCCCTCATACAATTTTCTAGCTTGTTTTCCATGTCGCTTTTTCGCCTGTTTCTCTTCGCCAGGATAGAAAGTAAGGGATAGACCAGAGTGGAATATAGATTTAGACTATCCTTCGTTGCAACGATGCTACCCTTCTCGACAGGCTTGGTATAGTATGAGCCTATCTACGGCTATACTAGTAGAATTATCTGAGAATCATACATTAGGAGAAACGGAATGTATTACTATCTATACACCTGCTCAACAAACAACATGTGTACGTCTATTCAGTATTTCATGAAAAGAGACCAATCTCCCGGCGAGAGCCCTTCCAATGCTTGAAGGAACGCCGTGATAGCTCCTGCACCCAAAACGCCGTGCAACGTCGATCGTCTCAAGCTCTTTGTCCGAGAATTGGACCTTTTATCCCGCCCGTTTGCTCGTTGCCTTCTCCGTTCCTTCATTCTAGCCCCTCTCCGTAACCTATCTCTGTCTGTCTCACTACTTGAAGAATCGGAGTATTGGTCTTCCACAAAAGAAACACGGGGCTTAGAACGACAGACACGGGCATCATAGTTAGACGGAGCAGCATGAGATGTTGTTCTTGACGGGGTTTGGGCCATGTGTAAAGGTGTCTGAGAGTCGCGGAGATATGAGCGGGCATGCTGGCGGGGGTACGGCCCAGGTGGATAGCTGTTGGATCGACAAGGTGGGTTTATCGGGTAGTTTGGGTAGCAATTTGGATAAAAGTATGATGTAGCGGTTGGTGGATAATTAGGCCTTCTAGGATGTTGCTCTGGTGGTTGGTTTACATTATATGGTATCTTCCATGTGTCCGTATTTGAGGGTAAGTTTGGAGAGGAGCCTTTAAAATCATGCACTGGTATCTTGTATGTATCGCGGTTATCAAAAGGTCCGGTGCTAGTCCTTTGAGGAGCAAATGTTTGCAACCTGACGTTGCCTTGGTTCTCCGCCTGTGGGCTGGGATGAGCGTGGGGTGTAATATAGCTGACGTCCCCTTGTAAGTTGGAACGCCCACGAGCGTTACTATCATTTGCGGAAGGACAATTATGAGGAGATGAGGATGACGGATCGGCAACGTTTTTTGGTAAGCCTTCATCGCCCTCAGGCTCATTCTCCGAATCGGTCTGAACAGTAGCCCAATATTTGGCATTGCTTTGCCGAAGATCATCAGCATATATTCTAGCTCTTTGAGATGGTTGCTCCGAGTTTTCTGTAGTCTCCGCATCCACAGACCCAGGGGTAGCAAGACCACAGGGTAGCTCGAAGCAATTTTCATGGTGTAGGTATGAGCTTGGATTCCATGAGACCTCTTTTTGCCGCACCCATAGCTGTAATAAAGGGTCAATTGCCTCAGCAGATACCTGAACCATATCCTTGGGCGTCTTCTTTATTTGCTTTAGGGCGGTATCGACACCTCCAAATGAGATAGCACGGAGTTTCCTGAAAGCATTACGCTGATATTCGGGTATAAATGGATCAGTAGCGGGGCTGCCTGTACAAGATATGGTCCCTTCTTCTGCTTCTCGACGAGCAAGATTATAGAACCTGTCTATTCTATTCAAGGACCAGCATCGAATGATAAGCATGTTCTGAATCTCAGCGCGTTCTTGTTCAATTAAAGCTGTAGCAAGGTCCTGCTCCATATACCTAGACATGAAATCACAATGAGCAAGAGTGCAAACAATGAAAAACGGCAGTGACTTCATTACCTCTTTGAAGCTAATAATTTCCCTAGCGTTATTATTTGCCCTATAGCCATAAGGCTAAGGCTGAGTGACTCCATGTAGGCTATGAGGTATGTGACACGGTGCTTCTTGAAACAACGTAGAAAATGGTCTCGTAAAGTCTCATTACTGGATGAGCCATTGTCACAAGCCTGAACATTGTTCAGCATTGACTTGAGTTCGTCAAATACTGCAGCACTCTGATGCGAGATTTCCCTGATGGTGTTTCCAGCTTGCGCAGAGTAAATGGGGTCAGGCTCCTGGAGAATCCGCCCTGCATGTTTCAACGAAACGGCCAGGAATGATACCCCCTTCGCAATGCTGTGAGTTTCAATTCCGCCATTGAAGACCTCACAGTTCACAGCGCTCAGAAAAAGAGAAAGTTCAAATCCTACAGCGGCTCTTTCGAGGACCTCGGTGCTATCTACTAGCAGTTTATACTTAGTTATTTTGTTCTTCGTCATGAAATGGCATGCACCCGTACCTCTTTGAGCCATGAGCCCTATCCGTCTCGATAATATATTTCTATTCTAAGAAAGTTCCGGAGGAGCAAAGTTGGCGGAAGGAGGAAGAAACTATGCACCACCAATATAAACAATTGCACATGGGAAGTGCAGTCTTTTTGGTTCATTCGCCCCAAAGCGAAACTCGGAGTCATGTCACCAACCAACTTGCGTAGATAGAAGACGTATGGTTTCAGAGAAGCTCAATAGCCTATAAACCGAGACAAACGGCCGTGCCGCAGATTATCAGCCTCATGCCAGTGATAACCTTGCAGACAAACTATTGGGTTGAGTATTAAGACTGGCCACCGCTGGCGGAGCTTTGCACAGGCAATATACCTGGAGCTTTCTGGTCGAGATATACCCTTGATGGCCTATACGGAGACCCGGGCCATACGTGATGGGCGCAGTGATTTATTGCATAGAAGGACACTGCAAATGATTGTTCTATCCTGCACCAGCCTGATTTTCCCCTGCTTGCTGCAGCTTCTCACCAGGGCATCGTCAGGTGATGGCCAACGAGGAGTGTATTCTCTCGCCCTGCCACAGCAGAGCCTAGAGCGGCAACGTGCATGCGTCCGCTGATGCCTCACGGATGCTGCGGTCCATGATTGGGCATTCGCCTGCGTAACTCGTCCGGCCGCCCATTCCGCGTAAAAAGTGACTATCGAAGTCATGGGGTGCATCGTCCTTTGGTGTACTCTGTGAACAGCCAGCGCTGGAGTCGCCGCCCTCGAGTTCACGTGAGAGATTTGATCGGCCAAGTTTGAAATCGAGCTTCAGGGGCCGCACAAAAGAAAGAGTACGGCCTAGAGATAAGGAAGTCGAGCTGGTCCTTGTAATAAGTCAAGGTAGTCCATGTGGGAAATATGAAGGTTGGGATATAACTAGCTACCATGCAGTTAGCACTGGGCGTTGAAGAAGTTTGGATAACTACTTGAAAGGAGAGACTGGAGCAGCATGGCGGAGAACGGCCTCGCACCTGGATAAGAGAGCCCTTGATGGGTGATACATAAGTGCTTTGTTGGCTTTACGAAACCCCATGTAACATTTCCTGCAGGGTAGGCAACGAATTGACTGATGTATGCAGACTGCATCGTTGGGCAAGAGGAGGGGAGTGAGACCAGCATAACACAGCGAAGCTAAATCGCCGTTTCTATTCTTATATACCCAGTCTGAACAACCAAAACAACAACAACAACAACAACAGCCTGCACACCATCCCCTTTTTCCTGCCAGTGTTATTCCCGTTGAACCATCTCAGAAGACCTAGGACGACCGCCGTTCTATAAACGGTTACAAAATGCCTACTGAAAAACCTTCATATGATGCCCTGATCGTGGGTGCCGGTTTCTCTGGCATCTTTCTCCTACATCGTCTCAGGAAAATTGGTCTGAAATGCAAAATATACGAGGCTGGCACTGGTTTAGGAGGAACGTGGTATTGGCACACTTATCCAGGTGCGAATTCATCTCTTTGTCTAGGTTACGAGTTTACGAAGGAATACTTATGACCTTGGCTGTGCCTCAGGAATCCGCGTCGACTCTGAAGTCCCCGTTTACGAATACTCTGCCCCAGAACTATGGTCCGGCTGGACGTGGACAGAGAAATACCCCGGGGGAGAGGAAATTCTAAGATATTTTGATCATGTCGATCGAGTCTGGGACATCAAAAGGGACGTTGAGTTCAGTACCAAAGTTGTTGGTGCCCAGTTTAACTTGCAAAATAACAACTGGGACGTGGAAACTGAAGATGGACGCACAACACACTGTAGGTTCTTTCTTCTGGCAACTGGATTTTGTGCCAAACGGTATATTCCTGATTTTAAAGGGCTGGACTCCTTCAGAGGCAAAATGTGTCACTCTGCCTCCTGGCCTCGCGAGGGCATAGAGGTCAAGGGGAAGCGAACGGCTGTAATTGGGACTGGCGCCACGGGTGTCCAATTAACCCAATCACTGGCAAAGGAATCTTCTAGCTTGACTGTGTTCCAGAGGACTCCTAACCTGGCGCTTCCAATGCGCCAGGGCAAGCTATCCCCTGAAGAACAGGAAGGCAAAAAGTCGAGCTATGAAAAATTCTTTAAAAACAGAGAAACCACCTTTTCTGGGATGAGGTATGACTTTATGGCCAAAGTTGCTGCGGCTGAATCCGAAGAAGAGCGTGAGGCTCAGTTTGAGACCCTATGGAATAATGGTGGATTTGAATTCTGGCTAGGAACTTATTCGGACATCCTATTTGACCCCGCGGCAAATCGTCACGCATATGATTTCTGGGCCAAAAAAACACGAGCGAGGATAAATGATACCAAAAAGAAAGATATCGTTGCACCATTGGATCCACCGCATGCATTTGGGACGAAACGACCATCACTGGAAGAGAACTACTATGACTTATTCGACCGGCCTAACGTTGATGTCGTTGACATCAGAAAGAATCCTATTACTGAAATTAAACCAGACGGCATTCTTCTCGGTGACGGCACTTTCTATCCACTAGATGTAATTGTTCTCGCTACAGGCTTCGACGCAGTCAGTGGAAGTATGACGAATATGGGCCTTCGTGATATTGACGGCAAGCCACTTGAAGAAGCCTGGAAAGATGGAGTAAAGAGCTATCTTGGCATGTGTATCCAGGGCTACCCAAATATGTTCTACATGTATGCCACACATGGCCCAACCGCATTTAGCAATGGGCCATCATCAATTGAGATTCAGGGGCGCTGGATTGTTGAAGTGATCAGGAAGATACTTGAAAACGGTTGGAAGAACATACAGCCCACAAGCAAGGCACAGGAAGAATGGAAGGACAAGGTCAATGCAGCATCAAACATCACTCTTCTCCCACTGACTGATTCATGGTATATGGGTGCCAACATCCCGGGCAAGAAGCGCGAACAACTCAATTACGCTGGCGGCCTTAAGCAGTATGAGGTAGAAAGCCAGAACGCTTTGAATGCATGGGATGGGTTTGTGGTAGCTTAAGCTCCAGGGGCCGATCATTTACTTTCGGCAATTAACTATTCGTTCTAAATTTTGTTTGACCAACTAGCTATGTAGCTACTTAGGGTAAAGCTGATGCCTCTAGGCTTACACAGTTTATATAGTCGCAGTTGAGGATCAAGTATACGATTCCTGGAAATCCCCGTTCTATCATCCAATGTTGTAGATTGTTACTTTCTCGTATGCATCCATGAAGCATGAAGTCAGCCATCGCTTAAGATGACGTATGGAGGGTATGCATATTGAGTGTTTAATCTCAGTCTGTCATTATCAGACCTTATTAACGTCTAGCATTCTCATTAACAAAGTCGACCCAGATAGCTACCTAGGTAGCCCTATATACAAAAACAGAGCCGTACACGTCGGCGTTTGAAATAAGCGCTTGAGTTCCACAAAGCGAAACTTTGACCAACCTGATCGCCAAAAAGAATTAACACGACAGTTGGTTAGGGTTTGCTACCCGAGAGCTTAACTACATAGATCGCGCAACGCTTCGGCCAACATAAACAACATGTAACGAGTACTCTGTATGGAATCTATAACGCTAAACAATAGAAAAATATGTTGAAGTTCGGCCCAGACCAATCTTCCCACGACCAGCAACCGAATTAATGATCAGGTGGTAATGGTCAACTGGTAATTGCTCTTAATTCCGATGAAACTCTCCGCCGTCTAGTTCAGCCGGCTCAGTGAATCGGCTTGAATGATGCTTATTTGGAAGCTCCGACATCGTATTTACTTCTCTTATCCGTGGTTCCTCTACAACATTCGCTTGCTTCTGCTTTTGCCCCCGAAGGAACCTATGAGCGAAGAAACCTGCGATAGCCAAGAATATGACGCCCACAGAGAGTCCAACTCCGAGTCCAATTTTCGTCGAAGTAGCTAAGCCTGGTTTCTCCTGTTCTGGGCCATTATTGTCAGGCTGAGGTGATGTGGATGTCGGAGTAAGGCTGGTGGTTGGTGCAGGGATGGTGATTGTTATAGGAATGGTAGGTGTTGTTGTCTGGGTTGGAGGTTTTTCATTTGAAATGTTGAAGTAATTCGACGTAAATTGATTCTCGTTATCACGTCCAGCCCAGAAAAAGAAAACGTTGGAGAACTCTAGATCATGCCCGTAGGTCTGTACAGTCCAAGTAAAATTTTGAGCGGATGCCATATGCGTTGCTATATTGCAATAGTGGTAAGTCATTGGTGATAGCCAAACGTAATTGTAGAAGTAATTCTTGCACTTACAAAACACTACTCCACTAGGGATTGCGCTGCCCCCCGTAGGATATTCCTGCCAGATGACAATTTCATAGTCCACCAACTCTGTTATCCACGAAACTATCTTCTGCTCACCCAGGTACCATACAGGGTTATCCGCTGAGTCCGCCGCTGGTGGATTGACAAACCGATTTTTGCTGTTACCGAACGCCCGTGCAACAGTCGCTAGCTCAAAAATAATGATAAATATTATCCCGGCGTTTAGGAAATGAGGCTTTCCCATGGTGTGCAAATAGTATATCGCAGGCTATGGGGTAATGATGAGTGCCTTAGATATTTCAAGGAAGAAGAGCAGTGAAAGGAACAAACGGCCAACTACCTGGGTAAGGTAACGAGGTAGCGAGGCATCACGGCGTATTCATAAGCACACAGGCACCTGGGGCTCCAGAGCAGCATAACTCCCAGGAAACGCTTTAACTACTCTTATGAACACCAGAATGGACCGCCATGCCTAAGCAGAGTTCGGTTTTGACAGGGAATACTCCAACATGTTGTATGCAAGGAGGAGGGGCCAATAACTAACACAGCCTCAGAGGATGAAGGTCAGAGGAGCCTTTTCTATTAATTGGTCAAAATCCGTTGACGCCCCGTAATAAAAACCTAGGTATCCATAATAGATCCCCATGTCATGATTAGTTAACTCCGTCCCGAGCTGCTTGCCGCCGACATTTTAAAAATAAGACATGAATAATCTACGCTGGGTTTCAGTCTTCCTAGCTATAAGGCCCACTGGCCTCCACCGCAGCCGCCAATGATGCCCGAAATTCCTACGTCCTCACCGGGGCTCTGCCGTCCATATATCCTTTGCTAAGGCCCCTTTTTTTCTTGATAAATAGTGCTTGTTACCACTATTTCGAAGCATTCCCAGGTTGAGCTCAATATCCCCCTCCCCCAAAAGGCAGTTAACTACCCACGATGCTTCTCTTTCAACAGACCAAACTTTTCAATAAGAAATTACCACTGGTTATCGCGGCAGGGAGCTTGACATTTTTTACTATACTTCTATTTACCCTCTATCGGCCAGGCCACTGGAAACATCCCCGGATTTCAGCTCCTTATATTCGACACAATGATGACATTCTGAATAATGTTTCTAATTCCACTCTTGGAGTATGTTAGCCTATAAATAGCCAAAATAAAGAGTGTCTCTTGTGCTAACCCGAGTCCCGGTTTTACGTATAGTTTGAGCGAATTTATGTTGTTAATCTTCCCTCGCGGACTGACCGGCGTGATGCCCTCGTATTAATGGCTGCGCTCAGTGGCATCAAACTCCATTGGATTGATGGGATCATGGGAGAGACCGTCCTGGATCGGGCTTTGCCGCCGCCTGCATCACACAAGACTATGAAAAATGCAAATATTGGGAGCTGGAGGGCCCATATCAATGCGCTTCAAGAGTATGATCCCAAGTCTCCCCTACGCACACGATCTCAGGATATCTAGGGGCTAACTCGGCAAACCTAGTATGGTGGAAAACAACATAAGTTCCGCTCTCATACTTGAGGATGATGCGGATTGGGATATACGCATTAAATCGCAATTAAAAGATTTCGCGTTGGCCTCACAGACTCTTATCCAGCCTCTGTCAGGGACAGGGAATCTTGCGTATGCGGATCCAACCTTCCCGAATCCCGGAAAGTCCGCAGGAACGCCAAAAGATATTGATATAGGCAAAAGTACTATCCCGCCCGTGCATTCTCCGTACGGCGATAATTGGGATATACTATGGCTAGGCCATTGCGGAGTAAACTTCCCAGATGCTACTCTTCGAGACATCGCAAGGGATATACCTGGAGGTCGAGTTATTCAAAGGAATGACTCTACAGTTCCAGAGGCGGAGCACCTGGTACTGTCTCCGAAAAATGACGAATTCACATCATCATTTCCACCGCATACAAGAGTAGTCCATCATGCAATGACTGCTGTTTGCTCCCTTGGATACGGTGTTTCCCAAAAGACAGCTCGGAGGCTGCTCTATGAATTTGGTGTGAAGAAGTTTGATCGTCCTTATGACCTTATGCTTCGAGATGCATGCGATGGTACTGAAGGTCGGGTTAGAAATACCTGCTTGACAGTGCAGCCGCAGCTGTTTAATCATCACCGGCCGGCGGGGAATGGTAGTTTTACCAGTGATATCACAAAGCACGAAGGCCAAATAGAAAAGGCTTATACCGAAATGATTCGATGGAGCACGAGGTTGAACCTTCCGAAACTTATCGCAGGCGATACAGACTATGATGAACAGTTTCCAGATAAAAGCTAGCATCGTTTATTTAGAGAGATGCATTGGCGGATCTTCTGTGGCAGGCCCGATTTATTATTCTGTGTATGACATAATTTAGCACTCTATTTTGGCTTAAACGGCGTATTGGATATAGAAGGAAGGGAGGGCATGTAATACACTGAAATAATTATATTTGGAAGAAAGTCTGGACCTGGATTGAGGACTGGTAGACAGACACCAGCAACCTCTGAAAGAACCTCACTCGAATATCATTCCCTACCGTGATATGGATGTATAAATGTGTTGATAGATATAGGGCAGGCAATGACTCTCCTTATCTCTTCTTCTTCTTCTCTTTTTCTCTCTTGTGTTGCGTTGAACTTTGAATATTGCATATGGTACTGCAAGTTCAAGTTAATTAACAAGCAGGTATATCATATCATCCAGCATTTTTTGATCACTTCCCGTTGCCAACAACAACTATAACTACTACCAGCCGTCACCTCGATGTCTATAGGAGGCCGGAAAAGAGACCTAGACCGCGCCACGTACGGAATAGATGTGGACTGGTCTATGGAGAGCCGAAAACAAGGGTATTTGGTTGGGACTATCGGCCAGTCGGTATTGCAGTGACAACAGAACTACACGACCTATGTTACAGGTGCCGCGACTCTGTGCCCTATATCTCTCCATCAGGCTGCACACAGAGAAGGGGGGAAGGAGGCAGGTGCCAGATGTCATTTATCAAGCAGTCAGTCGCAACCAGCGGCGTATCACTAGAAATAAATGTTTCTTCCAGGGGCCCGAAAAACTCATACATACGCACAGGGCACGACGTGGCAGCCGTTTTGGCTCCTTTTCCTCGTCGACCAAGAGCTGCCAGTCTGGTAATTGTTGGTATACTCCGTATGGGCCCGGGAAAGCTGTTCGCTGCTGGTAAAGCGCCCAAAGATGACGGATGAAACCGGAAATGGGAGAAACTAGCTATGGCCCGGATGCTATGTGCATCCCAGTCTAGTTATCCATCCCTGAATCCTTCGTCGGCAACTCTCCCGCTCTGGATTTCAGTGTGATAACGCACATGTCCCGCACGAAGCAGCAGATCAACTCTCACGGCCGTCGATAGTCGGCTCGCCAGAGAGGGGTAACTGATCCGCCAGCCTCGACACTATCTTGATGTGGTAAAGGTCACCTTATCACTGTGATATTGGACTTTTTTCTGATGACAGTGGCTGCAGGACGGGCTGGATAAAGTGACCATCCTCGCTTCCAAGAGTCTGAACAACCACCTTGGAAACCCTCGCAGAAGGCTTGATCCTTTCTCCCAGCCATCAAGCCAGCCAATCGAAGGCACATGCCAGCATTGTTGGGTTGGTGTGCGTCGTGCCCATCACATCGTCTTGTTACTTAGCTGCATATGCAGGCGATGGCACCAACAATCTGCGGCCGTAATTGGCTACATCCTCACAAGGGGCCCCCGGAATCACCCCTTCCCTGCTCGTGTGACGGCAAGAGGCATCTGCAGTCGTCTGGCGAGAGCGAATCAACCACCAGCCAGCACACCGACTGCATACAGCTGCATATGAGCAAGTCCAGCGGCGGCGCGTCCATAAATAGGACCAGGGGTCCCGCACTCGTCGCCCTCTTGTTTCGAGATTACTCGCCCTTTTATTGTTGCGCCCCTTGTTTTGCGACTTTTTGTGTTTCACTTCTTACCCCTAACAGAAAAAAAGCTGGCCTTTTTTTTATTCAGTCCCTTTTTTAGCCTTCGGTTGTTTCAACAAACGCTCACCCATCGTTTTACCCCCTTTCGCCCAACCCCCTAAACTACTAAATATATACATCAAACAATCCCCTTTTGGCTGTGCCAACAATACAACAACTCTTGCCGTTTACGTGAATTCTACCTAATCTGTTTCTTCATCATTGTCTGTTGAGTCGACATTTATATCCGACGAAATCGCCCGTCTCCAGTCTGAGCGTCAAACTGCAAACCATTTCCCGGGCCATATATTCGACCTTTCTTATCCCCTTCATTCGATTGATCTTCATCACCAAGAAATAAAAACCCACTTAAAAAAAATTACCCGCTCAAGCACGTCCTGTCCATCATCATGTTCTCAGCAGCTCGTGCCGCCAAACCAAAAGCTTTCTTTTGAGCATCTCCGCTGCCACCACCAACACCGCCTCCTATCCCTTCAAATCTTCCAGCCGCTCTCTCCATACCCAGGACGCCGCTGTCCACCCACGGAGTGAA
>NW_003345197.1:773363-774331 GCF_000150975.2 Nannizzia gypsea CBS 118893
TTCCCACCCTCACGATATGGGTCTCCCCCTGGACTCTCTGATTTCTTTTGATCTTCTTATAGCAAGCATGCATGGTATTGGGATGCTTTTGCTGGTTCGAAAGCGTAATAGCACGGGATGGCTACTTTTTTTTGACGGATTAATGTTCTTTATGAGGTTATGATTATTTTCTGCGTTGGTCATGGTATCAGCGGGCTTGTTTGTTCTCGGAATGGAAAAATAACGTACTAATTTTATGATCAGAGAAGTCCTTATTATTCTATCGTTTACTTTGAAAAAATCCAATAAGGCTTACCATATATACTATTTTTTCCCAGAATACTCCCACTACACATTTATATTGTGTATAGGTAAGTTAACTCTACATAATCAATCTTTTTTCCCAAGCTACTACCCATGGCACCAACCAGTATTATCATGTCCAGAGCCTACTCTACTACTCTACCAAACATCCCCAGATAGATCCAAAAAAAAAAAAAAAAAAAAAAAAAAAGAACATAAAGGGGTAGTTATAAATTATAGTTATGCTCGTGCCTGTTATCGATAACTTAGTTAACTGAGGCTAAATTCAACGTCAAGTTTGAAGACGCAACTTTAGACTCTACAAAGAATCGGATGCAACTGATGATGATAACAGAAACATTGCTTCTCAATGTCACTTTATCGTCGGCCGGCAATAAGATCACTACATTGCCTAAAAAGACAAGTTGCAATTGTTCCTCCACACCGAAGGCAGCTACTAACATTAGCTATTGAAACATCATGGTAATATGCACCCCCTTTAAAATTCCAAGTCCTCGATTCGAGAACCTAAGGAGAGGGATGTCTTAAAGGGCCACCATAGCCCGAACTCTTCACTTTATAATCTTTGCGTGAAAGCCGAATGATAACTTTCTGGCTGCCCATCCGTTTGGAAAAAAATTGGTCCTTCCAAACCCCAAAGGCCCAACTTTGGTTCAGAGTACAAA
>NW_003345197.1:774888-776325 GCF_000150975.2 Nannizzia gypsea CBS 118893
TCCATACATCGACCAGAGCAGACGACGATGTACGGGAACAACTGGAAGCATATGCATTTCCCAACGTCCTGCCGATTATGTCAACTACAAACCTCCAGCAACGAGAGGACAGGAGACTAGGCCTATCACAAATGACAAGTATGGCTGGTCTTTAACCCTACCATATCCTGGCTTGAAAACAATGGCTTTCACCTTTGCAGGCTTACTATCCGCCGCTCAAAGGCAAGTCGACACCATGGCAAATGGAAGATCTGTACAAAGAAAGAAGACCAAAGAAGAAATGAACAACCTAAACCTCGATTTTTTACCGCATGAGGGTCGAATTGCGTTTTGCAGGGATTTTATGCGTGTTTGCTTTGAGCATCTTGCTTCTCGCATTATCCTTGCATTAGAAAATGTTTCATCTGGCGCCACCAATAGCGTTGGCATGGAAAAGTTGGGGCCAAAGTCTCCCGTTAAAACTGTTGTTGTTAGCGGTGGTGTTGCCGCGAACCAGTATCTGCGACATATCCTGCGCTCATTTCTGGACGTACGAGGGTTCTCCGACGTCGATATTGTCGCACCCCCGTTATACCTTTGCACTGACAATGCGGCCATGATCGGCTGGGCTGGTATCGAGATGTTTGAGGCAGGCTGGAGGACCTCCAGGAAGTCACAGGCTATTCGAAAGTGGAGTCTTGACTCCGCGGCTGAGGATGGTGGTATACTTGGTCCCCATGGCTGGGAACAGATAACAGAATAAGGCTACTCGCAACAAGCTCGTTTTCGTTCCTTTGATCCCATACCCTTGGGAACGGAACCACCCCTATCATAGCCAACAAAACGCCCACCAGGTTAAGTATACTCACCTAACCCTAGAAATATTCAAGGATACTTTCGAAAAATTTTTTTTGATAAAACAGTTACTATCTGCGAGAATTATAGGGGATGAGAGGACAGCCATGCAATACCAAAGAAAAGAACACATAAAAACAGAGCAAAAGGAATACATGGTATATGCAAAGAAGCGCCGATAATAGCTCACATGCTTCGGTTTAACCCAAACATTCATTTATCCCAAAAGAAAACCATCAAATCAATGAGATGACGCCAGTTTAGTGAAATATAAAGGGGGGGTAGCCATCAGTAAGGGATTCATGATACCAAAACTTCGGAATGCAAAAATCAACCTCACCCCCCTTGACATTAAGGTAAAAACACAAGATACTGAGCAATGCAATAAGATCGGAAAAGAAACGCCATGCAGGAAATCAAATACCCTCCCTAAGAATGGGTACAGTAAAAAACAAAGTTGGTAATGGAGGATATCCGACGGATTAATGTAAAAGGTTGTGTATGCTCAACTTTTCGTCGTCGTGGCTATCATGGCTGCCACGTCGACTAACTGGCTCCGAAGCACCTTGCGCTAGGTCACGCTGTCCCAACGTAGGGAGAAGG